>NC_134583.1:113430868-113745676 GCF_037038515.1 Microtus pennsylvanicus | reverse complement strand
TTCTAGAGACTAAAATGGTTTGACATTCCTTGATCTGTCATGATCACTAACAATATGGAGGCAAATCATGTTTAGGGCACTCTATGTACCCCTGGCTCCCTTGGGACCCGCCCTCTGGGGCAGCATGTGCAAACCCAGGTGTTCAGCAGCTCTCATCTGTGATAAAGAGAAATGTGCTGGCCTTGCCTTTTCCTTATTTATGCTTGTGTTCGTTAATCTTGGCCATCTGCTAGTCTTGGTAAAGCACAGGTCTGCCTCTGTCCGTGGAAGTGTTTCTAGAGACACTGGCAAATGAGAAAGCAAACAAGACGGAAAAGGCCTAACCTGAATGTCAGTAAACATGGCAGAAGAGGGGAAGCTGGCATGAGCACCCATGATGAACCCTACTGGGCCACTTGAATGTTTGTAAAGTACCCTCTCCCAAGAACATTCCACGAAGACTCACATGAAGACTTTTGTTTTTGAAACTTTGAACACTGACTTCCACCAGGAATGATCCAAGTGCCTTCCAGGCCTCAGTCCTTGAATGGGGTGTTATCATTGGTCCCTTTTTTTCTCAGGCATTCAGCAACTTGGCCTGAGCAGCCATTGGCTTTCTGGGCTCTCTACAGAAAGATACTTTGGGACTATATGAGCTCTGAATATGCATGGCCATCTAATACATCCCATAGTATAAACCCTTTACTACTCTTGAAAACAGAATTACAGAATATACAGACCTAAAGGTCCAAAGGTCATAACACAATTCCACATGTGTTTTCCAGGTCACACCAAGACCCACTACTAAAAGTAGATTCTCACCTGCTTCATTTCCTTCTGTCCTCGCTGACAAATCAAAATGTTTAAAGTGATTTTCCACATGAACTTCAGCAGTTAATGTAGCAGTGAACCAGCTTGGCATCTCTGTCTCCTTCATCAGAATGTACTTTAGTTTGATTAAATGTCTTTCGCGAAGGTCCATGTCCCAAAGTCTTGGTTGACAGCTGATGATACTAATGGTTCCAATGAAAGTAATTAGGTCATAATGGCATGTCTCTGAAAGGGATTTGGGGGTCCTAGCCTCTTCCTGTCTCATTCCTTAGGTTCTGGTCACCACATGACAGGAGATTCCTCTGCCCTGTTCTCTCCATTATAATGTGTTTGCTATAGGTCCAAGTGACCAAGTACTGAAACCTCTAACACCGTGAGCCAAGATAAATCTTTTCTCTTTTTAAGTTAGTTGCCTCAGGTATTTTGTTATAATTACAGAAATTTAACTAACACAGAAATAAACTCAGCATTATTTCTTTTGCTGTGGTTCAAATGTATCCCCTGAAGTTCCTGTGAGAAACTTGATCCCCATGTGCCAATGTAGTGAATGGGGCACCTTGTGGGTTGTAGGATGCTGAGTCATAGGAGCCAATGACCCAGCATGAATGGACCAATACTGTTACCATGGCAGCAGGTCTCCCTAGGAGAGCAGTTGCTTCTTTCTGGCTCTTTCCTCTTCTTTGCTTTTCCACCTTGAGATTGCCCACCAGGAAAGCACTTGACACTCCCTCATCTCCTACATCCTGGCTTCTTAACTGTAAGGAAGGCAAACTTCTCTTCATTATGCATTATGTCCAGAAAAGGGCATTGCTTCCCCTGGAGCCAGCATTGCACTTGGTGCTAGGATCAGAATGCTGGTCATCTGTAATAGCAGGAATCACTCTTAACCACTGAGCCATTGCTCCAGTCCACTAACAAATTCCCTTAACAGTAAAATTTGTGATTTCAGATGAGCTGTCTTTGACTACGAACTTAACACAACGAAAAGACTTCTCTACAGCCCTAAGCAGAAAATAAACTTAAAAATAAATTTAACATGGAGCAGTTGACCTCTGTTCCTGATAGAACACTAAGAGTATTTGTTTCATTCATTCATTCACCATTCATTCATATAATCGATAAATGTTTATCGAGTAAAATGTGCTAGGCACTTTGCAATTGCATTCTAGGCACTTGGAGTGCATGAGTGCACAATGTCTCTGACTTTCTGGATCTTATAATCTACCAGGAAAGCAAGACAACACACAGAACTGTTATGGAATGAATTATGCCCATCTTCTCTCTGGGAAATTCACATGTTGAGTACTTAGTCCCTGGTGATATGCAAGGGGTAACTGATGATGTGATAGCTCATTGGTATGGTTAAGTTTTTATTGTAAATGTGAAAGAGGAGAGAGAGAGAGACAGGGAGAGCAAGAGAGAGAGAAAGCACAGCTAGAGACACATGGAAGGATCTAGAGCAGAGACAGAAGGAAAAAGACTAACCACGGCCAACTAGGGAAGTGGGAGATCAGGAAATAATAGTGGAAATATCAAGATACAGCATAGTAAACAAAGCAATTGAGAGTGAGGAAATAAGAGAGAAAATATAGATAACAAGAGATAGAGATAGAACAGGATGATAGACAGACAGACAAATAGCTGAGGATAGTGAGATTAGAAGAGCAGAAAATAATGTCAACAGCCAGGTTAAGAAGGATGAGTAGCGTCAGGAGGAAAGCCTGTCAGCTGGAAGGGGCAAGAGAAGAAGAGAAGATGAGAAGGGCTAGGATGAGCACATGGACTCTGAAATATATATATATCAGAGACTGTGATAGTGATGGAGCTTAGAGACCAGCATGAGCTTTGATACGCTGATGGTGCCATTGATAGCCATATGTCCCTTCTGCCAGGTGAGCGAAATGACTGCTTTTGGCAGATAGGAACTGGTTTCACAAGTTCCTGAGGAATTTCTTTTATCTAGCTACCAGAAATCCTCCTATAATCTAGGTTAAGCTCATTTCTTGATAGATGATCTTCCTCTTGAATCTTAGGGAATTGGAGCTTCCTTTGGACCTAACACCAATGTACCTAAGTTTGAAACAGACTTTTAATTATAAGTGACTGAGATTAGATGAGGTAGCGACATGAAAGGGAAAACTGTAATCAGAAAATAAGTCATCACAACAAACGCGACAAGAACCATTTGTATAGTTAAAACGCTGTACTGGTTAAGAAAATTATAACGTGAATAAGAAATTTAAAATCTAATAACACATAACAATCAAGGAAATGCCCATTGTGTGAACAATATTTTAGTGCTACTTAAAACTGTGTAGTGACACGTTTTCTAAAAACTCAGTGATGTCAAGGATGTAGCAAATGAGGGACTTTCACAAGACTGTGTCTGAAGGATTTGTGATATAGACCTTGTGGTGATACAGGGTAGGGGCTTTTAGCATGAAAGTGGAATCTTAGGAATGTGTAGATCAAATATTCAGTCAAAGGTTCTCTTTCTCTCTCTCTCTGTCTCTCTCTCTCTGTCTCTCTCGCTCTCTCTCTGTGTGTGTGTGTATTTGTGGCTTGTGTTTAATGTAACATGATCCTGTTTTTTTTTTAGGAACTCCCTATGTAATGCAAGTTAAATTTTGAACTCATGATCCTTTCCTTAATACCTGGAGATCTGGGATCACAAGCATGCACCATCATGACCAGCTTGTACTGGTTTTCTGTTGTCTCAACATGACTAGAAAACGGTTTCCAGTTATTCAAGAAAACATTAATCTTGGAGTTATCTAGTATGTGTGTACATGTGTATGTGCTTGTGTGAGTGCATGCATGTGTGTGCATCTATGCATATATGTACATATGTGTATGTTGGGAAAAGCTCTGTGTTAGGAAATCAATATATAATAGCTAAAATTTAAAAGAATAGGGGTCACTAATATGCTCACATTATGTAATGGCATAAGGAACAGAAGAGTCACTGAGTGAGTTTTTCACTGAATGGAGACTGGAGAGTAGAGAACAGGGTCAGATGGAGCAGGTAGGTCTGTTATCCCAGCTACTCTGAAGCTGAGTATTTTTAGTAATTAAATAATGCAAAAATTGAATTAGCTAGAAAATAAATATGGGCTGGAAAAGGAGAAAAGAAGTAAGAAATAAAGGAAGAAGAAAAAAGAGGAGAAAAGAAGACAGGAGGTGGATGGAAAAAAAGGGAAAAATGGGCAAAGCAAATGGAAAGAGACAAACCTTGGTATGTTCAGATACGACAACTGTCAGGTCCAAAGGGAAAATCCCCAAGCACCCCAACAGGGCAGGCTTGCTGACCTGGTCCAAGATGACAGTCTTGACTCAGCTGGAGCTAGACTATTGCTGGCTGAGAGATAAAAGCTCACAGGCAGCATTCCACTGAAACCTCTGAACAGGGTTTTCTGTTACCAAAAGGACCCACTTTCATTATTGGCTTATTTCATTCCCTTTCCTCTGGAAAATGAACATCTGACTCTGTTGCCATATAGCTGTGGTTATACATCAAAGCAAATATCAACCTCCAGGCTCCTCTGGTCCCTAGTAGCATGTCCCTGTTGTTAACTATCAAAGCCTCAAGCACCCTGGCCCTTCTCACCCCTTCCACTCTGCTAGTTCCCCAGCTGATCCAGATCACAGCTCATTTCAACATAGTTCTTGAAGTTCTGGATAGAGCAATAAGATAAGAAAAAGAGATCAAGAGGAATCAAATTGGAAAGGACAAGGTTAAACTTCAGCTATTTGAAGATGATATGATACTATAAATAAGTGACCCCAAAAACTCTACCAGGGAACTCCTACAGTGATAAATCCTTCAGTAATGTGGCAGAATACAAGATCAACTCAAAAAAGTCAGTAGCCTTTCTGTATACAAATGATAAAGAAGCTGAGAAAGAAATTAGAGAAGCACCACCCTTCACAATAGCCACAAATAACACAAAGTATCTTGTGTTAACACTAACCAAAGAAGTGAAAGACCTGTTCAACAAGAATTTTAAGTCTTTGAAGAAAGAAATTGAAGAAGATATCAGAAATGGAAAGATCTCCGATGCTCTTCGATAGGTAGGATTAGCATAATAAACATGGCAATCTGTAGATTCAATGCAGTCCCCATCAAAATCCCAACACAATTCTTCACAGACCTTAAAAGAACAATACTCAACTTCATATGGAAAAACAAACAAGCAAGGATAGCCAAAACAGTTGCATACAATAAAGAAACTTCTGGAGGCATTACCATCCCTGACATCAAGGCCCATTATACAGCTACAGTAATGAAAACAGCCTGGTATTGGCATAAAACAGACACGTTGACCAATAGAATCCAGTCGAAGACCCACATATTAATCCACACACCTATGAATACCTGATTTTTGATAAAAAAAAAGCTAAAATTGGGGAAGAAAAGCATCTTCAACAAATGGTGCTGGCATAACTGGATGTCAACATGTAGATGATTGCAAATCGATTCATATCTATCCCCATGCACAAAACTCAAATCCAAATGGATTAAAGACCTCAATTTAAATCCGACCATAATGAACCTGATAGAAGAGAAAGTGGGAAGTAGAAGTCAATGCATGGGCACAGGAGACTACTTCCTAAATATAAGACCAGTTGTACAATACTGAGAGCAAAAATAAATAAATGAAACTGAAACTGAAAAACTTCTGTAAAGCAAATGACATCGTCAATAAGGCAAAAAGGTAGCCTAATGAATAGGAAAAGGTCTTCATCAGCCCCACATCAGACAGAGGATTGATCTCCAAAATATATAAAGAACTCAAGAAATTAGACATCAAAATACCTAATAATCCAATGGGGGGAAAAGGGATATAGATCTAAACAGAGAATTCTCAACCTGAAAGGAAATGTTCAACATCCTTAGCCATCAGGGATATGCAAATCAAAACTATTATTTGATATCATCTTACACTTGTCAGAATGGCTAAGATGAAAAGCACCAATGATAGCTTATGCTGGAGAGGATGTGGAGTATGGGAGCCATTATGGGGCTAGTCAAAAAAACCTTGGCACTAGAGAAATTCCCAGGAATCCATAAGGATGATACCATCTAAGACCCTAAACAATAGTGGAGAGGGTACCCGAACTGGCTTTGCCCTGTAGCAAGATTGATGAGTATCTTAAATATCACCATAGAACCTTCATCCAACAACTGATGGAAACAGAGACAGAGAGTCACAGCAGAGCACTGGGTTGAGCCCCCTTGTCCAGTTGAAGAGTGAGAGGAGTGAGAATATGAGCAAATGTAGCGGCGTAAATGAATGCAGGCAGAGTGTAAAGAATATATACAGCTTTAATGAAGAAATAGACTTACAGTACCATGGTTCCTGTGGAGAACAGGAAGCAGAAGGGGCATGCAGCTCCCACGTGCCCGATTTATAAGTAAACATTCGCCGGAGGCAAGCCCGGCCCCTAAGGGGCTGGCTTAACCCTACATCTCTCCCTTTTGTCTAAATAAGACAGAACTAAACCAAATACAACTATAAACAATAATAACAAATAATAAATATAACAAACAATATTGAGAACAAAAGTTTTGCTAGACATTCTATCTCAAGGAGTCTAAATAATGTAGAGAGTAACTACAATTATATAATCTTCAACTCCGTCAAAGATCTGAGAAGGGAATAAATATTACTTAACAAATGAGAGATATCCAAAATGTGCAACAAATGACAGAGACAACTGACTACCTGGGCAATCACCCAAAGTCTCGTTTGCAATGTTGAGTCAACCAACTTTGGCTAAGGCCTAACATAACTGACATGCCATTAATAAATGCAAGGAACTTTCTTAGAATTATCCTATTCTGTCTTGGCAAGATAAGACAATCCTGTTTCCTATCTTTGTCAGTAATTGAGGTATGGGCTTTTCTTAACCCAAAGGCCAGTTCTGCCAAGAAGACAAGCTCCCAGTGGAGTGTCTTTGGTGCTTAACGTTCTCTCGGGAGTAGAGTGGCGTTGCTAGGAGTAATTGTGTCTTGTTGGCGCAGAATTCTAGGTTAGATTAAAGGCCATTTTCTACAGCTCTTCGAAGAGGCTGAAGATTATACTATCTATACTAAATATAATCTCTATGTATCTAAAAGACCTGATTAACCTAAAAATAAATATAACAAACATATAATTCTCAATACCTATCTAACTTGAAGACTAAGAGAATAAACAACTGTGCAATATATGAAGACAATGATCTTCATCTGTAAACAATGTCATTACATATCAAATGCATCAGAGGTAGAAATGTACATTGTGATATGGTAGCTGTATCAATACAATAAAAGCATACTAACCGAGAAACCGAAACCAACCTTGTGAATATTTCCTGAAGGAAAGTCATTTCAGGCAAGAATCCTTCTCTCAGGCTCTAACATGACCTCTGGCTGCTTTCACTGTGGCCCTTCCTCCACTTTAAGTATCATTTTCACCCACAAAGGAAAAGGAAACTTAACAGCCAGGATTGTGAAAAAGGTTCTTACTTAGCATGGCAACATAGCATCTCTTGCACTTCATACTTCTCCCCCTCCCCACCAGGCCTCATACTTCTGTAGCACTCTGCTTCCAAATCACCTGCCTAGTTTAGCTGTGAGGCTGAAAATCTCTAGGACACAAACAAGGGAAACATACCCTCCACACTCATCCCCTACTGAGGATGGGGTGGAAGGTTTGAGAACAACTGCAAACTGAAGCACAAATAAAAACAGGAAGCACTTACTAATCTTGTGAAAGAAAATGATGTAATTAAGGCCAAATATTTCTAGGGGGCAGTTGGGAGATAAGGACAAGATGAACTTTTACCAATGAAAGGTCAAACCACAAACCAACAGATGTGTGTAGACAAAGAAAGTCAGTGTTCTCAGGCCTTCCATATCTTTCACCCAGGAATAGCATCATAACTGATTGTTGTAGGGTGTACATTGTCCTCCAAAGCCTTGGTATTGAAGTTCGACTTGCCAACTGGGGAAGCTAATCCTTAAAAGTGTAAGCGAGGGCGCAGTGATAACATCAAACTGAACTGCTCTTCAGTGAGAAAGAACAGTGAATTCAAACTGCCAATGCGATCTCAGGAGTCGCATGTGAGGGGTAGCAGGAGAATCAGGAGCAGACAAACAATAACTACAACAAAACCACAAACGTTGGTTATAAAGAGAAACCGATAAGGGGGGATGGGTCTGGGGAGGGCTGGGAAGCCCGCTGGCCTGGAACAGCCTAAAAGTTGCAATAGTGGGGAAGGGGACTAGAAGAACCCTGTTTTTGGTGTCCATCACACGTATGTCAATGGGAATCCAGATGCCCCATCAGCCTGAGGCAAAGGGAAACAGGGAAGTGGATCTTCCTGGCAGAAAGAAACACTCTTCATGGGTCTCTGTGAGCAACTCTAATCTAGCCATCAGCAGTCCTTGTTTCCTTCTCTCCCTGCCAGAGGGTAGTGTTTGGGTTCACCCCAGCCCCTGGTATCCATATACCCAAAGAGTCTGGAATGTTTGGGTAGAAAGTTCCATTCCAAGCCCCCTCCCCTGGGAGTTGCTTCAGTCCAGACTTCACCTCTGGGAAAGCCCGCCAAACTAGGACTGTTTGGTCTAAAGCATCACCTCAGCTCCATAAAAACCCTTTATACAAAAAAGTCTGGATTGTTGCCTGGGGGCTTCACCACAGCTCCTGGCATAAGCCCTCTCCCTTGGAAGTTGTCTCAGTCTAAGTTCTGCCTCCGAGAAAGCCCGCCAAACGGTGACCCCCTCCGCAGGGAAGTTCAAGACCCCTCCCACAGGCTATTTAAACTGCCCCACAGAGAATGAACACGTGATCTCCCCTTTCCTCTCTTTCCCTCTCCATGCTTTTCTGGGGCCTCCCAGGAGCATTACATTAAACATGGGCATCTTTAATTCGGACTGATTGGGATTATTTGCATCAGCAGAGAAAGTTCATTTAAGAAAATATTTAACAATGACCCCTCCCCAGAGAAGCTCAAGACCACTCCCACGGGGTATTTAAACTGCCCTCCAGAGAACAAACAGGTGTTTTCCTGGTCTTTCTTTTCCAGCCACCTGGGAGCATTAGGAACCTTTAAACCTGAGCGTTTTCTAATTGGATTTGATTTGGTCTGGTTTGAATTATTGTGTCTGTGGAGAGATTTATTGGGACACAAAAACTTTTCAATTAGCCTCAGTGGTTTTCAAACCTTCTTCTGCTGGGACTTTCTTCTCATGTGTGGTGATCCCCCCAAAGCCATAAAATTATATTTGTTGCTGCTTCATGTAATTTTGCTAATATTATGAATCTTAATGTAAGTATTTGATATGCAAGATATTTGACATATCAGATATGTTGTGACCATGATGTTGAAAACCACTGGTCTAGCTTGAGCTGAGCCCAGGCTGTCAATGAGCCTGCCCTTTTAGGGGTGCTTGGGGTTTTTCTTTGAACAAAATAAAAAAGTAATTGAAGTCATGAGGGCTCTTGCCTAAGTAATAGATTATTCCACTGATGGACTTATAACTTAATAGAATTATTTCAATGGGTGGAAACTGGGGGCATCCTTAGAGGAAATGGGTTTCTGGAGATGGAATCTTGTTCCTGTCCCCTTCTTTTCCTTTTTCTGTTTCCTGAAGGCCACCATGTGAGCAGTTTTCCCTTGTCATGCCCTTCCCCTGTGACATTTCTTTCTTGTCACAAACTTAAATGCAATGATACCAGGCAATGAAGGCGTAAGTCACAAACAATGCCACACCAGTTTGGAATTATGATTAATAGGGTGGTATTTATTTAAAGGGGAAAAAACTTACAGATCACTGTCAGCCCTCTGCGTAACCAGGAAGGAAGTCAAGTCACCGGCGGAGCAGGAAGTGAAGAGAGAGAGGAGAGGGAAGTGGCCGCATTTTTAAAGGGAGAGAGACCACGCCCCAAGGGGCTGGTATCTCAGCGGCGATAGGCTGGAGGAGTGGGAGGACCTCCCGTAACACCTCCCCCTTTTGTTTAAATAAGAGAGTTCTAAACCTACTATGAAATTATATACAATAAGTACAAATATCCTATTCTAACTAGCTTAGGTCTTGTATAATAAATAACTTGGCCAAGTCATGAGAGAAAAGTAACTACATCTATATAGTCTTCAACCCCATCAAAGATCTGAGAAGGGAAATAATGTTACCTGGTTAATTAGGAAGTTCAATAAAACAACTTCCAAAACATGCAACAAATCACAGAGACAACTAGCTACCTAGGCAATCACCCAAAGTCACATTAGCAGCATTGAAGCAACCAACTTTGGCTAAGGCCTAACATAACTGACACACCATTTTCAAAGGCAAGCAACTTTTCAAAACTATCTTACCCTGTCTTGGCAGGATAAGACAGCCCTGTTTTATCCATTGATGCATGCTCTGTATCTTTGTCAGTGGTTGAGGTATGGGCATTTCTTTGCCCCAAGGCCAGTTCTGCCAAAAGGAAAGGCTCCAGGTGGAGTGTCTTTGGTGCTCAACATTCTCTCGGGAATAGAGTGGTGTTGCCAGGAGCAATTGTGTCTCACTACCACAAAACTCTGAGTTAGATTAAAGGCCATTTTCTACAGCTCTTTGAAGAAGTTGAAGACTATCTATCTATACTGAGTATAATCTCTATATATCTAAAGAACCTGATTAGTCTAATTATAAATGACAAACTTAGATGACTATTAGTCTATATAATTCTCAATACTATCTAACTTAAAGATTAAGACAATAAACAACTGTGAAACAAATGAGGACAATGACCTCCAAATATAAACAATGTACAAATATACATTGCAGTAGGTAAATATATATCAATACACAAACATTATATAAGTATCTTAATCAGAGGTAGAAATGTACACAGCAATATGGTAAATGTATACAATACAATATATGTCAATACATAAAAATGTTTTAAACAAGGTAGAAACATGCATGCATACAATAGTCAATATAATTTAACTTTGTATCAATATACAAGAATCTATACCAATATATTTGTCTAAAAACAGTAACTCACAATTACAAATCTATTATCCCATCATCCCTCTTTTTTTTTTTTTTTCAAAATGATCCCTGAGCTTATAAAATTCCTCCCCCAACCCTCAATCGTATACTAATTATAATCAACCCCTAAATGATGTCCCTAAACCCAAGGGCAAACTTTACTGGGAAAGGGGATGTCGTCCTCTAGAATTACTTCCAGCTGTCATGGGGGCGACGTTCTTTCTGGGGGATCCTGTGAAAGTAAAATGATGGTTAAATTTCAAGATCAATGTCTTTTAAAATTGCCAATAGTCTCTGAGTATTTAGTGCAGGTCTGGCCAAAATGTTGTATAAGATGTGCACCATTTCAGCTAACCAAGTTGGAACTGTCTTGTGCAGCTGGTACCCAAAGCAGGTCTTGTTGTAGCGCTATCAGTATCATGACGTCATATCAACCAGGTGGAGTTGTTGTTATGGGGCCCCATCTTCTTCCTGGAAACTTCAAATGTCACTTCAGGAAAAACTCATTGTTCATTATGAAAAACTTAAGCATTAATCATATAGACACACACATATATATATATATATTCAATGAAAGACATGATAGATATATTCAATGAAAAGTATGATAGATATGAAGAAAAGCAAAGATGTTTTCTAAACTCATATTTCTTTCTGTCCCACATCATGGCTCTTGACATGAGACAGAAACTCCAGAAACTCTGGGTTTTTCTCTTACTAACAGGCTTGGAATTGGAGAGGGACTGAGCCAGAGTCCAACTTCAAAACCAGCTTTATAAATTTAGAAATATGGTTTAATATTACTTACACAACCCATTCAGTTTTCTTGATATTTCCTATCGGGCAGGTATTTTTCCATCTGTCAGTATCCAAACATCCAGGGTCCCTTGAATTTCTCAAAGATGAGTGTTTTCCTGTGGAGATAAGAACAGAACCCTGCCCCCATTCTATATGTTTTTCTTACCACCTGTATGAATATCATCATTGTGGATGAGTTGTCATTTCTCCTTTCCAAGAGGTTTCTCCTCTTCAAATCGAAACTTTATTAATTTTGATGGTATCCACAATTTTTCTTCTCCTGTGGAAACAAGAGCAAAACCCCTTCCCCAACGTAGCACATCTCCTGGCTTCCACTGAGAGGTCAGCACATCTTTGAAATAAATCGGTTGATTTAGTTCAGCAGACTTTTCCATTATCCAATGTCTCTCTGCTGCTGTCGTTCCTTTCTCATTAGCGTTAAGAAAATTCAAGGTTAATAAAGCATTATGTAATCTATTTCTGGGGGTATTTTCGGTCCCTTTCTGTTTGTTCAGCATATCCTTTATAGTACGATTTGATCTTTCTATAACTGCCTGACCTGTAGGATTATTTGGTATACCTGTAATGTGTTTTATATTATAATAATCAAAAAAGCGTTTCATTTTCTTAGATACATATGCTGGACCATTATCTGTCTTTATTTGCGCAGGTATACCCATGATGGCCATAACTTCCAATAAATGTGTGATTACTGAATCAGCCTTTTCTGAGCTCAGGGCAGTAGCCCATTGAAACCCTGAATACGTGTCTATGGTGTGGTGTACATATTTTAATTTACCAAATTCTATAAAGTGGAACACATCCATCTGCCAGATTTCATTTCTCTTAGTGCCCTTTGGGTTACTCCCTGCAGGCAACGGTGTTTGATTATAGAAAGAACAAGTAGGACATCTCTTTATAATGTCCTTAGCTTGTTGCCAAGTAATGGAAAATTCTTTCTTTAGGCCTTTACTATTGACATGATGCTTCTTATGAAATTCTGAGGCCTGCAACACACTTCCAATCAATAATTGATCAATCTCAGCGTTGCCTTGGGCTAGAGGACCAGGCAGACCTGTATGGGAACGGATGTGTGTTATGTACATCGGACAAAGCCTGTTCCTGATTATGTCTTGTACCTGGATAAACAATGAAGTCAACTCTGTGTCATCTGGTATAAATTCAGCGGTTTCAATATGCAAGATAACTCTTTCTGCATATTGTGAATCTGTAACTATATTAAGAGGTTCTTTAAAATCCCTTAGCACCATAAGAATGGCATATAATTCTGCCTTCTGGACAGAATTATAAGGGCTTTGTTCCACCTTACTCAATTCATCTGACTTGTAACCTGCTTTCCCTGATTTATTTGCATCAGTATAGAATGTACGGGCTCCAGTTATTGGAGCATCACGTACAATTCTAGGAAGAATCCAAGAAGTTCTTTTTATAAGGTTAAGTCTACCACTTTTGGGATAGTTGCTATTAATTTCTCCCAAAAAATTAGCACAAGCTCTTTGCCACGGTTCATTGTCTTCCCATAACTTTTTTATTTCTTCTGTAGTAAAAGGCACTATAATTTCTGCTGGGTCTATACCTGCTAGTTGACGAAGTCTCAGCTTACCTTTTATAATTAATTCAGAGACTTTTTCCACATAAGTTTTTAATTTTTTACTTGGTTTATTAGGTATAAATATCCACTCTAAAATAATATCTTCCCTCTGCATTAGAATCCCTGTAGGAGAAATTCTGGAAGGCAATATGACTAGGATGCAGCTAAGATTTGGGTTCACCCTATCCACATGTGCCTCCTGTAATTTTTCCTCAATCATTGTCAGTTCCTTTTCTGCTTCAGCTGTCAGTTTTCTTGGACTATTCAAATCTTTATCACCATCTAAGGTTTTGTTTAAATGAACTATTAGATCAGGTGTTATCCCAACAGCTGGTCGTAGACTGGAAATGTCTCCTAACAATCTTTGGAAGTCATTAAGAGTCTTTAACCGGTCTCTCCTAATTTGTGCCTTTTGCGTTTTAATTTTCTCTAACCCTATTCTGTAACCTAGGTAATTAATAGAATTTCCTCTTTGAATCTTTTCAGGGGCAATTTGTAATCCCCACCTAGGCAAGACTTTCTTTACTTCTTCAAACATCCTTTCTAAAGTATCTTTATTTGAATCAGATAACAAGATGTCATCCATGTAATGATAAATAATGGACTTGGGGAATTGTTTACGAATTATTTCCAATGGCTTACTTACAAAATATTGGCACAGTGTAGGACTATTGAGCATACCCTGTGGGAGGACAGTCCATTGATATCTCCTATTGGGCTGAGAATTATTATAAGTAGGCACTGTGAAGGCAAATTTTTCTCTATCCTTTTCTTGTAACGGTATAGTGAAAAAACAATCTTTCAAATCAATAACTATAAGAGGCCATCCTTTTGGTAACAGAGAAGGCAAAGGAATTCCAGATTGTAGTGAGCCCATAGGTTGAATTACTTTGTTGACAGCTCTTAGATCTGTCACCATTCTCCATTTACCAGATTTCTTTTTTACAACAAACACAGGAGAATTCCAAGGGCTGGTTGATTCTTCAATGTGGTGAGCATCTAGTTGCTCCTGCACCAGCTGTTCCAATGCCTGTAGTTTATCTTCAGCTAGAGGCCACTGTTTGATCCATATTGGCTTCTCAGTTAGCCATTTTAAAGGTAGGGCTGTTGGTACCTCTAAAGGTTTGGTATTTGCTGTATGTTCTTGTACAGCCTGAATGGCTAGTGACCTTTTTCCATAATACCTCATCATATACTTCCCAGAATTATGAGTTCCTGGAACTACAGGAATGTTAATCTGGGTATTCCATTGCTGTAGCAGGTCACGGCCCCATAAATTTATGGCAATATTGGCTATATATGGCCTTAGTCTTCCTATTTGCCCTTCGGGCCCTATGCATTCAACCCATCTTGTGCTTTGTTTTACACGAGATAGGGTTCCAATTCCCAGGAACTGAACATCTACCTCTTGAAGAGGCCAATTCGGATGCCAAGATTCTGGGGTAATGATACTTACATCCGCACCTGTGTCTAATAAGCCTTCAATAAAAGTGCCATTTATACAGACTCTTAGCTTTGGTCTTTGATCATTAATAGAAGTCTGCCAAAATATACGTTTACTCTGTCCAACTGGGTTTTTTGACTCATCCTCCACATGGATTTCATCATTTAGACCAGTATTACTTTTTACAGCAGAAATTGGAGCTTTTAATTTTCTTGGTGAGGCACGTTCTCCACTGTGACTGGGAATGACTGGGCCACTGTTGGCTTGGGGGCCTGCGAGAGGCCCCTCAAGGAGTTTCCCGACGGTATCGGGTTGCCTTGTTTGTCTGTTGTTGACCTGCATTCATTGGACCAATGTCGGCCTTTACCGCATCTCCTACATATACCTGAAGGCCTAGGTCTCCTATCTTTGTCATTCCCAGAGGAGATAATATTCCTAGAAATTCTGTGCCTGCAATCCCTTTTCAGATGTCCTAATTTACCACAATTAAAACACCTGGCAGTTTGATGTCTCCTCATTGCTGTGGAAATCGCTTCTCCTACCCAAGATTCATCGTTATAGCTAAACGTCTCAACATTCATCGTATGCTGAATCCATTCATCCATAGGTGCTGATCTAGACTTTAAAGGCCCAATTATCTTTTTGCATTCTATGTTTGCATTCTCAAAAGCTAGAGATTCAAGAAGTATTCGTCTAGCTTCTGGGTCTGTTACCCCTATGTCCAGAGCCTTAATTAATCTTTGCAAAAAGTCAATAAAGGGTTCTCTCTGTCCCTGCCTAATTCTGGTATATGATTCAACCCTTTTTGCTGGATCTTGTATCCTATTCCAAGCATTTAAAGCTGCTTGGTGACATAGACACAGTACTTCATCATCATAAAGAGCTTGGACCTGTGGATCAGCATATTCTCCTGCACCAAGAATTTGGTCTTGGGAAACCTCAATACCTTTTGCTCTTCCTTGCTGTTCCATATGTTTGGATTCTTCTCTGAAATAAATTCCAAACATCAAGGAAGGTCCATTATCTAAAACTGCAGACACTAACTGATGGAAATCATGGGGGGTAGCTCTAGCATTAGAAGCCCAAGTCCTTATCATTTCCTTTACGTATGCAGAGTGCAAGCCAAAATTAACAATAGCTTGCTTAATTTCTTTTAGATCATTCATTGCTATTGGCGTCCATCTAGCTTCTCTGACTCCCTTTGAGCCTTTAGAAGTTGACGCTTTGTCAGAATTAAGTATAGGGTATGCTGCTAAAACCTTTGGTAAGCCAGTTCTAATAGCTGGTGTTGGCATTGTATCCTGTCCTTGTGCCTTATTACTCTGTTCACCAGCTCCAATCATTTCTTCAATCATTTCAAGTCTTTTTATTATTGTCTCTTTTGAATCCTTAATCTCCTGACCTGTATGAGTTTCTAGTAAAGATTGTATGGTTCTTAGGAGTGCCATGATCTTCCTAAATGATAGAATATGCAAAAGAATACTAAAACCTAGTAACCAGTAAATTAAGTTATCCCCATAGTCATATAAACCTTGCATGATATAACCCATTGTATTGGTAACCAGAACAGTAAAATTCGCGTTGGAAACGGGAACTGCCATATTACCTATTATCCAGCAGGTGGCGCTGTTGCCAAGTCTCGACGAAAACACGGTCCTGTTTCAGAGTCCGCCTAGTATTTGTTAAAAACTGGAAAATGTAAGTTGCTCAACAAAGTAAATGTAATTAAATCAATTCCAGAGATGGAACCAGAAACCAGAATCCAGGGGTAGAGAAGAGCAACCTGGAACCCGCTTATGCCTCCACGTGACAGAGTCACCCTGAGGGGTTGCAGCTTTCAGCAACCGCGTGCTCTGGTTCGCGCCACTTAAGAGCTGTGCTTGCAAGGGAGATTTAAAAACGACTCAGAAAAGAGCAAACCAGGCGGGCAGAGACTACGCGGGCCTGTGGAGTTTAAATCCACAGGCAGCGGCTGAGGAAGCAAGGGCTCCCGCCAAGCTGAACAAGCGCCCGCCAAGCCGAACTTGCGGCCGCCAAGCCGAACTTGCGGCCGCCAAGCCGAACTCGCGGCTGCGAGCCGGGAGAGGTTCTAAAACCAAACGTTGGGCGCCAAATGAAGGCGTAAGTCACAAACAATGCCACACCAGTTTGGAATTATGATTAATAGGGTGGTATTTATTTAAAGGGGAAAAAACTTACAGATCACTGTCAGCCCTCTGCGTAACCAGGAAGGAAGTCAAGTCACCGGCGGAGCAGGAAGTGAAGAGAGAGAGGAGAGGGAAGTGGCCGCATTTTTAAAGGGAGAGAGACCACGCCCCAAGGGGCTGGTATCTCAGCGGCGATAGGCTGGAGGAGTGGGAGGACCTCCCGTAACAAGGCAACAATGGATTAGAATCTCTGCAGTCATGAACAAAGTGAATCCTATTAAGGTTTTGGTCCCTGATCCCTTTAAGAGACAAGACACAGCCACTCCCTCCCCCATCTGGCCTGAGCTTGCGCTCTTTCCCATCTGCCTCTCTTCCCACTTCTCCACTCACCCCATCTCTTTCACCTCCTCTCTCTCTCTTCTCTCTCTCTCTCTCTCTCTCTCTCTCTCTCTCTCTCTCTCCCCCCCTTTCTCCCTTTATCCTTCATAACCCCCTAGATAAACATTCAACCTCACTCTGCAAGTTGTGTCTATCGATGTCTCTATCTTCTGCCCGCCTGCCATGTGTCTCCCTGCCTGGGACCAGCTACTACTTGGGGACCAGCCACTGCTCAGGGACTGGCACCGTCTCTGCCTGGGACTGGCTGCTCCCAGAGCCCGCTGTCTGCCACCACATGGCCTGCTACCACCATTTGGGACCTACAGCATTTCTGCTGCCTATTGCCACCAGGGATCTTGAAGCATTTTTTTAAAAAAATTATAAAAAATCCTTTCTCCATTTAGGTATTTTTCCCCACTGTTTGTTTGCTTGCTTTTGCCTAAAACGCTAACCAGTGATAATAGGTTGGTAATTTAGAATTTCTTCCCAGACAGTAAATTATCCCCCCCCCCAAAAAACATATATATTGGATATTTATATCTGTATAGATATAGATATGTTCCTTCCATGACCTGGCCTTGTAGGATATTATCCAGGGTTCTCTGACTCAGTGCTTCTGAGCTACAGCTGTTTTTTTTTAACCTCTTTTAAACTCCTTGACAATCTTTTAAAATTATTCCCTACCTATGAGCCTAGAACTATTTTGCATCTTACATCTGTTATGTTTATCTCTGATGTATGTAGTCGTTACCGCTTCTTTAGATGCCCAGGAATAGATTACAAAGGGACAAGGGTCTTGTATAAGCCTGTACCATTGTAAGTCGAGGACCTTCGCTTCTGGTCGTCTGCTTCTGGTAGATCAGAGTGAGGGCAAACAGGTGGGTCCAATTGTCAACATGACATGTCGTCTACAAAGCTCATACCCCAGAACTACATGATCAAGTTACAAAAAAAAAAGCAGAAACCCTGATACATTTAGGGATACATATTTGCAGAGTGGCACAAATGCTGACCCCAAACTTATACCAGTCCAAGAATAAAGAACCTCCTTAAATGCACCTGAAGGGGTTGGAGTAATGGCTTCATGATTGAAGCACTGACTGCTCTTCCAAAGAATGCAGGTTCAATTCTTAGACCCTATATGGCAGTTTACAACTGTCTATAACTCCGATCCCAGGGGATCTGGGACTGATATTTTTCTGCCCCCCTGAGGGTAGCAGACATAGATATATGTTAAGATAAAGCACTCATCATATAAGATACTTTTTAAAAATGTACTGAAAGCACCTTTCCTTCCTTACAATTATGGGGTAATTTTAGGCTGTCCAGGACCTCCATATTTAAAAATTCTTTTTAGTTTAAGCCACTTCAGTACAACCTTCATACAGAATAACAGGATGGAATCAAAAGCTCATACTTTGAACTGTGGTGGTCTTTATGAAGTATCTGATATACCTAGCATAAAATCAAGTCAACAGTAGCCCTGGAGTTGAAAGAGAAAAGAAACATTTGGGAAAACTCCTCTACTTTAAAGACCTCAAGAGTTACAGAAATAATTCCCATAAAGTAGTAGTCAGAATCGGCAGAAATGAAACTAGATTGCTAACTTTCTATTTCCCAACTTTCTCCAGCACTTCTCTGTATGAGCCAGTTTGGAAAGAGAAACAGAACCTAAAGGGAGTTCTTGTGTTCTGTGTTTGTAGGAGTCTTTGTGAGGCTCTTGCTTTAGTCTCTATGTCAACAACATTGACGTCCACAAGGCAGTAAGGGTGAGCGAGGACAGATCAATGTCTCTCTAAACCAGAATCTAGATCAGTTCTCACTTCTGCAAATCTGAACCTCTGTCATGGAACTAAGCACAAACCTAGCCCAGAGTGTAGAATTGTTAAAAGGACCCAGAGGAATGAGAGGCAGTTGTAGGTCTGGTGCATCATGCAGCTGAGTCAAGAGATGAATGCATTGTGTTAGGAACTGCAAAAATACCTGTTCTCTGCTACCAAGTGTAAAGGTTAATATGGCTGCTGCTTCTTCATTCTCCAAATAGAATGTAAAAGTGTCTGCTGATTCACCCTGACTGAGAAGGAAATTCTGGGGAACCATTCAGACTAATCAGATTGACACATTACAAAGCCCCGATTCTGTCCTAGCATAGGCATTGCCATGTGAGCCTTTGGCAGCGCCTTCTGAGGTAGAATATCTTCACTGTAAAACAAACATTGAGGAATACACTACAGTCTTTATTTCTGGAATGACAAAGAAGAATTAATGCCAGCATTGTCCTCTAATAATAGCAACAGCTGTCAATCAATAAAATTGTTTAGCATCTGTGAGTATTCTAAGAGAAAGAAACTCGATGAAACTCTGTTCCAGCAATGACCATCTCCTTCTCCTCTGACTCTGTTGCCCATCCTTTTGATTCTTGTTAGGGCTCAAGAATCTGTTGACTCTATCAGATTTCAGTAGCTGTTATTCTTTTTGAAAGGCTGGTCCCATGAAGGGTGATGGTCTCCTAAGGGGCAGCAGCGGGTCATGAAGGGTCACAGCAGGTCATCCCAGGTCTCAGCGGGATACCTCGGCGGGGCAGTGGCTAGTAGCAGAACACAGTGGGTGAGAGACAGATAGATATGCCAGGCAGAGAGAGTTTATTTAGTGGGTTACGGAAGGGAAGGGGGAGAGGGAGGGAAAGAGAGAAGAAAAGAGAGGGGGAAAGAGAGAGAGGAGAGAAAGGGAGGAGAAGAGAGAGGGGGATAAGAAAGACAGAACTTACCCCTTTAAAAGAGAAGTTGGGGAGAGAAAGACAGTACAGGCTGAAGGAGGCAGGAGATCCCCTTGTCTAGGCAGAAGGGGGGATTGGAAGTGGGTGGGGCTTGTCTCTTAAAGGGACAAGTACCCAGGTGGCAGGACAGGCCAGTAGATAAGAAAGGCCATCTCTTTCTTATAATAAAAAGAAGGGAAGTTAGGCACAACAGGCTAAAGGTGTTGGGACAGCAGATTCTCAAGACTGCTTTCTGCTCATTTGTGGGCATCATCTTGAGGGGAACCTGAAAAAGCTGGGTGCTGGTCACATCCTGGGGTAGCTGGTCTCTTTACTCCTGTCCAGGGTTTGTGGTATGGAACTGTCTGGTGTCTCTTGGACCTGGAAAGGTGTTGGCAGAACAGAGGTCAAAGTTAAGTTTAGGAAGAAAAAATATATTTTCAGGACCAAGGAATTGAGAGTGGTGTACCTGACCTGTTTAACTTCAATTCAGCTCACAAGAATTTTTTGGGTTTGTGAAAACATAAGTTTAAACAGCAGCATATTTATACCAGAATGACTGTGACAGATATTTTTGCATAATGAAAAGTATCTTTAAGACTATGAAAGGCAGTGTGAGACCACAGCAAGTGAGAGACAGGCAGATGTCCATGCAGAGAGAGTTTGTGAATAGAGTTTATTTCGTGGGTTCTGGAAGGATAGGGGAAGGGGGAAAGGGAGGGAGAGAGGGGGTGAGAAAGAGAAGGAGAAAGAGAGAGAGAAAGAGAGGAGAGAGAGGTTACCTCTTTAAAAGAGAGATGGGGAGAGAGAGCATGCAGGCAGGTTGGAGGAGGTGGGAGTTCAGCTTGCCTGGGTGGAAGGGGAGGTTTGGAAGTGGGTGGGGCTTGTGTCTTCAAGGGAAAGAGTACCCAGGTGACAAACCAGGCCAGTAGACCATAACAGTTGTAATAAACAGGATCTTTTGTTGGATCCATGAGTCAAAATCTAGAATAGTAAAGGACACAGTCAAAACATTTTTCAAACAAATAAATAAACACTCCTTATGTTAGAATCAAGATAATATAAAAATATATTAGGTTTTCAGATATCCATTGCAGAAATCTCTCTCCTTAAATTGGTGTATTACTTTTTCATGTCTGAGCAGGGCAGAGATATGAGTGTCTCCCTTCTTATGAGTCCAACTCAAAGGTCTTGGGTGCTATAGACAAAACCAGCCACTGGGCCTCCCCATCGAGGTCAGCCAACTCCTGTAGCTATCCCCAAATGACTGACAATGATGATATCTACATTTTCCCTTTTCTTCTGATCACTAGAAACTACATTTCCTGTGTTCTCTAGCACAAGCTATTGAAAGGAAGAAGTATACTGATATTCTTATAGAAAAATGCAAGACTAGAGACAACCCTTTATTCTAGACCTTCTGATTTTTAAATTAAATTGTATCTCAAAGGAAAAACACTAAACTATTTCAAACAACAACAAAGTAAGCAAACTAACAAACAAAACCAATTCTTATGTGGGTGTCTGTGCTTTTCCTAAGGATTCCTAGCACACAGTCTCCAGGAGTTACTAGGCCTCATGTCCCAAGAATTCCAGGAATGTGAACCATGGCTATTATGATGTTCCAAATAGTAAATATTTTTTCTGTTTTTGTGAGCAACTAGTCTATTCTGTTTTTGTAGCATAAGAGAACACTGATACAATAAAACTTTATTTACTGAAGCAAAGGGCAAGCTATATCTGACCTCGGGATGACAGTTTGTTTGCCCATGTTGTATGACTCTATGCATCCTTCGTACTCAAAGTATCTTGAAGGAGGGAGGGCCTACCTTCTGCATGGTCTTATTTATTAGCTACTGCTTTATCTGAAGGGTCCAAGAATAAGAATATAAAAATGTAGATTACAGAAATAAGAATGTAAAAATAAAGAAATATAAAGTTGTAAGCCTAGGAGAATGAGAGCAGACTGTCAGCAGTTTAAGGATTAACTATTAACAGTGGGTTACTCTGCTTTACAAACCAGAGCTCTATTTACAAGGCCTAAGCATCTGTCTGCAAACAGAGAGCCTAGCACCTCTCCCCTCCCCCCAGCCATCCTTGATTAATGATGGATATGAGCTGAGTCAACTTTTAGGAAACAGATATGTGACCTCTGGGTTACACATTATCCCTGCTATGTGAAACTGGCAGCATCAAAGGGAAGAGCACAGGGCTTCAGTAAACACTGCCAGGAAGTACCAAGGAAGACAATAGATTAAGCAAAACACTACTTTAACTAAATAACTGGGTTAATAAAGATTGAAAAGTAAGGCAATCTGTATCTGAGTTTTACCTTGAGACTGTAAAAATTCCTTTGTTCAGACCTAATGTTTGGTGCCCCCACTAGAAAAAGGTGGATTCAGAAATCGGCCTTTGCGACAGCCTTACAAAATTCATCCCTGGCTCTGGTCTCAGCTAGCTGATAAAGTTTTTGTGCCCCATGGAGATTTTTTATTTTATTTTTTCTTGGAATCTGGTTTCTGGAATAATGTTTGCTTCTGGTTTATTAGACTTTGGTGGTCTGGCCCCATCTTTGCGTGATCCCCCTGGACCCAACATTATCCTTCTGGAAAACATACTTTTGTTTTATCTGAATCTTTGTTGCTAAGCAGCATCATTGTAATTTTTCCAGAGCTGAGCTCTAGCTGTCCTGACTCTTAATTTACACTTCTTGCTTTGATCTACACAGGGGCTCAAAACTTGACAGCACTCCTAAGTATCCTCCTCGCACAAGATTATACAAGGTCACAAATTCCTTAAGGAGCCTTCTTCACCTCTGAACCCCTCAACAATCCGAGACTCCCAGTCCCTGTTAGCACCCTTTATCCCTCCCCTTCCTTTATCAACGTTTTTGAATTCATATTTTAAAAAAAACACACACACAAGGAAAGAGAAATGTTCCTTGTGTGCTCCCAACCTCCACAAAGAGAGGAATTCCCTATTAGCCATCTCTTTAAAATACCAATCCAGCATCACAATCCCCCCCCCCCCCCTTAGATGAGGGACAGCATTACACACTTAGTAGAATTACAGAATTGAGAGACTGGGGCATAAAAAAAAAAATCCTTCAATTTACGGCACATTCCTTCTGAAATAAACAACCGGGACCGGGCAGGGGTGGGGGTGGGGGGAGTTGTTTGCGATAGCCTGCTGCTTGACTGAGGTCTGGGTAGGAGGGCCACCCAGGCACATCTCAGGACCGGGAGTCCACCAGTGCCCCCTCGTGGGCGACTCCGGGAAACAATCTCCACCCAAGTCTGCTAAAAACTACAACCATCTCTAGATCTCTTCTCTGTGTGTTTTGCTGATGGGTAAAAGAGCAGTAGCCGCGGATGGCCAGGACTTGCTTTTCGGAAGAACGGAGGCTGCCGGTGGGTGCCTGGTCAGTGGGTACTGCTCAGGGCCGCCGGGTACCACTCCCTGCAGCCAAGAGTGCTCCGCGCGCCACACTTGGGGTTTGCGGACCGGCAGCTAGCCTAGTCAGAGCTACACATTCAAAATGCCTTGCCTCATTTTGTGTGTCCTAAATATTTGTGGCATTAGTTAGGTGTGTGTCTGCCATACGTGAATCTTTTGGGGGACGCCCTACTGCTTCTTCGAGGGAGTCCCATCTCCTGGGGCAACTACATCACTCAGCTAAGGGTGGGAGCTTGCACTCACTGAAGCAACCGAGCTGGAAGAAATCCCGCTCCTTGGCAGCCTTGCAGTGAGGTAGCAAAGCTTCCCCTTGGGTCCTGCTGTTGTCGCCACGGGGTGCCCTTCTCCACTGCTCTTAGCTTTAGTATATTCCTGCATAACCTCCGCACTTTGAGAGTTTGCAGCCAAAACACTTCCAGAACGGAAGGAGGGCTGATTTTATTCATTTATTTTTATTTTATTTTACTTTATCCATTTTATTAATTCTTCTAGAAAGCCCCTCCTTTCCAGCCTCTGGGCCACGGTGCTCTAGCTTAGCTCCAGCAGAGAATTTTCCTTGCACAATGCAAGACCAGACAGGATACTTTAATGTGTTTTCCCACTTTTGATGTTTTGATGAAATTGTTCCCTGAAGCAGATTCATTCGCAGACTGTAACATTTTGACCAGCAGAGATAATACCCAATTGATTCTTACAGGATGATTCTCGGGTTTCCAGCTCTGAAGTGAGGGTAGCATCTTAGCGACAGAAAGAGCATCTTCATGGATTTAAATCTCGGAAGATCTCTGGGATTTAAATTGAAAGTGAGGTTCAAAAGACGGCTCCACCGGTTAAATCGCTTAACTTCAAGCTAGATGACCTGATTTGGTACCCGAGTTCAATCTCAGGGAAGGTAAGAACCGACTCCTGTAAGCTGTCCTCTGACCTCCGTGTGCCACCTCTGATAAATGAATGGATAGATGAATGAATGGATGGATGGAAAATAAATGTAATTAAAATTCCTTTAAAAGAAAATAAGGGTTCCAAGGCTAGGCTGTTTCTCAGTGTCAGCAGAGCTCCTGATCAATCTGCTGGCTTTCATCCCTAGAACTGAAAAGGAGAAGGGGGTAGAAAGGAGAGGGGGAACAACTAAAACACCTGACTCCCTTGCTTTAGTAGTACTAGTGAAATGCCATCCCGACAACCCATCATACCACTCTGTGATGCCCAGTGGTTAAATCCAGTCACCAGACGATACATCTGACCTTGGCAGTTTCATCTCCATCCTAAATCTAGTCATTTCTTTATAAGATATTTCTACGGAGTATCTTTTTTGCTATACTAA
This sequence comes from Microtus pennsylvanicus, assembly GCF_037038515.1. Classification (NCBI taxonomy): domain Eukaryota; kingdom Metazoa; phylum Chordata; class Mammalia; order Rodentia; family Cricetidae; genus Microtus; species Microtus pennsylvanicus. The sequence goes on along the minus strand of NC_134583.1, from coordinate 113,720,925 downwards.
ACTATTGTTTCCCATCTATAAGTGTGGTTATATTTATTGTTCCATATGTTTGTTTGTTTCTTTTTTCATGTTTTCAGAGAGCAATGCAATCACCCTCTACGGCGAGAGATTCAGCTTGGTGTCAAGGGTTTGCTGACACAAGTCTCCTGTGTTAGACTAGACAAGCCATAGTCGGGTACTTTTTTTTTTTTTTTTTTTTTTTTTTTTGGTTTTTCGAGACAGGGTTTCTCTGTGGCTTTGGAGCCTGTCCTGGAACTAGCTCTTGTAGACCAGGCTGGTCTCGAACTCACAGAGATCCCGCCATAGTCAGGTACTTTATGGTGAGTGATCAAAGTAGACTATCACAGAACCCAGGGAGGCAGGAGCTAGGAAGGCTAGTAGGTAGATAGCGCAAACGAGATCAGAGGTCGCCTTATGAGAAGATACGTCAGGTGTAAGTAGAGGTGAAACCTTCTGAGGGCAGTGGAATATGGGGAAGAGTGTGTTCAAACTACATTGTATATGTTCATGAGCATGTATATAACCCTGCATAATTCTATTGTTTAATTTGAAGAAGTTGTCAGTAGAAAATGTATAGAACAAAGCAGGGAGAAAAGGAAAACTACAAGAGATAAAAACCCATGAGAACGATCAGCCTTGGGACAAGGTCAACCAGATGCATAACTGGGGGTCAAGAGCAAAAAGATAAGGCCAGGATATATGGCCCAGTGGTTAAAAGCACCGGCTGCTTTTCCAGAGGACCTGGCTTAGATTCTCAGTACCAACAAGGTGGCTCACAACTGCCTGGGACTTCAGTTCTAAGGACTTACCTGCCCTCATCTGGAATCCCTGGACACCAAGCACTCATGCAAAGCACAAACATGCATGCAGGTGAAACTCATACACATAATAAAATTATAATTTAAAGAGAGGGAGGGAGGGAAGGAAGGAGGGAGGAGAGAGAGAGAGAGAGAGAGAGAGAGAGAGAGAGAGAGAGAGAGAGGTTAGAGCAATATTTGAGGAGATCATCAGTGGCTCCAAAACTGCTTAGATTTATCAAGTCACAGATTCAATAAGCCACATAAGCTGTACAAGGAGAAACTAACCATCATTACCAGGTTTCTCATAAAGAAAGCAACCCCCACTATACAGCATTTAATCTGTCTTTGTTGTTGCTGTCCTTGTTTTCCAGAGTTACTGTCCTTCAGAGTTCCTGTTCTTCAGGGCGCCAGTAGGCACAAACACTCATGAATGACAGCCAGATCAGGTGTTCCTGTTTCCCACTTGCTGTGGTTCAGTAGGACGTTGTGGGGTTTTGTTCATAAAGAACAGTTCTGGGAAAAAGAACAAGGAGCATTAGGAAACATTACTGAAGCGCTTGCTGGCTCTTCCTAACTTTGTACCTCAGCTATGAACAGTAACATCTTTGTGTGCCTCAAGCTGGCTCTGTGACTGTAATTGTGCTGAGAAGTTTGTAGCTTAGCAGTTTTGTATTGTTCCCCTCCTAATTGTCAGATGAGAAGAAATTCTAGACCCCGGTACTTTAGGCTATCTGATGAACTATGAGCAAAGACTTTACAGCTGTTTTAATGGAATTTACTGAATAGTAATGTAAATATTTTTAACATATGAAATGAAGCTCCTGGATTTCTCAGTTGGATTCTTAGAGAGAATGTTTTGTAGGTGGTGCTCACTCGAGGACCTTGCTGTTGTATAGGTCTGAGTGAGGTTTGGCCCTTACATAAGCCCCAAAGATGATGTCAGCCTGCTTGCCTGAGGACCACTCTGAGAAGAACTGCTCCACCCATGGCCCAGGATAGTCATGAATGTGGTTCAACACAAAATCATGACTTACTTAAAACATGAGGTGTGTGTGTGTGTGTGTGTGTGTGTGTGTGTGTGTGTGTGTGTGTGAGGGAGGGAGAGAGAGAGAGAGAGAGAGAGAGAGAGAGAGAGAGAGAGAGAGAAGAGAAGAACTTTGTAAATGATGTCATATCCTCCCCAGGTGGTCTCAGGACATCTAAAGAAAGGAGATAAGAGAAAATGAATGCATACTTGGCAAAGCTGGTAGTCAAACAGAAAACAAAAACAAACAACAGAAACCATTGAAATTCCAGGACCACCAGAGGGATAGATGGGAGTATTACTGTATGGGCATATTGGTGTGTGTCTTAGGAGCAGGAGACTCTAGCCAGTGCTGAAAGGAGAATGGAGAGGCCATGAGCACAGCTTGTCCAGAGTCTAAGGCTATACTGAGGTCAATGGAGGAAAAGGTCGGTCAGAGGCCCAGTCCCACTTAACTCATACCTTACTGCTCGTGAAGTGGTTTGCTCTGATGGTGTGTTCTGAGCTGTATTTCAGTGGTGTGTGCCCTAAATGAGAGAGTTACTGATAATGCTTGCCCGTGTGATGTGGGAGTGATTTCTTATTAATAAAAAAACTGCCTAGACCCATTTGATAGGCCAACCTTTAGGTAGGCGGAGTAAACAGAACAGAAGGCTGGGAGAAAGAAGCTGAGTCAGAGAGTCGCCATGATTCTCCCACTCCAGGCAGACGTACGTTAAGATCATTCCTGGTAAGCCAGCTCGTGGGCTACAGCAGATTATTAGAAATGGGCTAGTCCAGATGCGAGAGCTAGCCTAGAAGAGGCTAGATAGAAATGGGCCAAGCGGTGTTTAAAAGAATACAGTTTCCGTGTAATTATTTCGGGTAAAGCTAGCCATGCGGGCAGCCGGGTGCCGGGGACGCAGCCCCGCCGCTCCTACTACTACTCCCGTGGAGACAACAGAGCCCCAGATGTGAACACTGGCCTCAAAACTCCCATTTTTATCATCTTGTCTTCTGCTACTTCTCAATAGGCAAACAGGGATTAGGTGCAGGAACTCCAGAAAAGGGAAAGGCCTGGGAAGAGGACATGAAAAGGCAACCTACCCCTTTCCCAGGGCTGCACACCAAGTTTAGGCTGAAGAAGGGTAGACAAACTGTGAAGTGGCAGTCGAGAGTAGACTAACCTGGCAGGGTAAGGGATCACTGTAAGACTCTATAAAGATGGGGTGTGGAATGCTGAAACAGCACCCCAGAGTGTAGGAACGAGAGCTGTTTCTTGGTGGATGCATCCCAACAAGTTCAACCTGTTCAGTGTGAATGAGCATCAGACGCACAAGTTAGAACAAGGAAGAAAGCAATAAGCTGAGAGCTTGCTTGTGTGCTCTTGGGAATTCTGTAAATCCTCCAGTTCTTAGAATGATTGGAAACTGTAGTCATGCAGCTGGCCAAGCAAACTACAGTTGGCAGGGAGTTACAATCAACTCCTCTTCCTGATTCCCAGGGCTCATGAACTGGGGTGGGGGGCTGTGGGAGAAGCAGATCTGCTTCCTGGGTCCGTAAGCCATTGAGTTTCATTCATTTCCTTGCAGAGGTCTCAGAGATTTGGCCCAATCTCTACCCTCTCTCCTGTTCCTCATCTATAACAAAATGAACACCGTAGACAAAAAGCATTTCGTTTGCTTTTAAACCTCTTCAGATGGTAGGATGCTGAAAGAACACCCACAGAAACGGGAATTATAGTGGGACTGAGCTTGGGCGGATAGCGTTAAGATGTACCTTAGTCCTAAAATATCATATAAATGTATAATACAAACACCAATTCCTCAATAGCCATCTATTAAGATAAAACAGCACGGGCTAAGAGATGGCTCCGTAGGGAAAGTGCTTGCTGCACAGGCAAGCTGATGTGAGTTCAGATCTCCAACACTCAGCTGAAAACCTGCACACAAGTCTGGAAGACCTGGGACATTTGGAGACAGCAGATTCCTTAAATTCATGGAAAGTGGGTCTGGTCAGTTCAGTGGAAGAGCTGCCTCAAAAATGAGTGGAGAGCGACTGAGAAAGACACTTGACATTGACTACTAGTGTCCACACATGGACACATGACAGGAGTATTTACAAACACATACATGTGCGAATACACTTACATTACATACCTGCACACACACAAATGAATGGATGAATGGATGAATGAATGAATGAATGAATGAATGGACAAACACAAACATTTCCACATCCATGAAAGGCAAAGTTGTCACAGGGGTTTTGGAGGCTACACATGATGGCATCCCAGCCAACCTACCCCGCTTTGTCCTCCACCTCTGGCAGTGATTTTGCAAACCAAGAGCAGAAGAAGTGTAAATTGCAACAGTAAACCCCAAATTATTACAGGGAAAGACTGCCAAACCACACCAGGATGTGAATCACAGCTTAGGGCTTTTCACACCAGTTTGCTCGAGGCCCTGTCTTCATAAGTGGGTTGATTGTGATATAAACCGCATGTCATAAAACAGCCATTTCAGCTGCTCCGTTCAGTGGATTTTAGTTTTCCAAGAAGTGTGGTTTAATAATCCCATTGTCTAATTAATTTAATTCCCAGGTATTTTTTTTTATTACTCTCCAAACAAATCCTATCCCATTAGCAGCCAATCCCCATTTCTTTCTTACCCTAGTCTCTGTAACCAATGATATGCTCTCTTTATCTATGGCCCCACCTTTTCTGGGCATTTCACAGAGATGGAATCAAGGCAATATGTGAGCTTCTCAAGGGCCTTCCCTGTGTAGCATGGGCTAGCACTTTGTCCCCTTTTTACTGCCAAATACCTACTACATGAATATACCATCTGCAGCTTTCTGTTCGTCAAATTGATGGGCATTTGGGTAGTTTCCAAGTTTCATTGTATGAACAATATTGCCACGCATGTACAAAGACAGGTCCTCAGACATGCATGTTTCTCTTCTCTTATGTGTGTACTTAGAAGTAGGAGTGCTGGGTTGTGTGGTAGCCCTAACTGTAGCCGGTTGAGGATTTCGGGTTATTATCATGTAGCACTTCTTAAACTAGGGCTATCTCATTGATGAGAGCCAAAGTTCTGGGTGTTTGTGCCAGGAACCACTGTATTGCTTTGCGTGGGATCTGGGCAGTCCTTTTAATAACGTTACGATGGAGAAGTTATGGTCAGGTCTCCATTTCTATGTGTTCTACAACAGTATTTTTAACCAAATAGAGATTAAAAATATTTAAAAAAAGCATTTGTACTGAACATGTACAGAAGTTTTCCCTGATCCCTCAATTATTTCCTAAACAATGCAGAATGACAACTGTCTATCTAAGTGTTTACATGGTGATAGGTGTCTATAAATACTTTAGACAGCATTTAAAGTATATGGAAGGACCCAGTTGATTAGGTTATATACAAATACTATGCATTTTACAAAGATTTGAACATTTATAAATTTTGGTATTCATCAGGGCTTCAGGAATGAGTCTCCTGTGGAATCTCTTGGACAAATGTACTAGTTATTGCCTCAACTGACAGATGACAAAAATCAGGAATGCTGATGCTGGATACCTCTATTCACATATATATATAGTTGTTTCCAGAGGTTTTTCTTTTGTTGGCAAACTTCTTGTATATTTTGTTTGCATTAATGCTTTTTTATTTTTATCCAATTATTCGACTTGTCTGTTGCATGTAATTAAATGACAGGCACCAACAGGTAACATTTGGACACTTACAGAAATTGTTTAAACACTTTTTTTTAGTATTTTTATTTATTACTATTATCCTCAAAATTTTTGTCATGTATAGTGTGTGTGTGTTTATGTGTACTTATGTGTGCCACAGCACATGTAGAGGTCAGAGGGCAGACCACTTTTCAGAGTCTGTTCTCCCATTTTACTATGTGGGTTGAGGGGACTGAACTAAAGCCATTAGGCTTGCTGGCAAGAGTCTTTACCCATTGAGTCATCTCATGTTTTTAAATATAATGCATGACATATTAGATAGGGTTTTATTGCTGTGAAGAGATACCATGGCCATAGCAACTCTTATAAAGGAAAGCATTTAATGGAGGCTGGCTCTTTTTTTTTTAAAGATTTATTTATTTATTATGTATACAACATTCCTTCCATGTATGTTTACATGCCAGAAGAGGGCACCAGATCTCATTATAGATGGTTGTGAGCCACCATGTGGTTGCTGGGAATTGAACTCAGGACCTTTGGAAGAGCAGGCAATGCTCTTAATCTCTGAGCCATCTCTCCAGCTCCCTGGAGGCTGGCTCTTAACCCAGAGGTTTAGTCCATTATTGTCATGGTGGAAAACAGGGGAGCAAGCAGGCAGACATGGTGCTGAAGAAGTAGCCAAGAGTTCTGCATCAGGATTGGCAGGCAGCAAGAATAGAGAGTGACACTGGGCCTGCCTTGAGAATTTGAAACCTCAAAGCCCATCCCAGTGACACACTTCCTCCAACAAGGCCACACCTCCTAATGATGTCACTCCCTACTCATATACGGGTCATTTTTGTTCAAACTGGCACATATGGTAATAAACATTTCATTAGCATTCCTAAGAATCATAATCGCCACCTTACAGGAAAGATGCCACGGAAAGGAAATGCACTAACTGTTGTGGAAAAACCTGCACAGTGCCCTTTAAATTACTAGTGTGTTAAAAAGCTGCTGAAATTATTATTTCTGACACATGTTCTAACAATTTGCCTTTTGCTAGTTTTATCTGTAGTCAGTGTATGCAGAGTGTGGTAAAGGGCATGGGAAACTGGAGACACTGGCTTCATGGAGAAATCCTGTTTGAGATAAATCTTAGAGGAGGACCAGGTGTGTACCGGGCTGCGAGCTTGGCAGTAGGTGTAGCATAGACTGTGGCATGGATGGAGATGTTCCAAATAGAGGCCGTAATAGATAGAAGGGATGCTTCCTAGGGGCTGAAGCTTATTAGACATGGCGGTTTAGGGCCAGAGAGAACATTTGACCAGAAAAAAAAAAAGGCTGAAGATGTAAAGGAGAACAAAGCATGCAGACACAACCATCCTAGGAATGGGCAGAAGCAGTCAGGCATCCTGCTGAAGGATGGTGGACCACAGAAACAATGTATGTGTGATAAGGGGAAGAGGCACTTGCAAGACCCCCAGAGCTCTTGTTCAAAGCGACATGTTGGCATTGACGTCATGTCAAGGCTCCAATCTCCTTTTATATATTTTTAAGAGAAGTTAGAAGGAGATGGTTTATATGTGTATATTAAAGGTTAGAAGTATATGTACACAATGCTAAAATACTTAGCTAAATACAATGCTAAATACAAATTTCCAGACCACTCTGAAGGCTTGACTGGGGCCTGAAACACAGCTGAGGGCCTCTGGGTATGCTATCTGGATTGGGCATGGTTTTTGGTCACACTTATGTGGAAGGTCATGGAAGGCATATGCTTGCGCATCAGCTCAGGGTTAGATCTTTAGCATGCGCTCACCGTTGATGCTAAAGAGAATGGGCTCTTATTCTGAAATGTCTAGAAATTCTTCTGGTGCTGGTGTGTGCCATGCCTTTCGCCATCTACAGGAACTAACTAGAACAAATTAACTGCAACTAACTGGAAGGGCCAGAATAGTACAAGGAAGCAGCCCTGGCTTCCTGCCTGGAGAGTCCTGGCTTCCACTACACCACTTTTCCATCATAGGCCCTCCCCCGCTACATCATGTTCGTTCTCTAACTTGTTTTCCTTGGTCGGTCGTTTCAACTAGACGCCAAGAACGATTTCGTCAGAGTTTACGACAGGAATGAAAGAAAACAAAACAAGATGCCTCCCTTTAGGAAGCAGGACAGTCACAAGAACTTTTGGAGCACATAGAGATGGTGCGCCTTGGATTCTTGAATGCTGAAATATATGTGGGGCTGAAGTATATGGGGAGCAGTAGTGGGCAAGCCATGGTCTTAGGTAAGATACAAGATCTCTGGGTACCAGAGCAGAGTATGATGTCTTTGAGTCTCAAATGAAGAACCAGAGTCTTGAGGAAACTTTGGCCTTTTTCTGATGGAATGGTCAGATGATATTCAAGCGGTTTGTTTGGTTTGGTTGATTTGGTTTTCATCCTTCTCCCCACTTTTCTGAGAGATGTCAGGATCTCATGCATCCTAGGCTCAGGGGAGGATGTGAGCTTGAACTTCTGATCCTCCTGCTTCTGCTTCCTGGGTCCTGGGATGACAGATGTGTGCCACCATGCCTGGTTTGGGGAGTCCTAGGGAGTGAACTCAGGGGTTTATGCATGCTGCAAATTCCTGTATGTGTGTAAATATCATCAGTGGAGCTACATCCCACCCAACCATTTTAATCTCTGAAAACTGCCTGTCCAGCCTGTGACTCTCCACACTTTCCTGTGCAGGCCAGGAGAGATAACTTCTGTGGGAAACTGGGACCCACATACCCCCAGCACAATAATCTGTGGACAGGAGCCAGATAGTCTTGCTCAGCTCAGTTCAGTCTTAGACTGTGTGTCTCATCTGCAGAGGGGAAAGAGGCCTGTTGAGGGGGATACTGGTTCTGTAAGGCAACATAAATCAAGTACGTGGGCTTGCATCTAGCTCACGGGAAGTATTCAGTAAGTAGTAACTATTGGTATTTTTTATCTTAAAGATGTTTACATTTATTTATTTGCACTCTTTCCCTATGTGTGTATGCACATGCATGTGTGTGTGTGTGTGTGTGTGTGTGTGCTGTCGTGGCCCGTAAGGGTCCAACATAAATTCTCTGATTCCCTAACCTAGCTGGAACAAAGTCGCGAGGAAAAGAACCGACACAGCTTACATCGTCATCATGGAAAAGGCCAGCTTGCCCATGTTTATTGTCCAAACATTTTATATACCCACACCAAATTGAGCGGGGAGTGGGGAAAACACATTATGCTATCACCTAGGCAACCAGGTGCCTGGGCTCAAGTCACAACCGCATCTAGCAGTCAGGTAGGCCTTGAATTAGCATCTTTATAAGACACCTTCCAAATTACAAAAGGAAGGAAGCACCAAACATCTGAACTCTTAAGTCATCAGCTTCAGTCAAACATCTCTTCTCAGGTAATCCACATTTTAATAAAAGAAGCTAGGAGCAGGCACCCTGGCTTTTGTTAAGGGCAGAGACAGCTTGTCTGCAGAGCTACATGATCAGCTCGGACAGGGCTAATGGCTTTTGTGCCATATCGAAATATGGGCCCACAGTGTGCACACCTGTGCATGCACATGTGCATGCATTTTGTGAAGATCAGACAACAACTTATAGAATGAGGTCTCCTTTGGGTAAGTTCTGGGGATGACACTTTGGTCATTAGGCCCGGTGATAAGCATTCCTTGCCTGCTGAGCAATCTCGCTGGTCTAATAGTATTTTTCGATGGTATTAAGATTAACTAGGATTTGTGCAGGCGAAGTCACACATATTTGATGTGCGTATTTGCTGAGTCTAGACATAGGCATTACCTGGGAAGGCATCATGACATGACGACAATGAACAAAACCTTTCCCTCTGAAAGGGTGCTCTTATACCTTCTTACTCCTTGGTAATCAGCCTCCACTTTCACTCATCCCCAGATCTTCTCTCCAGATAGCCTAAGCCAATCTTTCTTTTTTCTTTCTTTCTTTCTTTCTTTCTTTCTTTCTTTCTTTCTTTCTTTCTTCCTTCCTTCCTTCCTTCCTTCCTTTCTCCTCCTCCTCCTCCTCCTCCTCCTCCTCCTCCTCCTCCTCCTCCTTCTTCTTCTTCGTCTTCTTCTCCTTCTTTTTCTTTTTTTCTGAGACAGGGTTTCTCTGTAGCTTTGGAGCCTGTCCTGGAACTCCTTCTGTAGACCAGGCTGGCAGAGATCTGCCTGCCTCTGCCTCCCGAGTGCTTGGATTAAAGGCATACACCACCACTGCCTGGTGCTAATCTTTCTGCTACTGAAGTAAATTTACATTTTTAAACTTTTATGTAAAGGAAATCATGCATATACCATGAGCCATTCACATAGCTGGGTTTATCAGTAAAATGATTATTAGTTTTTTTTTCATGTAGAAGAATATTTTATTTTATAGATATAGCACATTTTTCTATTTTCCTGTTGGGGATATTTGCGTTGTTCCTATTTGGTGTCATTATAAATAAAGCTGCTATTTGTACACAGGCTTTCATATTTCTCGGGTATTTTAGATTGTTTCATTTTATTTTCCAGATGGGGATTTCTGTCTTAGTCATGATCTCTATTGCTGTAATAAAAAAAGCAACTTGGGGAGGAAAGGATTTATTTCAGCTTACAGTTCCACATCACCATCCATCACTGACGGAAGTCAGGTCAAGAGCTCAAGGTGGGAACCTGATGGTAGGAGCTGATGCACAGACCATGGAGGAATGCTGCTTACTAGCTTGCTCCTCACAGCTTGCTCAGCCTGCTTCCTTAGAGCACCCAAGGCCACCAGCCCAGGGATGGTAACCCCTACAGTGAACTGGGCCCTTGCACACCAATCATTAATTAAGAAAATGGGGCTGGAGAGATGGCTCAGTGGTTAAGAGCATTGACTGTTCTTCCTGAGGACCTGAGTTCAATTCCCAGCAACCACATGGTGGCTCACAACCATCTGTAATGAGATCTGGTGCCCTCTTCTGGCCTGCAGGCATACATGGAGGCAGAATGTTGTATACATAACAAATAAATAAATAAATAAAATCTTTTGGTGGGGGTGTTCTCTCAGTTAAGGTTCCCTCTTTCCAAATAACTCTAGCATGTGTCAAGTTGACATCAAACCAGCCATCATAGGGCCTCATTCTGTAGCCAAGTTGGTGTCAAACTCACTATCCCTTTGGGTAAATCTTAAAGAGTAGAGTACTTGGGTCAAAAAAATAGGTGTCTTTGTGACTTTTATTTTCTATAATGCTCACACTGTTTTACATTCCTGCCAAAAGTGTATGAGAATTTTAGTTATTTGCTTTCATCTGTTATGAGACATGGTCTCTCTGCGTAGCTCCTTCTGGCTTAGGATTTACTATAAAGGGTTTTCTAAGGCAACTGTACCACCTTACCTTCTTACCAGCGGTGTGCAAGAGTCCAAAGTCATTCTGTTCTTCATCAACATTTGCTACTGTCAAAAACATAACGGCTATTCTTGTAGGTTTAAAGCAGTACTGCTTCATTGTCACCACAGGTGGCCCTTTGAAGAGCAAGTGCTTTCTTACGATCTTTTAAATGTTTTGTTCTTTCCTCTTTTATGGTGTGTGTGTGTGTGTGCAGACAGCAAAGCTGGAGGGGCGGAGCCATCTGAACCCACGGATAGTGCTCACGGAGCTGCAGGATTTGCTCTTTACCCTACTGAGTTTTGGCTTTGCTTTGGTCCAGTGTTGACTGACTATGTCCCCATTCTTCTTCCCTTTTTGGAATGATAATGTATATTCTACATCATTTGTATGTTGGGAGTTTATAATTGCTAGCTTTTTTTTTTTTTTACAGGGACTTACCATTAAGAAATTGCCTTGAGTATCAGAAGAGACGTTGGGCCTTTCCTTTGCTGTGACAAAAGCATCACAACCAAGGCAACTTACAGGAGAAAGAAGTTTGTAGTTTTGTTTTTTTCCCCTATTATTTACATAGAGTGGCAAGCTGTTCTTGAACCCGGGACCTCGGGAACAGCAGTCAGGGCTCTTAGCCTCTGCGCCACCTGTGTGGCTATATAGTTTTGGTTTTTCTTGTTGCTCAGCTACCCTGGACTATAACTATGAGTTCTCTGCGGGCGATCTTTTGGCCACTGCAGGGCTCATTTCACTTCTTTTCTTTCTGTTGGAGCTTGTTCTCCTGCCCTGTGTGTTGTCCACTAGGAAATTACTGTTTCATCACTTGCTGTTTTTCTTGGCTGTGTAAGATGGGAGAGCAAGCCTGGCCATTGCTATCCTATCATGACTGCAAGTAGAATTTCTAATAGCATTATTGTTTAAGTATTTGCCAATCTGGTTTATAGTGTAGAGCACCTATCCTGGGGCTGGGGTTGTAGCTCTACTGCTTGAGTGTCACATGACAGAATGACGAAAGAGATTTTCCCTTGGCATGGTTTCGATCAACAGCTTCTCTGTTGTGTGTCTGATTTATTGCTGCTGTTTGTCTGTCTTGCTATTCCTAACAAGGGTGTTGCTCTGTGCTTATTGAACAGTCCAAAAAACGTGGTATGGGAAGGGAATGAGAATTTTTTATTTTTATTTTTTTTTTTACAAAACTCTTTAACAGAATTATTCAAGGGAAGAGGTTACCTTACTGATCTTCAACTGATACAGAAGAGTACTTAATGAACATGTCAGACAAGGATGGCTAACTGAGAAGCCAAGGACAATGGCACTGGGTTTTGATCCTACTACATGTACTGGCTTTGTGGGAGCCTCGTCTGTTTGGATGCTCATCTTCCTAGACCTGGATGGAGGGGGAAGGACCTTGGACGTCCCACAGGGCAGGGAACCCTGACTGTTCTTTGGACTGGAGAGGGAGGGGAAAGAGGAGGGGGGAAGAGGATGGAGGGAAGGGAAGGGAAATGGGAGGAGGGGAGGAGGTGAAATTTTTAAGTAAAAATAAATTAAAAAAAAAGAAGAGTACTTAAACTGCACACAGATGTCATTAAACATATCCACATGTTGCTTTCAATCTTTATGGTGCATGTGCGTGTTTGTTGTTTAATACTACTATCAACCTCTTGGCAGAAATCATTACTATAACACACACACACACACACACACACACACACACACACACACACACACACAAGCAGAAGACAAAGTCAGGTTAGCTACAATGTGTTCTTCATGGCAGGTTAAAGTTCAGCGGGCTGAGTACACAGTAGTACATCAGATTGACTACATAGTTCTAAATGATCTCAAGATAGATTATCAACTTGCTTTCATGGTCTGGCAAAAGTTCAGTCTCTCTTAAGGCTAGAGATATTTTCAGAAAATGGCATTACTGCTCCCTAGTATAATACTTGCTTTATTTTCTTTTCTGTTGCTGTTACAGGACACTGATCAAAAACAACTTGCAAATGAGAGGGTTTGTTGCAGTTTATAGATTTCGGTCTGTCAGCAAAGGAATTCAGGACAGGAACATAAGGAAGAAACTCAGAGGCAGGAATGGAAACAGAGGCTATGCAGGATGCTGGTTGTTGCTGACTTGCTTCCTCTGACTTGTTCAGTCAGCATTTTTATACAGCCTAGGCTCAATTGCCTAGTGATGGAGCTGCCCACAGTGGGCAGGTCTCTCCTACACCAATTAGCAAATAAGAAAATGTTCCTACAAACATCCCCACAGGCCAAAATGATAGAGAGATGTCCTCAGTTGAGGTTCCCTTTTCACAGATATGTCAAATTGATAACTGCTGCTAACCATGACACCTAGCATATATGAACCCTTGACTTCTGTCTCCATGACTCTCACCCCCCACCACACAAGCCTATCTTGAGGGCATTGACACACATTGTCATTACCACCACCACCACCCGCTTCCTCTCATAATTAACATCTGGGTGAGTTACTAGTCATTGTGGGTTCTAACAGCCTAAAGCCAAGTGTGTAAGCTCTCCCTCATCTGAACAGTGAAACTCCTTGGTAGTATGGGCTGTTTGCTCATTCATTCACACAGTATGATGTGAAGTTAATTTTCCTGGATTGCATTTTGGGTGGCGCCACTTTCTGGCTCAGTGACATGAGGCAAAATAACCTTCCTAGACTCAATTTTTCTTTATGTAAAAGGAGGTACAAAGGTCTTGTTGAGGATTGAGACCCCCACGGAAAGGGGCTTCGCATGGCAATGAATCCTGTTCCGTGGCAGGACTCTGCTCACTGGAGCCATCACTGACTCTTTCATCCCTCTTGGTGCCAAGAGCAACATCCTCAGGTCTCCAGCTATCTTCTCAGCCTTTCTATTTGCTCACTCTCTAAGTACTCGCTATTTAGGTTGACTTCATGGGAGATCTCATCTAGTCTTACGGTCTTAAATTCTATATCTAAACTTATTCTCAAACAATATCTGTAGCTTGGAACTTGACTTTGAATTCTAGCCCTAAATATTTTGGTTTTCATCAGCATATCCACATAAATGCTTTTCTGTCCATCCCAGCTCATTTCCGGTGCTTCCCAGATCTCTCCTGTATTGCTGTGGGCATAGGGTCCACCCTGCATATGCGGAATTTCGTAAATACTGTGATACCCAGCTTCAGCCTGCTTTTCATCAACAGGAAGGTTTCCAGATGCCAGGGCAGAGAGAAATGAAAAGTCCGACATTTCTAATCCTTCTGTTGTTTTCAGGACTCTGTGGCAGAGGCTGCAGATGACACTGTCTTCCCCTATTGTGCCCCAGCCATTCCCACTGACACCAGTAACCTCTCAGGCACCTGGGCACACCCGGCTCAGCTTTTCAGTGATGCCTTTATGTTTGTAACCAGTTTCTTGTGTTTGGCATAACCCCATTGATTTCCTTTTCTGATGTGGCCTTACCTGATGGAATTCTTTAAGAGGCATTTCAAAATCAGCACATCTATTATGTAACAAGCTTGATTTGCTTCTCAGCTCCTCTTTCTGGTATTACCTTCATTTTAGCTCCTGGTACTGCTGTCTTGCTCCCTGAGACAGTGGCCTCCTCGGCTCTTTCCTCCTTCTCCTACTTCCACTGAGTTCACTGGCGAGTGCTGTTGTTTCTTCATGAGCATCCCCACAGCTGACGGCTCTCTGTCTCCACTGCTATCACTACCATTGTCCAAACCATTGACTCTTGATTGGACTCTCTTTGGAGTTTAATAGTCTCTGATTGTCTCGTCTCCACAGCTGACTTCAGTTACCAGAGTAACCATTTTGTTAACCCTCTTCTATTGAAAAACCTTCACTAACTTGTTTTCGTGGTTAGAAGAAAAAAAAAAGCACGTTGGTCACTGATCCCCCAAGCTAATTAGCACCTTCCATTTTATTTATTCTTAGTGTGTTTCTTCCCCTTAGAACAAGAGCAGAACAGGGGTTTAGGCAGCATACCCTGTACAGTGAGTACTTCATGTCAGGATCCCCACTAAGTATGTTGTATGATGCTTGAGATTTGTTTTTATTTATAAAACTCATGTGTTCTTAAACTGTAGGTCAGAACCTCTCATGCGGCTGTCACACACACAAAAAAATTGACCACACACACACACACACACACACACACACACACACACACGCTCCCGAATGTGCAGTGACCAAAAGAGAAGCCCAAATCAAGCATGTAGCAATGTGGATGTGTTTCTAGAAGTACTGTGTTATTTTTCACAATATCACTGTAGTCATGGCTCTGAACGTGCAACATGTGTGCTTTGTTCTGTGTGTGCCTGTGTGTATCACAGACAGCCTGGAGCACCCTCCTTCACATTAATGACTACTTGGAACAGTCAACATGTGCACTTTGTTCTGTGTGTGCCAGCGTGTATCACAGACAGCCTGGAGCACCCTTGTTCACATTAATGACTACTCTATGCTATGAGTTGCGGTGTTTGTACTG
Organism: Microtus pennsylvanicus; assembly: GCF_037038515.1. Lineage (NCBI taxonomy): Eukaryota > Metazoa > Chordata > Mammalia > Rodentia > Cricetidae > Microtus > Microtus pennsylvanicus. The sequence goes on along the minus strand of NC_134583.1, from coordinate 113,705,593 downwards.
CACATACAAAGTTTTCTGCTCTTTATATAGTGATAATAGTTAAATTATGGAAGCCAAGGCTTTTAATATTTTCCTGCCATCATTACTCAGCATGTCAGTATAAAATTAGCATATCTCTGGATTCTATTGTGTTACAATGTTTGATTTTAAATGTTATTGTTTGGGTTCCTGGCTGCCTTTTATAAAAGTCATAAACTGAAATTGGGCTTGAGATTAGAACTTCAGGAATGTTTGAAATGGCTCTAAATATACCTCTGCCATTCTCACTGCGTATTTATTTATGTGCTGCGGTGGTCTCACCATGCGACAGTTATAACATCAAAATACCAACCCGTCATGAAAACTGGATGCTGCTGAACGGATCCTGCGGTAACAAAGTATTCAGTCAAGATTTCTTTATGTAAAAATAAGTACACCTGTTTCTAGTATACAAATTTGTTTCCAAATGGTAAAATAATGCATATATAATTATATATAGAGATATAAATATGTCTATTCGTTAACCAAGTAACTGTTTTAAAATAAATTTCTTTGTGATTTATCATCAAAGCATGATTGATTTGTGTACCTATTTTGTTTACCTATCTAGTAGAGGTTGAAAGATAATCTCTGAAATGAAAAGGGGTTCTGAGAGGGAAAAGTTTAGGAGCCCTGTTAAGTGGTTTGTGAACGGGGTACCCCCCAGCTCTGGAGCGGGAGGAAGCTCTGACGTGACGGCTTGGAGCGGGGCCAGGCTGGGCTGGGCCTTGGGGTAGACAGAAGACGCATGCTCCTTTGAGTCTGCAATGGCTGGGCAGCCGGCCAGGAGGGGTGGAGTCACCAGGGCACTTCCCGGCAGCTTCGGCCCTCCCACCAGGTCTACACAGGCTGCAGGCTGGCCAGTCTGCCTGGGCTGTAGTGGGCTCTGCGCCTGGAGACAGAGGTTGGAAGATCGCTCTGGGTGAGTGACGGCCTCTGGTCTGGCCCGGTGCAGGGGGCTTGGGAGCTGTTGTCCTGCGGGTCCCTAGGACAGATAGGGGAGGTTCCATCATGGTCTCTGGCGCCCCAGTTGCTCTGCTCCCGGGCGCGTTTTACCTCTGGTTTCTGCAGGTACTTTGAGGGTGGTGATGCCTTTGGTCTTTTCAAGAAGCAATCTCTCCTTCCCTGAGAGCACTTCCGCTTCTTGGTCAGGGGCGACCGCGGATCAGGGAACCTGCCCGGAGTTCCTGATCTTGGGAACAGAGAGAATGCCTGCTTCTCAGACTTCTTCATTCCTCCCGTTATCTCTCCTAGGAAGTGTTAGCCAAACACAGGGTCAGCAGCAATCTTGGGCGTGAGTCCTGGTTAAAACCTCAATATAATTAGCTAACTCTTTGCTTACAGTGTTTGACTGGTGTTTTCATGATGGACTTACTAGTACTGTTGAGTTGGTAGGAGTAGACTGTAGGAGGCCCTGTTTGCAGGTTGGGCATTGCCAATAGCTTAGTTGTTATTGGAAAACTACATTGAGCCCTTATTTTCTGCCGTCACTGAATTGCAGAGTTGCCCCAACCCATTTTTCAAAACGACACCTGTATGTTTAGTTTGTGCAGGACTTGGCAGAATCCTGGAGATTCAAAGTTGTATTAGACTTCAGCTCTGCCTTTCCCCCTTTCTGGGGTGAAGGGAAGGCAGACAGATAATGAATTGGATTATTACAGAGCCATAAATAGTGTAATAAAGGCGTTCTAAGAGCCTAGAATATCACACCAAACCCAGCTCAGAGCCTTATGAGAATTTCTTCTATGAGAATTTCTAGTCAAGTTTATTGAGCCACAGTGTTGTGAGGAAGGAAAATCTAAAGTCTAATGGACGATCTTCAGCTTCCTTCTGGAGTGAGTGCCCTTTGCCCGAGACTGCATTCTGTAAAGCCAGCTACTTATTTTAAGCTATGCTAAGAACCTTTAGTTTTTTTCACACCCTCCCCTTTCAGGTTTTTTTTTTCTTTTTTAGGGGGGGTTCTCTAGTGCTGAAGGACCCATGGGACAGTGCCCTTAAGAAGATAAAAGGTAGCCTTAGGCTGTCCTATGTAAAGCCACACTGGTAACTAAAAGCAGTAGGCTCGCTTGGCCAGCACAAACGCAAACTAATGTCCTTTTATGTCCTGAATGCTGAGATTCACCGATGCTTGGAGAAATAACTTCAGGAGAGGTTGTATCTACTGAAGGGAGTCAGATCTCCTTTGCAATCTTCTGAGAACCAATTTCCAGAAATGTGGAATACTTGATTTAAGAGAGTCTTTATTTATTATTTTCAAACAACAGTACTGAGGTATTAGCATAAACCGGCAGGACCCAGTTTTAACATGTGCAAATACCTGTGAAATTAGTATATTCAATAATACAAAGGTAGGCACCACCCCCAAGAGCCGGATGCTGATCTTTGGGGATTGTTGGCCTCCTGCCGGTTCCTCTCAGACACTGATCTGCTTTCTGACAGTATAGACTAGGTTACATTTTCTTCAAAAATTGTTGCATTGGAACAATAACTTCCCTCTCACCTCTTCCCATCCCTTGACTTCTTTGATATAGCATAATTACTTTGAGATCTGTCCATATTGTATGTTCATTGCTGAATTATGTATCTCTCTCTCTCTCTCTCTCTCTCTCTCTCTCTCTCTATATATATATATATATATATATATATATATATATATATATATATATGTATAATGTAATTTGTTTATCCATTCACTCATTTGCTTTGGCTCTCCACCCCCACTCTGCCCTCACCATCCCAGCTTTGTGCATTCATCTTTCAAAATGATTGCATGCATTTTTAAAAGCCTGGATTATAGTCCGAGCATTTCTTAAGCCTTAGTCTGGATGTTGTTAGAGACTTGTGCCACCGGACTCTTAATGTCCCCAGCTTTTTGCTACACTGTAATTTTGAGTCATCATTGGGGTGATCTTGCTTGGTGACTGGAGAGTTTCTCTTTTCTTTCTTTTCATTTTTGTTCACTTGAGGGACAGTTTTGAATCCCAACATAGAGTTTTGGGAAAGAGAAAAACTGCAGACAGTGGCAGGTAAGAACTAATATGGGCTGAACTTGAAAATATGTTTAAATCCCAAGCAGAGGGGATTTCTGTGGCTCTTCCCTTTTCTTATCCTGTCTAAGATCCCCTCCTTGTCACTTCTCTAGGGAATAGTTTGTTTAACGTTGAGAGGAAGTGGTAAGTGGGTGTGCGTGGCAACATGAGTTAAACTCGGGGTGGAGGTGTGATGGTTCTGGAGGCTTCTTAGTAAAAACAAATCCATGTTTTCTCCTTCCAGACACAGTTCGAGCCGTTTGTTTCAGATCTGTCTTCCCTGTGGGATTCTATCTACACTTGGTTCAAGATTTTTAAAGAGAACTTTGCTCTGTCAATGCGTGTTCATTCAGCCAGCTGCTTTAAAGGGAAGAAGATGCAGCTCCTGGGCATGGTGGCCTATGTCATCCTTGTAATCCTGCTTTCTGGGGGACCCATGGGGTCCGTCTCAGCTGTGGACCCCGAGGCAAATATGAATGTGGTGAGTTTCTAAAAGTCACATACTTTTGCCGAGTGTTAATTTCTTAAATAGAGCTATATGAACTGTAGGAAGCCATAATTCCAATCTCTTTATGGCTCATTATGATTGTCACTTTCCTGAACTGCAGATGTCATTTTCCCACTAGGACTCTCCCCACCAGCTACTGCTGACACAGCAGCTCCATTAGACTGCTGGACACAATACAGGGCTTACTCTAAATAACGTGGTTTAGTCATTTCATTTTTAAATCATTTTAAACATTCTTTAAAACTGAGAAAACTGTGTAAGCCCTTCAGAAGAATGCCTTTGCCGAGTGCTGAACTTGGGCTGAGATTGAGACTGTCTAGGGAATATAGCACAATACAACTGTGAAAATATTAGATGTTAATATTAAAATTAATAATCTTCAGTAAATAGTGAAACTGGGAAAAGCATGCATAAAAACACAATAGCAAGAAAATATATGTTATTAAAGAAACAGAAGGGGCTGGAGAGATGGCTCAGTGGTTAAGAGCATTGCCTGCTCTTCCAAAGGTCCTGAGTTCAATTCCCAGCAACCACATGGTGGCTCACAACCATCTGTAATAAGGTCTGGTGCCCTCTTCTGGCCTTCGGCATACACACAGATAGACTATTGTATACATAATAAATAATAAATAAATATTTAAAAAAAAAAGAAACAGAAGCTTTCAAACAGGCACTGGTTTGACCCAGCTGAAGAATCTGGTGACTGCAGAGACAGAGTAATTCCCAGGAGACAAGATAGAATGGGACGATACAGGACAAGGTTAAGCTTTCTTTTGGCACCTCCCCTCCAACAGTTCCTTCCTAAGAAAATAACGAAATTAAAGTCTTTCAGGTATTTGTGGCAGAGAGGATAATGAACACTTCAGTCTTCCAAGTAACTGGTTTATGCTTTCCCAGCAAGCAACACTTTCCATGGAAAAGGAGAAGTGAGTTTGAGGACAGCTTCCCGTCTTTCAGCTTTTCTTCAGCCTCACCTTGACGTTCTAACGAATTGCTTCTGGCTCCAGGGATGAAAATGAATTTTCTTTTATTCGTGTTGCTTAGGCCAGGAATTGGATGAAGCATGAAAAATGCTTACAAAACAAGTGTTTATTTGTACCTGGTAGGGACGATAGAAGCAATAAGGCCCCAAATTTGACACAGTTGGTATAGAACATGCTACAATAATGAGATACCTGTGAGTCTAGAAGATTGGATCCTGGGATGGGATCTTGGCTACTAGATCAAGCAGACCCAGGTATCAATGATTTCCTTTAAAAAGCTAAAAACAAATGGCATTGCGTTTGTCTTCTCCGGTGTCTGTTATTTCTGAAGACTGAAGAACAGAGTCCAGCATAGACTGTCCGTTGTCCTTTCTCTCCTCAGACTGAAATCATCACGTACTGGGGCTACCCGAGTGAGGAGCACGTGGTCCAGACAGAGGACGGGTATATTCTGAGTCTTCACCGAATCCCTCATGGGCGGAGCAACCATTCTGACAGAGGTATGGAATTCTCTATGGCAAGATGTAAGAGCTTTTGGAAATCACCACATTGTCTGAGTTGGTGACCGAATTCAGGCTTCATTGGATAATGTTGCTACAGGACAGACTGGAAGCCAAATTACCAGCTAAGCCAGGCTGGCTTGCCTAATTTCATAGTTTGTACTGGATTCAAAGGTCAGATTCCATGCAGAGTGTCAAAATTCTACTTCCATTGTTTCTCAAGGCACCATTTATCTAGTGAACTTTTCTGTGCATTAAAAAGATGCATTTTGCAATTTTAAAATTACTGAATTTGTTGAAAGGGTAATATATTCAAATTCTGTAATATATTCAAGTAACATATATATATATAATATACAAATAATATATGTGAAAATAAAAAATATACAGTAAATCCTTCTTTTTCTATCTTACTTTCTGTTTTTTAAAGCGTTCTTAAATAATATCTTCATTTAAAATCTTTGTACCTTCCAGACATTCACTAGAAACCAATATGGATTGTTTTTATGTTGCCACATTTTAAATTCAAAAATTGTAATAAAGGGCACAGTATTTTATTATTTATTAAAAGTTGTTATAAAGGGCACAGTGTTTGGTTATTTATTGATTTATTTGCTGTCAGCAGGCTCACAAAAGCTGAATTTATCTACCATCACAGAAATCTTCACAATAATTCATAGAACCCTTACCTGAAGATAAGGGTATTCCATTGTATGTTTGTATCCTGTTTTGCTTAACAACTGTTTAAGTTAACATTAGCTTAACAAGTGTTCTGTTAATGAACATTTGGGCTAATTTGAATTTTCACCTAATAAATATTGTTGCTGAAAATAACAAAACAAAACAAAAAACCAAGCATATATATTGTGTAAGTTTATTTAGAAGGTAAATTTTTTTTTCCCAGAGAACTTTGAAGTCAGAAGATATGTGAATTGTGTTTTTGACAGGCTTTGGGGAAATTGCTCTCGATGGATGCGTGTATTGACTGAATTTTGTTAGGAGGATATAAAAGTTCTTATAGATTTGCTTTAAACATATGGACCTTGGCATATATTTATACCTTTCTTTGATCAATTTATAACAGAAGCAAAACTGTGGTCCTGACGTAGATGATGGCATTTCTAGACAAACTACCTGAAAGTGGTAACAGCTGTCAAGATAATAGGTCTGTCTCTCTTGAGATACAGCCTTGGAAAAATAAGGTCTGGGCTAAGGTCATTGGCTGGCTGTCCCTCCTGTTAGGGCTTTTACCAGACAGAGAATGTTCTTAGCCTCACACACTTCTCAAGGGATTCTTCAGAGCAGACAACAAATCCTGGTCAAATGTGAGCGTTGCATCAACATCTGCCTCCGCTTCTCCTGGGTCACATGCTATACCTATTGTCTTTCCCCTCAGGCTCTGCCTATCACAAGACACTAAATAATGCTCATGTGGCTATGGGGGTGATTTTGCTTTAGTGTTTATAGCTCTAGACTATCGTATTTCCCTTGTGAATCTTGCAAAATGAATGATGAATGCATTGATCTGTGTTGACTGCTCGCAAACACATAAAGTTTATATTTTATGCAAGAGCGAGCATGGAATTTTCGTGAGCATCTTTCCTTCCCTTGTTTTTGTGCCCGTACACAGGTTTTAGACGCTATCTAAAGGCAAATAAGTATGGATATTATTTCCAAGAAAGTACTTAGTCAGTTAGTAATTACTAATATGAGCCATTGTTCAGAGGTCCTAGGTCAAACCATGCCGAGAGAATGTAACCACCTCTGTTTCTCCATCCACTCCCACTTCTGTCTCCACGCTGCTCTCCACTGGAATTAAAGCACACAGGGCTCTGGCCTTGTGCACACATCACACTGCATCAGGTGGAGGTGCTTCCTGTGAAGGAAGGTGTTCCCTCAAACAAAGAGACTACAGTCTTTGGATGGTCCCTTGCAGGCTGGGGAAGTGGATACTCTTGTCTTCAGAATTCGGACCACAGACTGAGAATGTTCTCAGCCAAATCTGGCTTTAGCTTTAGGTTCCCATCTTCATTCACAGTTCGGAGGAGCCCTCACCCTCCCCTGGGGAGATCAGTGATATGAGTATTTACCAGCGAGCCTCAAAGGAGGTTTTCCGAGTTCTGTGACTCAGTTCTCTAAAGGAGTCATTATTTTCCCAAGAACTGTATAGATACTTTCCCTATGGTTTGCTCTCTGTAGTCCAAGCCCAAGTAGGACAGCAGCTCTTTCTTATGTCTGTTGAGGACCAGTGTGCCGGCAGGGATGTTAATCTGCCATGTTGAAAGTCAAAAAAGAGGAAGAAAATACACAGTCCCCCAAATGGCACCAATCTCGTGACTGCCACTTCCCTTCTGACTTACTATCAATAACACCACTGTCCTTCCAATGACCTAGACAAGAAATTGCAAAGTCATTTTCGTTTTGTTTGGCAGGCTGGGGGTTGAGCCCAAGTCCTCCTGCATACTAGGCAAGTGCCGCTGCCAAACTATATCCACAGCCCGTAGAGAATCGTTCTTGATGCATGGTTTCTAGATCACCCACAAAATTTCCCTTGTTAATTCCTTTCTCCCTTGTTTTGACCATACCTCACTTTAGGCCCTTGCTGCCATTCAGATAGGCACCCGAGACAGGGCAGAAACTGAGAGAATCTTGAATAACTCACTTTTTTGAGGAGAGGGGGTGGGGTCCCCATGTACCAGAGAAAAAGAATCTCAAAGCGGGAATATGGAAATACAATATTATGTTTTGTGAAATTATTGCTTTTAACATATGGAAAGTAATTTCGTATAGCCTTGTTATTTACAGTTAATTATAAGACGCATTAAAAATATTTGTTTATTGAGGTGACATTTTTGGGGAGCACTCCTTTACAGATAAGTGACGAGTGGGCTCTGTAGACAGTATGAATAGCTTCACTGGGGTGTCAGGTTCTGTGTGAACACAGGGTTCTGCCCGTGTCCGACTGTCAGCTCTGCTGTCTGCTGCCTCCTGTGCCAACCTCTATGTCTTCCTCTGTCCTATGTAGGGTCTGTAGATGAAGTTTCTTAAAGCCCCACTAGTGTGTGATGTTGCGAGGCGGCAGTCTTTATGAATCCAGTAGATGAAGATACACTTGTCTGCACTTTTCACCCCATTTAGAGCAAGACTTTTGTATTTGTTGGTATTGGAGAGATGCCTGCAATTTTCCATCTAAAGTACATTTATTTGATGTGTGCATACGTGTGTGCGTGCGTGCATGTGCATATGTGTATGTCTTAGGGAGTGCCAGAGGAGACATTGGCTAGTCTTCTGTCACTCCCTACCCTAGTCCTTTGAGACAAGGTCTCTCACTGAGCCTGGAGCTAACCTGGCAGCCAGCAAGTCCTAGCAATCCTCCTGTCTCCATCTCACATTCTGTTAGGTTTCATATGTGGGTGGTGAGGGATTTGAACTCAAATCCTCACACTGTCACAGAAAGTACCCTTTTTCACGGAGCCATCTTCCCACTCTCAAGCAGCCGTTCTTATCAGCGGTTGAGCCACCACTCTGCTAAGTGCTTAAGGGAACTGAAATACAGAAATGAAATATCATATGGAGAAATGGTTTTGTTTTTATCTGCTCAACCTTCATGCTGAGTGTTAATGCTCCAAGGCTCTCATTTCATGCTTGGACTAAGAATTTGAAAAGCTTGTACCTTTATAACATACTCCTAGCAGACTTCAAGATATCGAGATTTTTTTGTGTTCTTGAACTATACACCCATTTCCTGCTCAGGACAGCCAAGGCAAAGGGCACTCACTTGGGCATTTTGACTGCAAAGGCAGTGTTCCTTGAATTGACAGTGTGCCCTTATTAATAAGTATTGAGCAAGCTGATCCCATGATAAGCATAATATAAACTTTATTTAGCTACAACAAGGAATTACTACTTGTGCCAGCATTAGAAATAAAATAAACAAGGTAGATATTTTCACTAAGTACCTAACTGAGAAACCAGCAAGTTTTTAAAGAGAACCTCCTTATTTGCACCTGAAACCTTATTTTGCATCTTCTGGCCTGGTTCCCAAGAGGCGTCCTGGGCCCTGAAGACCTGGAGACCACAGGCGACATTCAGAAGCAGGTTTCTCAACTGTGGCCTGGGCACAGTCTCCCCAGTGGTTGCTCCCCAAGCCAGTTGAGTCATAGGTGAAAGTTCACATTATGACTTGTGAGTTGTCTTCCACAGAAAAGCCTCCAGGCCTTGGTTTTTATTTGGTTATCTATGTTAGTATCTTGACCCATCCTAGGTTTTTCTTTCCTTAGAGAAACCGTTCCTTTGAAAGAAATCATTTGTGGGTTTCTGGCTTTATTTGACTTAATTAATTAATTAATTTTTAATAATCACAGTTTCAGTAGGCCTACGTACTTCGCCATGGAGTTCCTTGTGCCAGAGGCACCGAGCACATGCAGGTTGAGCTGAGTGCGTGCCCAGGCTTGCTGAGCTCCTGCTCGGTGCATTGGATAGAAGATTGCACTTGGATCTTTGGAACTCAGCAACGTCATAGTGGTAGCTGCATGGTTTGCCTCCCATACCCTGGTTGAGGTTGGGGCAAAGAGGACATGTAGCGCAGGGGAGGAGCCTGTGCTGTGGCTCTCCTGCCCCCTCCTTTCCGCGCACGGCTCCCCTTCTTCTTGTCTAGCTGCTGCTAAATACCATGTATCTGGGCGATGTCCCCAGACACTCAGAAAAGCTCAGGCCCCTGGGGCTGTATCTTCTGTGTTTGTTTAACAGCAGCTGGATCAACAATAGCTCCCATGGATGATGCCATGTGTAAATACGGCCTTCCCCACAGGGCTAAGTGCAGTGGGAGCCCTGTGCAGGCCGAAGTCTTCTATGACTCATTTACTTTGAGTATCCCTGAGTACTTCTTTAGCCCTTTGGGGACTGGGGCGAGCAAAGCACTGAGACTCTGAATGTTCCTTGTTCTACGTCACATTTGGGTCAAGGTTTCCCTTTCTTCCAGACTCAGAGGCAGGCATGGACAAAATTTATGGGCTTACTGTGGGGGGGGGGGGTTTAGCTGGAGGTTGTGTCACCTAGTGTGAGCACACGGAAAGTACCAGCCTCCAGTATACATGTGATGGTAACAGATTACTTAACCTCTCTGAGTTTGAGTTTCTTCATCTGCTATATGAGATAAATAAATACTCAGCCCATTATTGTCATAAGGACTGTGAGGCACCTAACCCTGCACAGTGGGGCATCTAAGCCTGAACAGATTGATACCGAACCTTCTCTTTTTATCTTTCAAACATCACCATCATCTCCAATCCCTGCTTTCTTAGGATCTGGTCTTCTGTGGCAGGGAGTGTATCCTAAACTTGAGGGAGAGAAGGAAGTTTCCAGAAAGATGTCTAAGTTTATTTACTGTGGGCAGAAGACCCTTAAGATGCAAACAGTGGATAGAGCCACCCGGAAGTCAGGTGCATGTGCTATCATCTCTGTGTATACTCCCCTGCTGATGCTGCCTCTGTGAGCCCCTCTCCTTCCCTCCAGAGCAAAATCATCTCCCAACGTTCATCTACTGTGAGCTCATGTCGTGATTATGTGCAGCTTCTCTGAGGATCTGGAAGGGCAGCGGAAGGCAAGAAGGCAGTTCAAGACAGGGATGATGGGCACCTTGATGTTGTGCGGTATAGATTTTATCTACCATATACTAATTGTGTGACCAGGGGACCTGGTCTTCTCTTCAAGATTCAGTCTGCAAAGAAGAATAATAGAAAGGGTGTCTCTCCATTCTGACTGTGTGGTGAGCTCTGTAACACAGTGTTCTATAGGGAGCGTTTGGAGTACCTGTAGCTCTGTTTGCGCCTGTATCTAGTTAAGTCTCCACTTAAACTGTGGGTGATGAATTCCAGCATGCCCAGTGGATGCTTCTGAATTCTACAGATACTATGTTTGTTTGTTTTTTTTAAATACAGCTATATCCATGATAAAGTTTAGTCAGTACGCTAGAGTTGATAGGAAATTGGCAAGAGTTATAGTATACTAGAACAATGATCACAGTGTCTTATAATAGGATTGCCGGCATTGTTAGTTTGTGCTATGAGCTATTATTAAGGAAGTCTTAAACATTACTACAGCCAGACTGTTTCAGTAGATCTGCATTTGGAACAGCTACATACGAAGTGGTTGCTGGGTGGGCCGTGTACACAGTGTGGACAGGGTGGTTCATGTTGTGGGTGGGTGGGAGTCAGCACCTTCAACAACAGGAAAGTGTTGCCATTTCACGTGATCGCTGCTCCAGGCCCAGCAGTGAGGGATGTGGGTCCCATTGCTGCTCCAGGGGTGTGAGAACAGCACTGGTGTTAGAGATGGGACCCGGTGATGCAGGGTCTTTTGTTTGCTCAGGCAGTGCAGGTGGATGCCTTTCCTGCCGAGCGACTTTGCAATGTGAGTCCAATGGCCAGGACACTGACAAAGGCCACATCGCTTTCTAATTGCTTCCTTTGGACAAGCTAAATGCCTCCTGTCACACATGAATCATCAGATAAATCATGAGGACTCTGGGTTAGCCTGTTTCACAAATGAGGAAAGCAAGGTTATGGGGGTTAAGTAATTTTCCTTGATAAAACAGCTGGGATGACTAAAGACAAGCTTCCTATGCCTTGTTCCCTCCCACTCAGCCCTCGTTGTTAGCCCTTGGGGTGCAGTGTTGTCCCTGATAAAGCCACGTACTTATTAGAGTCTGTTGTTCATTCTCTCATTCTGTACATTGGCCCTAAGCCCCAGCCCGGTTCTTCCTCCAGAGAGGCCTCTTCCTTCGCCTTGTACCTTTTTACTCTCTCACCTTCTGACCTGGGCTAATGAAGGAAAGGACAGCCTCAGACTTCTGAGCCTTGAGTTGGGAGTTGTAAATCTCTGTTTTGTATAAATTAGCCATTCTTAGGTATTTTGTCACAACAGACTAGGAACAAAAACCTAGAGTATTTTAACTTATGTTTTTAAGGCCAATTCTTCAAACTAGAATTAGGTGATAAAATTTTACTCAGTAACCCTTATATTGAGCAACTGAAAACCCAGTTGTTGTTTCTCATTTGTGTGGAACTGAAGAGCAAACCTGGGACTTCACACACGCTCGGCTTTGCTGTACCAGAGGGCTATCAGTTCCCAATCCTCTCTTACTAATAATTGAGAAGGAGGCCCGTAAGGATCCCCCCTGGAAGCTTGGGGAGGAGTATGTATGTCTGATGTTTTTTTTTCCTGGGCATTTTAGGCAACTCGTTCTTTCTTGGCCCAGCTTGCTGAATCAAGTGCCTGGCCATAACTCCCTTTTAGTAGGTTTGAATATAGCTCTGGTGGGCTGAGAGCCAAAGGAGCTTCAAAAACAAGGCCTTTGAGGTCAGGCTCTGTGTGTGGAGTTCCTCATTTTCCAGGTCAGGACCGGAGCCAGTGCTGGGTCTGTTTCATAATCCGTCAGGATTGTTTCAACATACAGCAAGTTTTGGCATAGGATGCTTGGCTTGCCGTGAGTTAGCCAGAGACAGAGCTAACATTTCTGTGTGTACCTCTTCTCTACTTCAGTTTCTGAAATTACTTTTCCTTTCGATCACTGGCTAAAAGCAAGAGCTTTGAGATAGACCTGGATCTCAGTGTTGGCACAGAGCTGACTAAGTGTTCTAGGGACAGTTGTTTTCTCCACATGTAGGTCACCTTATCCTTAAGATGGATGTGAAAATGTAAGCCGTATATAACATGATGCCTTGACTATAATTAGTACCTGTTTCAACAGTTTAATGCGATGAGCCATCCAGACTGTAGAAGCTTGCTTGGGTTATTATGTGAGTAGAGTAGCCCACAAAGCTCTTAGGCTGAAGTCTATCACAGTGATGGTTGTGCTAACCCTTGGACATTGAGTTTGTCTGCAGCAGAGGTCCCACTTGACTGGCTGCTGAGCTCCTGTGAACTGGGTGGGCTATGTGGCCAGTTCTAGGAGACGTAAGCTGAAGGGTGGCTCTAGCTTTAAACTCTCCTGTGTAGCACCATGGACATGGGTACATATCACATTCGAGGTCTCTCTTACTGTTTTGTTTAGAATCTGCTTTTGTAGAAAGATAACACAATCCTGTTATGGGGGGTGTATGCTTTTCCCAAGCTAGCAAGGAACTTAAGATGTCAGGCTGCGGAAGACCTGGCAGTTCCTGGGCTAGGCAAAGAATTCTACCGTTTAAAGTTAATTCCTTGAGGTGGGTCCATTGTGCTGGGGTCTTAACCTTGCCTAGGAACTGCAAGGCCCACCACACCCTGGCAGTCTAAGATCCCTCACTGGCCCTGGCTATCAGTAATAAGATTCAGTCAATCTAGTGAGACTTCATGACTAGTGAAAGCGGGGTTCTGTGTCACGCTGACACGCTCAACTTTGGCCTCCTTGCGCTTGATTTTATTACTTCCTTAGATCTCAGCTGGTTCCCCCTTAGACCTCAGCTGGTTCCCCATGACTTTTTGGAGCGAAGTGGTTTCCCGTGCAGACTCATGTCTTGGGAGGCAGGAGGAATCGCCCACACACCAAGTCTTCCTCTTGTGAACCACAGTCATTGCCAGGCCTGGCTTCACCCAAGGCAGCATTACAGTGTACAACCATGGGGCTGCTGTCCCCAGCCTGCTTGGTGGTAGCTGTTTAGGTGACCAGGATGGAGTCATTTTGCCTGTTCTTCACTATGAAAATGATGCTTCAGCTTTTTTGGATTAGCTCTCAGATGCAGGAAATTTCGTAATTGTTGTCACTCTGGTTATCATTTCAAACTCCTAATGATTATTTTTCATATTTCCCAAGAGGAATCCAAGGCTTCATTGAAGGCAGGAAACGCACATCTAGCCCAGTACCTTGAAGGGAGCTCCTTTGCAATAAATTTGATCTTGCTGATGTAGCCTAAAGTGCCGTTAGGAAGCAAAGAAGCTAATGGACCTGGGGTTGGCCCGCTTTCTTTTCTATCTTTCTCCAAGGTGGTGTTTTCTTTTACTTTTGCTTTTGCTTTTGCTCCTTGCTGTGTCTGCAGTGCTGAGAAGGGCCAGTCACACTGCTGGTGCCGCATAGGGGTTTGCTTGATGAGTTACTGCATCAAGTGTCAGCCCTGTAAGTTTCTGGAGGTCAGGTTGTCTCGGGGTGGGGAGGATGGGTTGTACTTCCGAGTCTTTGTTTTTCTTGCAGTTTAACTGTCTCAGGAAGAGGTGAATCAATGATAAGTTGGTATATACGTTTTGGATTCATGTGTATATATTTTTACTTACCATTTTTGAGGATTTAGTGCAGAAACATGTACACGTTTATGATACCTTCCCTTCCCCCATCCCCACAGTTCCTCTGTTTTCCCCTTTCAGATTCCCATCTCAAATTCATGTCTTCTTCTTCTGTACGACTTTGTTCTGCAACTATAAATTTTTAAAATTAGACTTGGCTTTTTTAAATAACGGACTTAGGGTCACTTCAAAATTAAGCAGATGCAGGGTTGAGAAACCAAGGCTTCCATATTTTGGCAGTGAATAAATCTGCTATAGACATCAATAGACAGAGATTTCCCATATGCCTCTGCTCCTGGACGTGCACGGCCTCATCCTTTATGAGCACCTGACGTTGTACACATTGACACACCCCTGTCACTTTCCAGCTATACTTAGTTCTGTTCAAATGTTAGAAATGTTGAGCAAAGCTGCCGCCCTAAGCACTCGTGTGTGTCTCTGCCATCCCATTGCTGTTATCTCTGTTTAGGGTTCAGCCATTGTTGCTGGTGTATAGAGCCCTCTTGTTGTATGTAACATTTTCCTCCCAGTTTATTTTGTTTGGAATCATTGGGAGCAAATTATAGCAGCATTTTGCAAGTTCCCCCAAATAAATTAAATTTTATTTTGATGCTTAAGTTAGTGGTTTGTTACCAGACATGGAAAAAAGAAAACAAACAAAAAACAAAACAAAAGGTGCAGCTTTGCTGCTTCCTTGTCAGTGCTGTTTAAAGGAAGCATGCCCCTTAGTTTATAAATTTGTTTCTGTTGCTCCATTTGCTTTGTTTCCTCTCAACTGTTGACTGTTTAGCAGGACATCGCATTTGCTGAGAAGATGAGACTAACACCTAAACATCAATGTTTTCCAGGTCCCAGACCAGTCGTATATCTTCAGCATGGCTTTCTGGCAGATTCCAGTAACTGGGTCACGAACATTGACAACAGCAGCCTGGGCTTCATTCTGGCAGATGCTGGCTTTGATGTGTGGATGGGGAACAGCAGGGGAAATACCTGGTCTCGGAAACACAAGACTCTCTCAGTTTCTCAGGATGAATTCTGGGCCTTCAGGTATATCCCAGTCGATTTTGACTTGGGTCTGTATCTTTAGCATCCTTTAGGTAGACACATGGGGATTTAGCTGGAAGGCAGGTTCAGGAGTGAGGTTGTATAAGGAAGCCAGCGTCTTTTGAACAGTTCTAAAACTTATCAGGAATTTAATAAGCAATGTGAAGGTAAATATATATAAATGATTGCATTAGTGATTAGACTCAGTTTGGAATTCTGAAGTTATTCTTAACATCCCTGGCATTGGGGAGGAGCTGGCAGGTTAAAAATCAGCCTCTCTCCTCATAACACACATACTCACAGGTTCATTTGACTACTCTCTCATCTCTTTCTTACTCCTTGCTGAGTGACACTTGGCACAGCTATAAACTGTCTGTGTCTGTTTCCTTATCTATAAAATGGGGATAATAAAGTCCTATCTCATACACTCACTGGGGCCTAAAGTAACTTTGAAGAAGGAGTCTCTGCAGAGCCTGGAATATTCTAAGTACTTTCCAACCATTGGATTTTGCTGTCCTTCTCTCTCTCTCTCTCTCTCTCTCTCTCTCTCTCTCTCTCTCTCTCTCTCTCTCACACACACACACACACACACACACACACATCTACCTACCTTGTTAAAGACTACAGCTTAGTGTACCAGGTATTATAGAAGGCTTTAAGAAGGGACTTTTACCAAAAAGGCATTTATTAGAGAATGCTTATTGTGACATTGTTTAGAACAATGGATACTCAAATAATTCTTTAGCCATGCTCAGTGTGTGCCAGTGTGCTTCAGGCCAAGTCACTGTGCTGCTCTCCTTTTGTGTGCTATTTCAATTGAACAGCCCTTTGTTTTTTAAATTGTAGTTTTGATGAGATGGCGAAATATGACCTACCTGCTTCAATTAACTACATTATAAATAAAACTGGTCAAGAACAAGTGTATTATCTGGGTCATTCTCAAGGCACCACCGTAGGTATGTATACGATAAAATGGGAAAAGGTGGTTGTCTCTGAAGGGAAGTGATGCTACGCAAAAATGTTGTTACTTCAAATACAGGTTTCTTTGTTTTTTAAATGTCCAGCAGAAATCATGAACAGAGCAGGGAATTTTCAGTAATAATCTACAGAAACTCAGAATTTACTGTACGTCGTTAAGTATCTTAAAGTTGAAAGAATTGACGTAAGCTATATCTTGTTATGTGTTTTCTAATTTAAGCAGCATAGGGATATGAGAGGTTAGAAAAATGGGAAGTCTTCTAATGTCAGAAACTTCAGAGATTAATCCCATCACTCGGGAGGCAGAGGCAGGTGGATCTCTGAGTTTGAGGCCAGTTTAGTGTACAGAGTGAGTACCTGGACACCCAGGGCTACATAAGAAAAAAAAAACCCCGTCTTGAACCTACCCTCCCTCCAAAAAAAGAAACTTCAGAGAGTCATTAAAAGAAAATATACTTTAAGTGTTTAGTGCCAGACTGGGGTGCAGCTCAAAGTTAAGTGCTTGTCTCATATCTTTGAACCCCAGGATCTATCCCTTAGTACCACCGAAAATAAATAAATCAGTAACTAAAGAAATAATGGTAAGCGAAACATAAGTAACTGAGATGACAGTTTAGACTCAGGTTTGAAAAGTCATTTGCATTTTTAATTTATGTTGATTATAAAAGTAATATGTTTTCATGTGTTTGTGTATTTGTGTGTGAGAGAGTGTGTGTGTCTGTGTGTGGGCGTGTGTATGCGTATGTGTGTGAGAGAGAGAGAGAGCATGAGTGTGTATGTGTGTGTGAGCGTGTGTCTGTGTGTGTCTCTGAGCGTAAGTGTGAGCGTGTCTGTCTGTATGTGTGAGAGAGCATGAGTGTGTGTGTGTGTGAGTGTGTGTGTCTCTGTGTGTGTGTTTGTGAGCGTAAGTGTGAGTGTGGGCATGTATGTGAGTGTGTGGAGATCAGAGGATAACCTTCGCTCTCAGTCCTTTGCAGGCATTGCCCGCCTTGTTCTTTTGAGTCTCTCACTAGCCTGGGCTAGCTAGACACTGATTGGGCTAGACCGGCTGGCCAGTGAGCCAGCCTCCAGGATGCCCCTGTTCCTGCTGGCCCAGTGCTAAAACTAAAAGTGTAGACCACCGCACCTGGCTGTGTGATGTGGGTTTTGGGGACTGAACTCAGGCTTTGTTTGTATGGCCAGCCCTTTATGAATTAACTTCTCAGTTCAATATGTTTTAATTATAAAGAAAAGTACAACATTTTGCAAAGTTTAAAAAAAAATACAGATTAGCATTAATTTTAACAAGCAAGTTTCTCTAATGAGAGGCCAGGACCATGTTCCATAATTTATTCAGTTCTGCCATTTGGGGTTCACATGCTCGTGGCTCGTGATCTGTATAGAGTACATTCTGCAAGGAGAGTCACAAAAGGAAAGGTGTGGGGGCTTTTCGGGATCTGAACACGTTACTGAATTGCCTCGGCCTCCAGAAAACGGAGCTGTGGTTCTTCTTTAATTACATCTTTTGTGACTAGGTGACTTGCGTGTTTCTAGAGTGTTCCAGGGACAAGTAGCACGGGGGAGAGCTGAGAGAAGTGTAAAAGGTACTTTACAGCCAGTGGAGTCTGTTGTGGCTTTGGAGTCACTGGTGTTCTGAAGATTAGGAATGGGAGGAGGGAGAGCGGTAGAGTGGCGGGTGGAGCTGTAGAGATTCATGTTGCTGCTGAAACAGAGGAGGATTTGTGACTATCTTACCCTGGCCTTCTTTCCATTTGAATTATAGGCCGAAATCTAGACCTAAATTCTGTTTTGGAGCCGGAATGTTTGCGAAGCTCTGTTCAAGTGTTTGAAGCCAGTAGCACTTGTGCGTTAGTGGGCTTCCTCTGTAGGCACAATGGGTGACCTTTCGTGTGTGTGTGTGTGTGTGTGTGTTTTGGAAGTACTAGATGTTCTAATTCTCTCTTTTGCCCCATAGGTTTTATAGCATTCTCGCACTTGCCTGAGCTGGCAAAGAAGATTAAAATGTTTTTTGCCCTGGCCCCTGTGGTGTCTCTCAATTTTGCCTTGAGCCCTCTGGTCAAGCTTGGACGGTTGCCAGACATTCTTTTAGAGGTACTTGGGTTGCACCCACCCTCCCTTCTTCTCAGATATTCTCTTCTGAGCTGAGAAATTAGTCATTGGAGGCGAATCGACAGTGTTTTCTGTATGTGCTATTGCGGGAATGTACATATTATGTATATGTATGCACAGTGGGTGGGATTGCCTTCACCCCTCCTCCTGCAGAGGTGCCTAGGGAACCACATTCTTAACTAGACATACAGCTGCATGTATTCATAGTTAACATGTTAGTTAGGCTCCCTACGTAATATACAAAGAAGATAGAAGGAAATCTTTGAAAAAGGAACTTACCTAAGCATTCATAGAGTTGCTTTTCATCCACAGGGCAAGTAGTAGACAGGAGATAGGAGAGAAGAAATATGCCATTCCTATGTGCCTGTCCCTAGCCATACAGAAAATGAACTAAGACATTATTGGGCCCTTAAACATATCTGTGCTGAGCCCTAGAGCTGTGCCATTCTAAGGGGAAACAGCACTCTTGAGGGGGAGTTTAAGCTCATTAAGAATGGACAATCCATTATTCCTGCATTATATATTTAAAACAAACAGACACACACACACACATACACATGAAATACTATACAGCATTATATACAGTATGGGTTTTTGATGGTTTGGTTGTGAGCCTAATTTTTAATGACTGAGCCATAAGTCCTGCCCTGTAATGGGCTTTTGACAAGAGAATCATGCATTGGATTGTGGTCCCAACAGGTTACAGTGAAACCGAAAACTTCCTATCAATTAGTGAGAGTCCAACATATAGCTCACACACAAGAATCTATGGTCACAAGAGTTATATGAAAGTGTAGGGTATATAGTTATGCATAGTATTTATGTCATCGTTGGCTTTAACCACCAACTTGACACAGCTTAGAGTCATCTGAGAAAAAAGTTCTAATTGAGGAATTGCCTCAGTCATATTGGCCTGTGGCATGTCTGTGGGAGACTGTCTTGACTATTAGTACAGGAAGTCTCAGCCCACTGTGGGCAGCATCATCCCTGTGCAAGTAGTCCTGGTTGTATAAGAAAGCTATTTATAAGAAAGTGTCAGCCTGTGAGTGAGCCAGCAAGAACCTCTGTGGTTCCTCCCCTTTAAGTTCCATCACTGATTTCCCTTTAAGATGGCATGTGACCTGGATGCAATAAACCCCTTTCTTTCCCAAGTTGCTTTTGTTTGGAGTGTTTGACAACTACAGCAGAAGTGAAACAGAAGGCCATCCTTGATCATGAAAATAACCATCACTGGTTTATTTCCACCCTATCCTTTAAATCATAATTTTAGCATGCTCTTCATCTCGCAAAAATGCTTATTGTAAAGGCATGTGGCATGATGTGCCAGCAGTGGCCTCATGAATCTCATGGTCATCACATTTTTGATTTTGTCAAGGGTCTGTGTCAAGTGGTTGACCTACACCGTCTAGAGTTGTGTAAGCATACTATGTGATGGTTGCACAATGATAATGTTACTTGAGAACTTGACTCTTAGAACTTACCCCTGCTATTAAGTGGCTCATTACTTAGAGGTGGGTGTAACATGGCTTTCTCTCTCCCTCCCTCTTGCTGGCCATTTTAAAGTCTTTTACGGGAAATACATACATGCTCTTAATGAGACCCTCAGTGAGGTAGAACAACTGTAATGTTGTACCCCATTGTCTTTGTAACTGCGGTGCAGTAAGTTTTAGGTTACAAAGAGCTACCGCTCACCAGACTCGTGTGATAGGAATTCATCGCATCAGCAAACATGCTGGCAAAATTTTATTTTGACTGTCTCCATTAGTAGAAGTATTCATTTATAGTACAAACACTTCAGAAATTACAAGTAGTTCCTGAATACTAGGCCTCCTCCCTAATACCTTTTTAGAATTATTCAGTTTGGGGATCTTTTCCTATAGACCCCTTATGTGAATTTATGCACATAGAGATGCAGCAAGAGAAATATATTGGTTTGCTTCAGCACAGATGGTACCCAACTCTATAAATTGTTCTGCAGATTGCATATTTCTCCCACGGAGAGCTAGCCTGTTAACCGATTTGTTTATTCACTGTGGCATAGGCAGTTTTTGATGATGAAGATTTGTTGTTAATTAGCGGTACTACTGTGGTAGACGTCCAGGCTGGGGGGTGGAGCTCTAGAGTGGACAGGGGAGTGTGGTTGTAGGAGTTCCTGGTGTAGGCATGCGTGTCATAAATCTAGCTTGTTCCTTAGAGTTTATGAGTTAGCTTTGAAAACCAGAAAATGCCACACTTCTCCCATCCCTCTTTAGAAATGGTGTAAAATCTGGAGTGGAGATCAGGGATCCGTGTTTTTGCAAAACATTCTCTATGGTTTCTGGTGAAGACTATGGGCCTGGCACTTGGGAATCATGGTTTCAGACTGGAGTGCTTTCTGACACATACCGGGAAAGTAAAAACAAAAACAAACAAGCAGACAAACCCAATAGATAAATATTCCTAAAACCGTTGCATTAAGCGGGTGTGAAAAATGTCTGGTCCTTTTCAGCTACTTGTGCAGCTGTTGGGCGAAGATCATTTAGGCCTGATGTGTGTTTTCAGGTTTGATACATTGTCCAACAGAAGATTGACTTGACAGTGTACTGGCTAGTTTTTATGTCAGCTTGACACAGGTTACTGTCGTTTAGGAAGAGAAAACCCAACTGAGAGATACCCCCTACCCAACTGGCATGTAGGCAAGTTTTGGGGGTCATTTCTTAGTTAATGATTGATGCTGGAGAGAGCAACCCATTGCAGGTGGTGCCACCCCTGCTCAGGTGGTCCTGGGTTCTAGAAGAAAGCAGGCTGAGCAAGTCATGAAGGAGCACGCCAGTAAACAGCACTGTTATGGTTTCTCCATCAGTTCCTGCCTCCAGGTTCCTGCCTAGTGTGAGTTCCTACCCTGGCTTGCTTAGATAGTGGACTGTGATATAGAGCTATAAGCTGAAATAAACCCTTTCTTCCCCAAAAGGCTTTGACCATGGTATTTTACCGCAGTAATAGAAATCCTAACTTAGACAGACAGAGGTCACAGTCTATCTATCTATAGATGGCCAAGTTTTCTTGAAGAGGCTAGAATACAATATTATACATTTCAACTAGTGAGATATTTACCCAGCAGATCAGATAACTGACACTTTTTAAAGGGAGGCAAAAGGAAGCCATGTTTTGCCATCTGCGGATTAGTGATAAGTCAGAACAAGTAGTAGTTACGTCTGGTGCTGAGCTCAGCAAGAACTCAGTTTTGTCAACATAGTTGATATTCCCGAATCACCAACTCAGAGGCAGAGAAGCAGGCTGCATGGGAGGCTGCATTCATTTGTGTTTGCAGTTCCCCTGTGCTACTCTCCTAGGTCCTACAGGCAAAGGTGTCGCATGTCTTGTCCCTCCTGGTGGTGTGCTGGTGACCTTTGGCCATTTTGGCTGTAGAAGCATCATCCTAGTTTCTGCCTACCTCGGCAGTTCCTGTTTGATCTTAGTTTCAGTTAAGTGTCCATGACTATCTTTGTGGCCAGAGTCCTCCTCTTTAAAAGTACACTAGAAAGACCATTCTCAAATACTGACAGTGCACACTTAAATGCCACTCTTTTAAGGGGACGCAACTCACAACATTTCCTTCGTAGATATTTGGGTTTTCCGGTCTTGCTTGTCCTAGCATGGGTGGGTGTGTGCAAGAGTTCAAAGGGACAGATCTGAGTTCAGCATAAGGAAGACCGGTCTCCTGTTGCAGTAGTGATGGTCCCGGCTGTACTGGAACACAGATTCAGTGTCTATTGGTTAAGGACAATGTAGACGAGGGACTGGGAAACTTCTTTTATAAAGAGCCAGGGAGCAAGTGAGTTTGACCTTGTGGGCCAAATGGTTTCTGTTGACTGTTCCTGTCTATAAAAGCCACAGATAATTCATAAACGGATACAGTGACTGGATTCCAATAAAACTTACAAAACCATGTGGAGCTGGGGGCAGAGGAAGTGAGAAGTCATTAACCATCTGATGGGTTCAGAGTAATTGTTTAATGGGCATAGACGCAAGAGTTCAGAAGATGCATCACAGGGATAATCGCCCAAGTGTGAATGTGCTTGCCACTGAACTGAACAGTAAAAAGTGATTCAAATAATAAATGTTAAGTGTTTTATCACCATAAAAATATTTCTTAATAAATTAAAAATAATCCTTCATGGTAGCTCACACCTATAATCCCAATCTTTGAGAGACTGAGGCAGCAGGAATCTCATGAGTTTGAGGCTAGCCTGTGCTGTGTGTGGTCTGTGTATGTATGCATGTATATATGTATGTATACAGAAATTATGAGTCCAGCCAGAGCTATCCAGCAAGACCCTATTTTGAAATAAACAGGCAGTAAATAGTCTACAGGGGGACTGGATTTGGCCAATAATTGGATTAGAAGGCAACATACGTAGGGATGCTGAAGCAGGTACACCAGGTTGCAATGCTGACCGTCCTTGGGTTTCTTTTTATCTTGCAGGACTTGTTTGGACATAAACAGTTTCTTCCCCAGAGTGCGGTGATGAAGTGGCTGAGCACTCACGTTTGCACCCACATCATCATGGAGGAGCTTTGCACAAATGTCTTCTTTCTTATATGTGGCTTCAACGAGAAGAACTTAAATGTGGTATGTTCGCTGGCACAGAGGCTTGGCCGCAGCTGTCAGTTATTACCTACACTTGAGTCCTCCCTTTAAGAACACGACAGTCAGCTTTAGCAAGTGGTCCCATCTGCTGCTGCCTTCGGGCTCACTCCTGTCCCTTCTACATAGAACCCATATAGAAGCAAATAATGTGTGGATCAGTCATAGTCATAATATTTTATAACACTTATTCTAGTAGTGTGTTCTATAAAAAAGCTATGTGTGTTTAAACCTGGAGTCTCATATACATATATATACAGAGATATATATTATACTCATTTGTCTATACATGTGTATTCATGTTTGTTCTGAGGTGTAAATCTCTGGCTTACAATATACTTGTGCTTCTAAATGCATTTGTGTTTTGGAATGTTGAGTTCTGAAAACAGGCTCTAAAATTCTGGAGTAAAGGCAGGTGTGGTTGCCTTTACTGTAACCCCATCCCTGCCTTCCTGTAACCCCAGCCCTTGGGGGCTGAGGCAGGAGGATCTTGAGTTCAAGTTTGAGCTGTCTAGTCAGATCCTGGTCTGCACAGAATATTCTGTAATGAAGGTGGTAGGGACTTTGAAAAAAAATGATATTTTCATTTTTTCCCTAATGATTAAAGGAAGACTTTAAGTTCCTGAAGTTTAGAAGCTTAGGAAAGCATTAGGGAGACAGACACGAGCTGTGGCTGATGAGCCGTGGCCGCAGCCTGGGCCCCCAGCATCTACCTCGCTGTTGCTCTTCCGCGCTCTGCAGGCGTGGCTGTGCTTATTGGATGTATTTGTAGTCAGATATATTCTGACTTCTGAGAGATTAATATTCTGAAAAACTATGTACACATTTCTGTATTTTGTCCTTTGAAGAGCAAAATTGTGTTAATGAACATCACCTTACCTCTGTTTTCATTCTCTAACCCATCATATTCATCTTTCAGTCGAGAGTGGATGTGTATACAACGCACAGTCCTGCGGGAACGTCTGTGCAAAACTTACTACACTGGACCCAGGTAAGCACGCCAGGGGTATAGCTGGGCACATGGAACGATAGAATTGAGTAAAGTTGGTACTGGCCAAGCCGTGGGTTCCCTTCAAACAGATGGGCTCTGGTTCTTCCTACAGTCCTGGGTGCTTGTCACTGAGTG
This sequence comes from Microtus pennsylvanicus, assembly GCF_037038515.1. NCBI lineage: Eukaryota > Metazoa > Chordata > Mammalia > Rodentia > Cricetidae > Microtus > Microtus pennsylvanicus. The sequence continues at coordinate 113,681,416 of NC_134583.1, read as the reverse complement.
GGGGCACTTTAGTTATCATCCATGATATACACTGTGTTGGGCATGGGTTCATCCGGTAGTGATCTGGGTTGAGGTTTTCTCTCTTCTTTCCCCCACACCTTTCTCTTTTATTTCCACTTCAGATTTATATATCTCTTTCCTACACCCCTTTCCTTTTTCCTTCCTATTTTTTTATTCTGTACCAGATTTACTTTATTTCATGTTTGGCAAAATATGATTTTCTAGGGGTAGAAGCTAACATTTCAACACTAACACACAGACACAATGTGCCTGAGACATCAGTGGATAAACCAGAGCCAAAGCCATCAGTTTAAAATAAAATTTTGATCATTTTATCACATAAGCATGTATGCCAGTTCTAGAGCAGTTAGAGTTCACATATAGATCAAAAAATGGTTTTTTAAAATGAAAATAAAAGTATTTTAATAATCCCATATAGATAATAAGTACATATTTGAGGTAGAAAATGTCTCTGCATTTGCTTGGTATCTTTTGTTTAATCATTTCAAAATGAAGCAGTTATAGGTCGAATATTTGATGTAGAAGGAGATTTTTTTTCCCCTAATAATGACTTTACAACTTGCTTCCCTTTCCCACCTGACAATAAAAACGGACTTAGAGCATGGTTATGAGAATGGTCTTTTCCAGCTAGCCTTATCTCAAACGTCAAACGCTTGGCTGTTTACGCTTTAAACCAAGATGCTCTAAAGGCGTGTTAGAGAGCAGCTTCTGAGTACCGCGCAGACACAGTTGCATCAGAAACACTGCGCTCCTTAAGCATTACACCTCTCAAATAAAAGTAAGACACGAGCTTGCACACTGACCTTTAATAATGAAGCGTATGGGGCTAGGCAGTGGCTCTGTGGATAAAGGCACTTTTTGCCAGGCCTGATGACCTGAGTTTGATTCCTAGGACCTACAAGGTCTAAGAACAGAATGCACTCCAAGCTGTCTTCGGACTTCTATATGTGTATTGTACATGTGTGTGTGTGACCACATACACACACACACTTCATACATAAGTAAACTAAAATAAGTAAGATATTTAAAATAATAAAATAAAACCTATGGATCAGGAAGATGGCTCAACTAAAGTGTTTGCTGTGGAAGCCGTGCAATGTGTAGTCAATTTCAGAACACAGAGGGAGAAGGAGAGAACCAACTTCACAGAACATTGTCCTCTGCTCTCCACAAGTGCACATACGGCCTCGATGTGCACACGAGAATAATAAGCAAAAGCGTACAGACAAATCAAAGCAGACTCTTGTGTCCGCAGAGAGTCTAATTCATTTTCAATGGAGAATCTGTACTTTGGGTTTTTATTTTTACATTTTTATTGAGATATAAGTGACATAGTACAATTTACATCATACAACGTGATACATTTTGTCACAACCATAATGTCATTGCCTAAAGTATGACAGGAAAGACAGCTGCCACCTCTAAAAGTTCTCTCATAGTCCCAGACAAATCCTTCCCCCACAACAACTGATTTGCTTTTTGTCAATCTCTTTTCTTTCGCCTTTCCTAGGGTTCATTGGAATAGAGGCATATAACACAACATTTTTGTTTGCCTTGGTCTGACTGTGTTTCTCAACATAATTATTTTGAGATGATCCCTGTTGCATTTGTCAGTAGTTCAGTCCTTTTTATTCCTAAAGATATATAGTTTTAGAAAATTTGTCCGCCAGTTTCTCCCTCTAGCCAAGTGTGCACCTCCCTTGCCTCGGAGCCCTGACTGAAGAAGTGTGTTCGGAGACACTGGCTAACAAGAGCTCCCCTCTCACAGGCTTCTCCTTAAGATACTCCTTATTGTTGTGTCAGGAAAGCTAAATGTCAGCTGACAGCACTTGCTGGGGCTTAGAAGAGTGGTCCCCAGAATGCAAGCTGTCTGTACCTTGATTGCAACACACTTACCCCTTGACCGGTGCTTTAGGCCTCGGGAAGCACTCAGATTCACAAATGCCCTTCCTTCAGTCTGCGCAACTCTCAAGTATATTTCTGTTTATGAACATCTGTTTTCCTCATATGTTCTCATACTAACCTCTTCCCCCAACACATGTGAACATTTTGCTTCTCCCATTGGACATATCTCAGAAAGGCCCCGTTTCTGTCACCTCAGAAATCAATGCATTTTCAAAGATGGCTGCCGGCTGCCTGAGGCATGTTGAAGACAGATAGTGAGCTACTTGTCAGCTTAGTGGCCACCAGCAGTCCATGTGTGGTATGCCATATGCTTTAGCAAATCACAAGTAACCATTCGTTCTGGTTTTGCAGGGGCTCTTGGCCATGTTGAAACTGTGGCTGCCCTGAGACCATGCTATGTCATCATTACAGAAGGGTCTTCCTTCATCCTCAGTGTCCTAGGCCCCCACTGGGCCCTGGGTTTGGGGAAGAGCAGCTGGATTGACTGTAACCCTGGCATCTGTTCTGATTCCAGCCCTGTTCATCTGCCTCTTTAAGCAGCTGACCAGGGTCAAAGACTGCAGACTGAGGGCCATAGTATTGATCTCTGGTCATGACCTTGTGATTTCAGCCTTTTCCAAATCCATGACTCAGTGGAGAGGGCACTGTGCCCTTTGCCCTTCTGTTCACTGTGATGTCCTTCTGTCAATACAGGAGTTACTTTGTCCAATCCTTTCCTAGTGCTTTCTTGTTGCGGCTCTCCTGTTGAGCACATGAGATGGCTTTGGTACTTGTGGTCAGATAGCCTCAGGAAATAATACTGGTTCTCAGCTCATTTTTCTCCTTTCTTCTTGTTATTTAGGGTAGATCTCCCATCCTCCTCAGATAAGCCTGCCTGGAAACATCCTCATAGAAACAGACATGCCTACACGTGTCTCTTAGTTAATTCTGAATTTAGTCAAATTGACAATCAGGGTAACCCACATCAGCCTCCAGGCAGAATCTGACAAGGTTCCCACTAACCAAACCCATGCTTGTCTCTCCCCTCCCTACCACTGCCCAGATCCTGGGGACTTAATCCCCTTGGAAGAAGCCTGACTTCACCAAACTTTACAGTGTTAGCCTCACTACTCTGAGAATATTGATGAAATAGATTTCTGGGCCTATCCCACATCTATCCAGGATCTGAATTCTGAATGTGTTCGTTGGATCTGCATCTTAATAACTACCTTAGATCATTCTGATGTCATCCACTGTTTGAAACTTGCTGCTTTTTGTTGAAAAAAAATGTACATTTGATTAACTTTTTATTTTATTTTCTTAAATATTTACTTATTTATTTATTATGTATACAATATTCTGTCTTGTGTGCCTGCCTGCAGGCCAGAAGAGGGCATCAGTTCTCATTTCAGATGGTTGTGAGCCACCATGTGGTTGCTGGGAATTGAACTCAGGACCTTTGGAAGAGCAGGCAATGCTCTTAACCGCTGAGCCATCTCTCTAGCCCCGATTAACTTTTTAAAAACGGTGCTGGTAGCTTGAAGTCCCAAATGACTCTGAGCGCACTAAATTCAGGCTGAGCTACAATCTCTTTCCCACTCACCTGGGGCCTGAGACACAAGTATAACGCGTGAGAACGTGGAAAACTAAAATGTGCGTTCCGTTTTCACTTGCAGTTGGAGATAGAAGTGGACACACTCACAGGTGCTATAAGTCTGTCTATATTTGGCTCAGTCTGTCACAAGTATTTAATACCTGTCATAGGCAATGGCAAAAAATGGAAGCTAAACATCTCTACTGTGGCAATTCCCTCTAGAGTCCAATCTCACACTGATTTTATCCTATCAAAAAAGAAAAGTGTATGTAATTGATGAGAAATGAAAGTTCGCATCGATCAAAAGCATTTCTGACAAAGAATGTCTGGTTTTGCTTGTTTGTTTTTGTTTTTTGTTTGTTTGTTTTTTTCTTAGCCAAGTCCCATCATTTGGTCAAAATGAACAATTTACAGTTCTCTTGGCTTTCTTATTTTGGGTTTAATTCATTTAAATTTGGGCAGTTAGAGGACATATGAATTTGTGTTGTTTGAAATTTCACAAATAAATGAGTTTTTGTTTTTATCTTCATATTATAGTCTTATCCTTTCACAATGATAGTATCACTAGTTAAAATTGTGTTGTCATACAGGAAAAATTAGTGCTATGTACCAGGTCTGAAGATGATCAGCTAGTAAGTCGTTAAAACATGAACAAATGGGGTTGGGAAGATGATTCAGGTAGCAAAAATGTTTGCCATACAAGTATGAGGATCTAATGACATCAGGATGCTTGGTGAATCCTGCCTATAATCCCACTGTGAGGAATGGGGGACAGAAAAAGTCCCTGGGGCTCGCTGGCCAATATAGCCAATCAGTGAGCTTCAGGTTCAGAGAGATCCTGTACCAAAAAGCAAGATGGAGAGAGACTGATGATGAAGATACCCCAAATCAACCTCTGGCCTCCATACATATGCAAGTGTATGACACACACACACACACACACACACACACACACACACACACACACGTATACTCTCAAAAATCTGTGCAAACAATACATATAGATAAGTAAGGTAGACAACAAACAACCATATGTTTGTACAGTAAGGCATTGCTTAAGGAGAGGTATATGTTTTGGGTAATGTTTCAGTTAGCATTTTCGTTGTTGTTTGAACATCATAGAGTATACGGAACACAAACGATGATGGTTATAATGTCATGTAGTGGTGCATCCTTACTGGACCACTGTTGTACATACAGTAGCTGATAACAGTTTGAAACATCAGTATGCATGTATATCTCCAAGTCAAATCACTACTTCCTTGAAAAAGCCACAGAAGCAAATTTTAGTGGAAAAACGTCCACACAGATAAATTTCATCTTATGGGGGTAACCCTTCTGGTCATAGCTGTTTTCGCAACTGTGCAGTCGGAAATTCAGTCGTATGGAAAAGGAAACCAGAGCGCTGTTTTAATTTTATTTCAAATAATGATTTGGAGCCAGGTGTGGTGGCACATGCCTTTAACCCCAGCACTCAGGAGGCAGAGGCAGGTGGATTTCTATGAGTTCGAGGCCAGCCTGGTCTACAAAGTGAGTCCCAGGACAGCCAGGTTTCTTTGTTACACAGAGATACTCTGTCTCAATCCCTCCACCGAAATCCTGAAATTGTGTGTGTGTGTGTGTGTATTATTTGGAAATGATGAATAAACTTGGATTTGGTTATAACTTGATTTCTGAGGACCTGACTGACTAGCAACCAATGATATTTTCTCAGACTTCAGTGTCTGCTAACTTTTTTCTCCAAATTTTATCGTTTTTAGGTTGTTAAACACCATAAGTTTCAAGCTTTTGACTGGGGGAGCAGTGACAAGAATTATTTTCATTACAACCAGGTAAAACTTTTCATTTAAAACAAGCTTTGAAAACTCACTAGAGAAGCCAGCTTGGTTTTCCAGAACTCGACTGGGCTTGGCTGCCGGGGGGAATGTTGTTGACAGAATTGGCTAGGCAGGATGTTTTTTCTCAGTCCACTCAGATGTTTCCAGCTCTGTCAGGGGTGCAATGGTACAGGTCTCCTGTCCCCATCCTGTCTGGCTATAGATCCGGGGCTACTGAGATTCAGTAGGACCATAAGCATATGCTTTAGAATCAGCATGCCCTGGGCTGTTGGCTTGCTGGACCTCAGACATTGCATGGCTTAAACATTTTCTCTGTGCAAATAAAATTTCCATTTTTGAGCACTGAGTTCCCTGAAGTACAAAAATCTTCCTGTGTTTCTTAATTCTTGAAATAGCCCTTGTTTGTGGCTTAAAGGTTAGAAAATTGATCCATGGAGGATTTGTGCGGCTTCTCTCACATTTGGAGGGAGAAGGTAGGAGGATCTACCTACAGAGCTTCTCTGCTGGGTCCTTGCATCCACATCTAGGGATAACCTGGCGATAGCTGAGGATTAAATGGTCCCTACAGTGGGGAAGAACATCTCCATGTTTCCAATTCTTTCCTTGTGATGAGTGCCTGAAAACATAATGAAAGTGATTCTCAAAATATGTGCGATTTTGTTTGTTTTAATTGTAGATCAGGCTTGCTAGACATTTGTTTTTCAATGAATATTGCAATGATTATAATTTTAAAAACTGTACCAAAAACAATTACAAAGGTTTCTATGACTCTTTTATTTTCTTATAGAGTTACCCTCCAGTGTATGACATGAAGGACATGACTGTACCCACTGCTTTGTGGAGCGGGGGCCAGGACTGGCTGGCAGACACCACTGACATCAATATCTTACTGACTCAGCTCCCCAACTTGGTGTACCACAAGCGCATTCCTGAGTGGGAACATCTGGATTTTATTTGGGGTTTGGACGCCCCCTGGAGGATGTATAATGAAATAGTCAGTCTACTGAGGAAATACCAGTGAAAGCCAGACTTGAGATATGGTACCCTTTACTAGGGCAAAAAATTATTTGCTTAATTTCTGTAAAATACTTGTGTTTTCCTTACCTAGCTATATCTTTTGCTTTTTTTTCATATGCTAGAAGATGATGACTTTGAAGCTATCGAATGCTCTCTAGTCAGTAAGAAGCATGCTAATTATGATTATCAGGCTGGTGTTACCACCAGTGATGCCTTCTTGAGTCTTTAAAGAGTATGGGTGGTGTGTGGAAATGGCATTGTAATCATTTTGTTACTTTTTACAATTGCTTTTCGTGTATGTGTGCCACATAGACGTGTGTATGCGTGTGTTATGCACTGGCCAGACCTGCCTTGTGTGGAGGTCACGGCTAGTATCAGGATGCCTTCCTCAGATACTTTTCATCTTATTTTTTGAGAGAGGGTCTCTTGCTGAATCTGGAGCTTGCCGTTTCAGCTGGACTGACTGGCCAGGGAGCCTCCAGGATCTGCCTGTCTACCTTTGCTCTTACCAATGCTGAGCTTACAGGCACAAGGTGCCCCACCCAGCGTTTTTTACACTGGTTCTAGGGATATAAACTCAGGTTCTCGTGCTTTAGGAATGAGCACTTTACCCACTGAGCCACCTCCCCAACCCCTCTGTACTATAAAGGCTTCTCGATTACCTTTCTATTCCACCCAACACATGTGAGCACATACAGGAGACTTAAAGTCATCGTTGGTGAGCAAAAATAAATCTGTCTCTGATTTGAATTCAGTATGAAAGTACCTTATTCTGGACTTGACACAGCAGCGCAAACCTGCACCTGGGAGACTGTGACAGAAAGACTGCTGTGGATTTAGGGCTTTTCTAGACAGTGAGACTTTATCTCAAAAGACCAAAGACAAATAAAACAAATAAAACAAAGTGCTCAAGTCTCATTTTCTTGCCTTAGATGCTCCCCAGCCTAACATTCATGTGTTCACCTGTCTAAACAACATTTTTCGTGCTTTTTATGAAATCACTAGCCAAATCCAGTGGTATCCCAGCCTTTTTAGAACTAAATTCTCTCGTTTCATCAAACCTCAATATCAAGCATTTAGCAAATATTCAGATTTTTCAGGCTAAGCCAAGGTGTGTGTGTGTGGGGAGAGTCAAGAATCTTGGAAAGGAGATTGCACTGATTAAAAAACAAATCTCTTGCAAATACCTTGAAGACTGATACACTTGGTAGACTCAGCTGTGTGTGTCCCTGTGTGGCAGGCCATCAGGTCCCCTTTCGGTGAAGAAGCATCCTGTGGAGGGACAAACCATGAATTATCCGACAGTGAGTGCTGCTGTCACGATGGCGTCTGCCTGAAGCCAAAGCTGGCTGCCTGTGACAGGGACCTGGTTCATTTCCACGCAAATGAATTGGGTATTATCCGATCAACATTCAGTTCAGGAATTCTATTTGGAAAACCAGTGTTGTGTGCACTATATCGTGTGCAGGATGCCCAGGTTTGCCTGCTTTGCTTGCATCGATGTCTCTTATCAGCTGATAAGTTTTGTTAGTTGATAAGGTTGCTGACCTAGTTACCTTAGATGCAGCAATATTACTCGATTTTGACCCATACATGCAGGCAGCATGATACAACGTTGTAATATTTTAAAGGATCACATTTAAACTTTTCAATAAACCTCAGCCTCCCAGGCCTGAACAATCGTGTGATGTTTGCTTTTTAATGGCTTAGCCTGTACTGTTTCTTTTGGCGGGACTCAGGAGTTTTTCTTCTCCCCCCCCCCGCCCCCTGTGGAAACTTCACTCACGCAGTCCATGAATAATCTGAGGGAAGAGAAAGGGCTAGGGATCCTGAGCCTAAAGAGGGCTGGGACTGGATGCGGAATCCACATCAGCAGGGTGCTGAATTCAGACCAGGCAATAAGGAAGCCCTTCCCTAGGCACAACCTTGGGCTATCTGTCACTTCCTTCCTTTAATAAAGGAGGCCAATAGAGCTGACAGAGACAGTTCACATCCCAGAAAACAGAGCAGAGAGCTCAAACGACTATGCACTTAAGTAGAGAATGCATGCCGCCATTCATCTTTGGACATCCAGAGTCCCATGGACTCTTCAGTATCGTGATGAGATGGAGACATTTGGGATTGGTTGAGGCAGAGTAAGGAATAAGGGCCAATAATATTCTGCCATGCTAGCAATTGCTAGGCCAAGGCGGCCTAGGTTGGGTAGCCAGAAACATGCCTCCAAACTAGAGCTAGGCTCAGGAAGTTACACTAGGCCTCACCAAACTCGTTAGGCTTAGGAAATTACACTGAGCCTCATGTCCAGGCCTCATGAGGCCCAACAGGCAGTGAGTTGGAATTGCTAGCTGTCATTTCCCCCAGATGTGTGGAGAGCATTCTAGGGAGGGCCATACATGACTTGGGTTTTTCAACGGCAGCTGCTATTAAAGGGCCTCCCAGGGGTCCTCAAGAGTGTGTGCTAGCCCACTTCCTCCTCACTGACACCAGATGGCAGGAGGAACAGTGGTGCACAGTATACCTCCTACCTGTCTTTTCAGACTGTGCCCTGGGAACTTTGAAAGAAAAGTGTGTGGGCCAGTCTAGAGGTGCAGTTCCTGTGGCTTTTCACCACCTTGGTTTTTTCCGCCTTTTTGCTTCCATTTGTGGTCTCGTGTCCTGGATGCATAGATAGGCCTCTGTTGCCACCACTCCCTGCCTCCCCCTACTCCCCTATCCAGGGCTAGGGATTACCTTTGTGTGTTCTGGGCTGGTACGCCGCTACTGAGCATCTATGTTCCCACCCTCCTTGGTGGTCATACTAACTTAGTTTGTCTTGGTATCTGTGAGTTGAGACTGGGGCCACTAGAAATTCTCTGACAGGCTGGGGAGGACTCCCTGGCTTCTCAACTGGCTTTACCAAGTCCTGTGTTGAGCACAATGTAAAGATCTCCACAAGCCTGCAGCCTATGGAGAGGCAAAGTTAATATTCTTTCTCCTTGGGATTATTACCCTGCAGCCTTTTGGCTGAGATCAACTGCATTATCCCCTAGCTGTTTGTGATCCCTCTCTAGTAGTCTTGTGGGGAAATAAATGAGAAATGGAGAATGAAGGGGGAGGAAAAAAAAAAAAAAAAAAAATCAGTTTTTTATCTCCACAAGAGGGCGCTCTTGCCTTTGCTTGTAAACCTCGCTAGTCTACTCCACACTTCCTGGTTTGGTTTGGTTTTGAGAATCTCACTGTACCCAGACTGGCCTGGGACTTGCAGTCCTCCCTACTCCCCTTCTGAATGCTGGGACTAAATGCTTGCATCACCAAGCCCAGCCCCTACAATAGCTTTTAAGAAAGCTTTCTCTGGATGGTCCTCTTAGGAGCCTTTGGGAAACTTCTTGAGCCCCTTGGGAATTTGTTAATGGGTGGGGCTGTGAATGTGGTAAGTTCTAGCCAGGATAACGATTGATTTTTGTATAACAAATAACATCTGAGAATGTTCTCCTAGAATAGCTGTCCTCCCAAATATGATTTGAAAACAAAAATTGGGCGTGGGAGTTGGCTGAATAGGTAGTAGAAAAAGCCTCACACTAATAAGTATCAACATTTGTTGATTTCATTTCAGACAATGAAGATTATTTTGTGACCACTAAAAATGTTGATATGATAAATTAAGACATCTAAAACAGACAGCCAGTGGATGTCTATTAAAAGTCCTTTAAAAGAAAAAAAAATTGTTTTTATTTTGTGTCTGAGTGTTCTGCTTGCACTTAAGTGCCTCACAGATAGTTAGTGCCCAGGAGGCCAGAAGAGGGCGCCAGATACCCTGAAACCCATAGTTGCAGGCAGTTGTCAGTGGTCATGTGAGTGCAGCCTTCTGAACCCAGTCTGAACAGGAATCCGCTTCAAGCCCTAAAATGCTGAGCCATCCCTCCAGCCCCTCTCATTTATTCTTTAATATATTTTCTACAATATATAACTAATAGAATTTTTTAAGGATAGAAGCCACTCTGATTTCCTGGGATGTATGAAAGGCAGCGTCAGGGAGGAATTATTCTGATGAAAAATTGTCAGTCATCCTTCAACAGAATTTATTGTATCATGTTAGGCTCAGATTTCAAGTCTAATTCCAAGCTAGTCAAATGAAACCTTTTGCATCAATTACACTTTCGTACCTGGCGGGGTTTAAGCTATGTGTTCTGGAGTTTTAAAGCCTTCTAAAGCTTTGACAGCTGTGGCAGCCTATTTGGTTGGGGAGGCATACGGGGCTGGTGAGAGTTTTGATTAAGAACACGTGTCCATGTCTGACTGCTTCAGAGAGGCGGGCGACAGGTGCGGCGGTACGGACAGCACTGACCTATAAACCACATGATAAACCGAAATCATATGATCAGCATCTGAGCTGGCAGGGACATGAAGGGAACTTGAGGGGTGCAGCTAGAGATAACATCCTCCGATTCTTCATTAGCATGTCCTACTATTGTCTAGTGTTTATCAAGGATAATCAATGGTTCCTGAGCCTTTTGAAAAGTTCTACATGGAAGCAGTTTCAATGTTAGATTTGAGAGTAACCCTGGTGGGAACTGAGAACTGAGAGAACTGAGGTGGACGCTGTCTCTTGATTCAACTGTAATTTATTGTTTAGACCTAGATATTCTTGACGTATTGAGATTGAATCTTTAACCCTTCATCTTTGAAATGTGAAGTCATATTTTGATCTTTGAGGTCATTTAAACCTCTTTGGGTCTTGCTGCTAATCTTTTATATCCAAGCAGAACTGTTTTATTCAGATAGCTGCATAAGTTTTCCTAGTAGGGAATGAAAAGAAACCGCCAAACTAATTTTTCAAAAGAAGATATTGTTAACATCAGACTTTGCTAGCTACATGCTCTTTTGGCGGGACTACTTGAAGACTTTTGGTGAGTTGGTATCAAAAAATAGTTGAGACTGAATTAACTATGTTCAGACTCTGAGAATAACTGGAGGAGAAAAGAGTCTTGTCCTTGAAGGCTGTCCAAGGGCTCCAGCCAGGGTGAAATTGATAAAGAGGAAGTCTAAATCAAATGGAAAAGTACAAGACATAGCGTGGCCAAAGTCCTGATAACATGTGAAATCACAAAACATCCGCTCGTGTGGACAAATGTCCCTGAATGTCAGACCCATACTGCATCTCCTAGTGCTCCACAATCAATACATAGACATTGATAAATACAGAAATATAGAAACCTCTTGTCATCTTCCAATTTCAATTGCTGGCTTCTAAAATGAACATGGAGCATCCTTTGAACATTCTTTACCTCCAGGATAAAGCCAGGACGGGCGGGAGGAATGCCAAGTGTGCACTGGGCTCCAGGTTCCTCTCTAGTTCACATGGAGATAATGGGAAGGGGCAGCAGAAAAGCAAGAGAGCAAGCAAGAAAGAGTGTGTGTGAGGTCGTGGCTTTGAGTGAATAACTCCCAGGATCCTTACTCTAAAAGGATCTACTCACTTAGAAAAGATTACATTTTTGAGTCTGCCGAAAATCCACCTGGTATACACTAGGCAAATTCAAGAAAACTCTCCACTTTAGCAAGTGCCATACAGGACTCAATTTTGTTCTGGTTCCTTAAGTTCTGATTAGTTGTCTGTTATATTATGCCCGCCTCTTCAGCAGCAGGTTTTGAAGACTTTAACCAAAAGACCCCTTGAGATGGTTACATCTCTGCGTTGGACACAAATATCTGTCCTGTGAGCCTCAGGTGCAGGGACTTCAGGAGAGCTGTTCTTCAACATGCCTTGAGGTGCAGGGACATGGGGACAGGACATTCTGAAGGCCTGGCTCCCAGGTTTTGCTTCAGGGGGTCTGATGCTGTAAGCATATGGAGACCAATAATGACAGAATCACTGAAACAGAATGAGGAGGGTTGGTTTTGTGTTGGGAGCACAAAGGCTTGAGAGCACAGATAGTAGTTAAATGCCAATGAAGCGACACCACCTACCTCATAGTGTGCAAGCAGACCCAACACATCCAAGCATGAAAGGGAGAGCAGAAGAATAATGTGTGCCTGAGGGAACGCTGGGGAAGTCTGCTGAGCATCACACGTGTGCCTGCTGAGATGATGTGCTCTAATGGTCCCTTGGGGACCTTAACAGGCCAAAAGTGAAGGAGACGTTTTTAACTGTTTTTCTTCCCCCCCAACAAATCCCAAATCTTCCTCTCTTCCCAGGGATGTGCATCAAGAGAAGGGCTGTATTTATCAGGGACAAGAAAGAAGAGCTTTCCTAAGTTGCCCTAAAAGTGAAGAAGGAAAGAGCATGGGTGTGTGAGAGGAATTAAGGAGTTGATGACTGTCTAACTGGAGGAAATCCACCGATAGAGAGGCTAGAGTCCTGCATCCCTCTGCTCCCTCCTTTTGCTACTGCTTCCCATTGGAAAGAGATTTTTTAAAAAATCTTTCCTTTCTTTTTTGTGCATTGCCTGTCAAGAAGTTCAAAGTCACTTCTTACCCCCGTCTCAGCAATGGCATATAGAGCAGTAGAGGATTGCAACATTCCCATGGCATTCTAGAGCTTTGGCTCTTCCCTTCCCTTTCCTTTCCTCCCCTTCCCTTACCATCCTCCCCCTCCTCTCCTCTCCCCTCCCTTCCCTTTCCCTTCCTATTACCTTTCTTTTCCTTCCTTCCTTCCTTCCTTCCTTCCTTCCTTCCTTCCTTCCTTCCTTCCTCCCACCCTCCCTCCCTTTTCCCTCCCTCCCTTCCTTTCTGTTTGTCTTTCTTTCCTTCTTTCTTTTTTCTTTCCTTCCTTCCTTTCTTGTTGTGTAGAACTTTAGTGAGTTTATATTTTTTTCTTTAAAACATTGGCACACAAGACATTAGATATCATTGTAGTGTTTTCTAACAAAGTGTACTTTAGTAAATTCCTTCCCATCTCCCCCATTTCTTTACCTCCCAAATCTCCCTTGTATCCTCCACAGCCTTTATTTTTTCATATCACATATATTCTTTTGCCCTCCACACCCTCCTTGGCGCCTTTTACCCTCTTTTTGTATCCTTCCTAGGTTTTTAGGCTTTACCTTCATTTATCCCCATGTATGTACATACACATATACATTACAATAAATATATCACAATATATATTGCACACACATATATCTGTGAGGAAAAATGTGTAGTTGCTGTTTTCTGAGTTTGTGTTGCCTTGTTTAATATTATGTTTTTTTAGGTCCATCCAAACTCCCGAAAATTCCAAAATTTAATTTTTCCGTACAGCTGAATCAAATACCAGTGTGTATATATCACACTTTCATCATTCAGTCACGTGTTGATAGACATTCAGGCTGGCTCCAGGTCTTTCCTATTGTGAATTGGGCAGCCATGAACATGGATGGATGGGTATCTCTGTGGTACTGTTAGGGAAATAACATGACTTCCTAGTGAGGAATCACTCCATAGACTCAGAAATGAAGGAAGAGCCAGCCTCCAACAGAAGATTTTGTTAACTTGTATATGCATAGGCACATGCATTTTACATATATTGGCCTCTTTAAATCTCTGTCAGATCTGGCTTCAGCTGAACAATTTAAACAGAGACAGGAGTTGACAAGTTCTGCTGCTTAGGCAGATAGGAGATTTACACAGTAAAGATATTACGTATTGCCAGAATTATTTTAAGTACGGCAGCATTGTTCTTTTTCATGTAGTTGTTACCAAAGATCATCTTGCCCACCTGACAGAATTATGTCTTCCCTGATGAGAGAGCACAGGGAACTTAATGGCAGACTGGGACTTACTGGTGGTGTGACCTTATACTACCTGCCATTTGCCATCCTTTAGAAGTCTGTCTTTGGTATGGGAATCGGGCTTAATGACTGGGCAATATCTGGCTAGAATATAAACAATTATATTCTAGCATCTAGCATCTTAAATTCCCCTTATGTCTTGCAGGTCTGGTTAGCAGGCTACTTATCTTTGGAGTATTTTTAAGAAAGCCCTTCTTTAAGTAAGTTCCACTTGTGTGACTAAATGTTTTCTAACGTGATTATTAGTAAGTCCTTTATAATACCAACTCTATCACTCCATGTCTTCTTCACATCAATAGGGTCTGGATGGTATATGACCAGGAGTGTATAGCTGGGTTATATGGTAGTTTTGTTTTTGGACATCTCCACACTTGATTTCCATAATGGTTGTAATAGGTTTTATAAAATTGTTTTTACATTTTTTCTGAGGCTTCTATAAGAACAAAAACTGCAGTTTAGGGGCACCAAAATGAATGAAGAATGTACATATTCCTCCATCCGTGATAACTGTGGGACACATAGCAAATGGAAAGTCTGAATTATGAACTTCCTATTGTGTGTATAGCATATATATGTATGTATTATACACACACATATATTTAGTTTATAATAACACACACACATTTCCTGGGTTTATGTTAGGCCCATTTATTGTCTTATGTTTTTACAGTATGTGTTCCTTTCTTATAATATATCATTTTATCTTTTCTTCTTGTAAGAAATTTTGCATGAGGTGCTGAGGGATCCTGAGAGAACCTTTGTCCGGCGACAGATGGAGATAGAGACAGAGATCCACATCGGAGCACTGGGCTGAGCTCCCAGGTCCAGTTGAAGAGCAGAAGGAGGGAGAACATGAGCAAGGAAGTCAGGACCACGAGGGGTTGGTCCACCCACTGAGACAGTATGCCTGAGCTAATGGGAGCTCTCCAAATCCAGCTGGACTGGGACTGAATGAGCATGGGATCAAACTGGACCATCTGAGCGTGGTTGCCAATTGGGGCAGACTGAGAAGCCAGAGATAATGGCACTGGGATTTGCCTCTACTGCCTATACTGACTTTTTGGGATCCTATTCTATTTGGATGCATACCTTTCTAAGCTTGGATGGAGTGGGGGAGAGCCTTGGACTTCCCAAAGGGCAGGGTACTCTGCCCTCTCTTAGGACTGGAGGTGGGGGGAAGAGTGAGTTGGGGAGCAGGAGGGAATTGGGAGGAGGGGAGGAAGTGGAAAATTTGAATGGTATAATTTATAAAGTAATAAAAATTATTAGAAAAAAGAAATCTTACTTGATTTTAATTTCAAATATCTTGGTTGTCACCTGTGAAATACATAGTTAAAATGATGTGCGTCTGTTTTCCTCTTGTGTGTGTTAAACCCTTAGATCTAGGGCTGTGAAGGCACAGTAATGGGAACACTGCCTCCATGCTGATAGAGGTCGCAGTTAACACTCTTAGTTGGTGCCTGGCAGGGAGTAACCAGAGGCTGTAGACCACTTGTCCTTCAGGGCTTACAGCAGGCTCCTAGGGCTTCTATGGCGGTTTTTCCCTTCGAAAATAACACGGGAAAATGCAAGCTTGTCGGCTGCCAGCGGAAAAGGGCTGCCTTAAGGACACAAACACAAGAAGGAAAAACTGGAAGAACGGCTCCTGGCTTCCCACTGGGGTTAGCCACCTAGAGGAAATGCGGAGTAGTGTCTCTGTGCTGGACTCCCCAGGGGCTCTCCCAGGACACAGTGCTGAGCTGCAGTGTTCAGACTCTGGGCCCACAGCCTCAACATTTGAGAGGGTGTTGAGGAGTTGAGAAACCTGGAAAAAATGAGGGCTGGGGGAAAGTCGGAGCCTAAAGAACCTCCAAAGAAATGGCAGAGGAGATGGACATCTCCCTCACTTATCAGGCCTCCTGGAAGGCTGCAGGATTGCACAGATCTTTCCCTCCGCCCGGCTATGAGGTGCGGTGGTCCAAATGAGGGACCCTCGGTGGGTGTTAGGGCCAGCATCCTCGATTCTCCATCCCAGAGCGAAGGCGGACAGTGACTGCCTTGCAGGATCTGGTTCCTGTTCAGGGAACCCAGTCTTCAACGGGAGGGGAGGATCATTCTCACTAATTGGAGCCTGGCCGCTCCGTTTGGGAGCTTTTGTGTACGATGTCAGGTTTCCTTTGTAAAGGAGTCTGTACTGTTAGCAGCGCATCCAGTAAGAGCGCATTGGGGTGAGGTGCGTATATCCAAAGGTCTCCAAGATGTAGATACATGTCTTGACCCGGTCAAAACGGACATTTTAAAACTCAGAATCCGGCTTTGGTTGCGAAACAGCACTTTCTGATGGTGATGAACACACTACTTTGTAGCGGCGATGGCGGGTGAACGATTCTAAGCCAGGATTGCTCACTCCTGTATCAATAGTACGTCTCGGAAAAGTGAGAAAAACAATGCTGTATGCCTGGGGACCTGCTTTAAGTGCCGCTGCATGCATGTATGTGGAAGAAACGATTCTATGCATCTGTGAAACAGGACAGAAACATCAACCTAATGCACAACTTTGGGCTATTTAAACAAGATTCTGTAGCAGGGAGGCGAGGGAAGGACAGCTGACATCACTGGGGGCGGGGCCGCAGTCCTATGAAAAGTCAGCGGGTCTGGGGAGACTGCAGCTGTGGGGCACAGTCTCAGCATGGGCTACCACAACCGCTCGGAGCTCCAAGACCTGGGGTGCTCCAGTCCGCTGCTCCTACAGCCCCTCTGGGACACCATGAGGACCAGGGAGGCGTTCGCGCGCTCACCCTTTTTCCCGGTCATCTTTTCCATCATCACTTACGTGGGCTTCTGCCTGCCATTCGTGGTGCTGGACGTCCTGTGTCCCTGGGTGCCCTTGCTACGACGCTACAAAATCCACCCCGACTTCTCGCCGTCCGCGAGGCAGCTGCTGCCCTGCCTGGGACAGACGCTCTACCAGCACCTGGTGTTCGTGTTCCCGGTGACGCTACTACACTGGGCGCGCAGCCCTGCACTCCTGCCGCAGGAGGCTCCGGAGCTTTTGCAGCTCCTGAGTCACGTCCTGATCTGCCTGCTGCTCTTCGACACCGAGATCTTCGCGTGGCACCTGCTGCATCATAAGGTGCCCTGGCTGTACCGAGCCTTCCACAAGGTGCATCACCAGAACGCGTCCTCCTTTGCGCTGGCCACGCAATACATGAGCATCTGGGAGCTGTTTTCTCTGACCTTCTTCGACGTGCTGAACGTCGCGATACTGCAATGTCATCCACTCACCATCCTTACCTTTCACGTGGTTAACATCTGGCTGTCAGTGGAGGACCACTCAGGCTACGACTTCCCGTGGTCCACTCACAGACTCGTACCCTTTGGCTGGTACGGAGGCGTGGCTCACCACGACCTGCATCACTCTCAGTTTAACTGCAACTTTGCTCCGTACTTCACACACTGGGACAAAATGCTGGGCACCCTGCGTTCCGCGGACTCCAGAGAGCTGTGCGCTTCACACTTGAACCAGGAAAAGAAACAGACTTGAGCTATTTTTTTTATTTTCAGAAGCAAGTAATTTATAAGCCGATGAACTCTGTGAAATTTGATGTGTTTCTGCAATCCGAAAAAGTAATTTATATAATGTTTGTATATCAGTTTAATTGTAGTCTTGGTGTCAAATTTCAACTCACTCCAATGTCATTGACTTCGGGACACAAGCTAGACATTCAGCGTGGTCTATATGAATCGCTATGATCTCTAGAATGACTTGTTTGTAGAAACAAAAATCACACTGGAACTGGGCTAAACACACGTGTTGGTGCGTGCAAGACCTGATTTCTGACTCTTTAAGTATCAAACCTGTTCCTGCTGGGCAGTGACCAAGGTTATAGCATTTTTTTTCTATTTTTGAGCGAAATAATATATTTATGTTGAAAAAAATTTATTTGTATTTTAAAAATAAAAAGAGCACAAACTAAATAGGCACCGACTCCTGCTGACCCTGATGCATGACAGCAAAAAAGGAAGGAGGGCTGGGCTGCTCAGAGTTCTTTGAAGCATTTATCTGTCCTGCCATGACAAAGGAAATCTGGTGTTGGCTATTTGGGGGAGGGAAAGGGTTTAGAGAAGAAGCAGGGTGGTAGGAAGAGGGGGTGGGGTTGGGTGATGGTGGTGGGTTGGGTCTGCCTGCTTTGATTCAGAATGCTTTTTGGCTATTTTTTTTTTTTTTTGCTTTTTTTCCTTAAGAAGTACACGATATTCTACAGATTGTTTTTCTACAGGAGATTCACATCAGGCATTGTACTGAAGGGTGGTATGTGAGGCCAATTTTGAGTCCGAGCATCAAAGTAAATTAAAGCCTTGTTGTTAGCAAACCCGATAGGCCAAGTCTGTGCATTAGAGAAACTGATCAATTAAGCTCCATTTTTTTTTCTTTTTGCCAGTGCCCATTCTTAGCTGGTACAACTGATCCTTAGAACGTTGTCTCCTGGGGTTTTTGTATAGGTTATTTTCTTAATGAAGACACACGTGAAACATATAAAAACCTTTTTTTTTTCTTAACAAAGAGTAAGAGTAAAATTCCGTCTTAGACCCCCCTGTTTCTTCACCTGTAAAAGGAGATGGGACGCAGATTGCATGTGAAAATCAATCCCCTGTTACTGGCCATACAGATGTCACTACCAGCCATCCCGCCTACCTGCCACTTAGTTACTTTAATGTTAAATTGAGGGCATAGTTTACATAGGCTAAAGTTATAGTGGGAGATGTCAGAAGTCTGTAACTTTGCAAGTAATTGTGGGATCATCGTATATGAACCTAAATGTTTTTATTGAAGGGTTTTAAAAATTGTCTGCCAAAGGAGAATCCTGGGAAACATCTTCAAGTCTTCCCAGTGATTGGCAGTATGCAGCTGAGAGGTACCCGGCCTCTGCCGATTTTCTCACGTTCACTCAGATGTGTTTTCCTGGCTTCTGATCTCAAGTTCCTTCCTCCTTTCTCTGCAACCGTACCAGGCTGGGACATAAAGATCTCACTTATTGATAAAAGAGGAAAAAAGATGCCGGGGAGGGGGCTGTAATAGACATGCCTCATCACCTCTGCCACGCGCACAGTGAGTGGGGAAAGAAGACGATAATCAGGCAGATGTGGAATATTTAGCAAAGCGGTTGGTTACTGTGAGGGCTCTAGGCACCGCAATGCCACCCATGTGGCATAATAACAATCTATCTCGGGTCACTGTCCGAGTCTGTAACAATGTGTCATGTCATCTTGCCCTGTAAGGGAAGTGAGATGAGGCAACTGTGCACATGGTGAGTGTCGGGATTAGGAACACTTTCTCCAAGTCCTGTTCAGCAGCTAAGGCCTTGTGGAGGAAGACCAGGGGTTTTCAGTTAAGTGAAAGGCCACAAGAGAAAGACAAACAGGTCACATGGGTATGTTTCTTCACACTTTATTTTACTTGCTCTTTGAAACACCTCCCTAAGCGACGTAGGGTAGTTTTCCTCATCACCAGCAGCTCACATTGTAGATGGAGAGTAGATTCCACATAGGTAAAGTATCATTTTCTGAGTAGGAGTGAGATAGGCATTGGAATATTCTTAATTAGGAAACCCAATAAAATAGTTTTTCTATTTCCTTAGCTTTTATTGATTGTGGTGTGTGCACACGTGCGCGTGCACACGTGTGTGTGTGTGTGTTTTCTTAATGTGATTCTTGCTTGTCATCAGTGAAGTTTCTTTAAAGCATTTACTGCTTAATTTTCTGTCTGTTTCCTATTAGTGGATCCTCTCTAACCACAGACACATTTTTTTAAAGTCTGTATTGTGCGCAACAAGTGTCCTTTCTCCCATCTCCTAATGACCTCAAAATGTTCCTATTAATTACATTATAGCATATACACATGCATACATACATACTACCCATATGTGTAGATATACAAAATATATAGTACTGTATATCACTATGCGTACATGTACTCAAATTATATAGATGTCTATCTATGATTGCATATGTATAAATGCAGACATTTGTACACTATATGTGTATATATGTACCATAAATGAACACATTGTATATATTATAAATCTATTATACGTTATATGAACATATATGCATGCATGTATAAGTCATGCTATATATAGATGCAATTTATGCATGTATACTACATATACACAAATGATATTTAAACACACATATGTTCTACCTATATACTCTGTTCTTTCTTCCCTTTCTCTTTTCTCCTCCTCTTTTATACACAAACACAGCCATTTCTGTTAGGTTAACTAATTGTATCCTCTCCCAGAATGACACTCGTTTCTTGATATGTATCAGCTCAACAGGACATGGATTCTGAAAGCACAGGAAATGCATCTTAGCTATCAGTCACGTCTTTCTTCTCCTGCTTCTTCTCGTTCTCCATTCTCCATCACCAGACAAACTCAGTCTTTTACTCAGCCCATGCTCTCTCTGCACAGTCCTGTTCTAGCGAAGATAACAGGTCTCTGGAAAAGTGTCAGATAAGCACATTACACTCATTTGAGGTGGTAAGCAGTATCAGGAAGACAGTAACAGGCTGCTGAGGGATCCCAAAGAGAGGGAGGCATCGGACCCAAATTGTGAAGACTTTTATGGGTTCAGAAAGCAGGGATGCAGGCACAACTGATACCTAGTGGGAGACAGACAGTTGCAAAATCAGAGAGATGAGGAAACTGGACATATTGAAATTGTAGCAGGAAGCTCGAGGCCCGGAATGAGTCATATAGGAACTTGAGGGCATATTCGTGTCAAGGCATCCAGGGACTGGGGTTGGGATGCAGCAGGCAGTGTTTGTCTTACCTCTTCCTAAGCCATCGCACTGCTCAGTGCTGTGCCCACTTGCTCGTGTCACAGGGGTTGTGAGAGATCACCTGTAAAACAGACCAGAAGCGAATGTTAGGGCTTGGTAGGCACAATGGCACATTTTAAGCAAAGGAGAAAAGTGTTTCTGCATATGTAAGATGATAACTGGTACTTATTTCAATTAGGAGGCAGACCCAGGCATTTGTCTTGATTCTGGCTCTGCTGCATATTCACTGTGTGATCCGTGAGGATGCTCTAGGACTCAATGTCCTCATCTGTAAAGAGATGTATCAGTTACTTCTCTGCCGCTGTGACAAAACACCATGAGCCAAAGCAACTCATGGAAGAGTTTATTTTGGCTCATGGTTTCTGAAGCGAGTCTGCCATGCCAGGGGAGACATGAGAACAGGAGACAAGAGCAGTAAAATGAGAGGTCACATGGGAAGGAGAACACAAACCTTAAGTGAGATGAGACTACAAACCCTAAAAACCTGACCTCAGTGACATAATAAAAAAATAAAGAATGGCTTATTTTGTTCATGTGCTCCTGGGTGGGTGGCCTTCCTGCAGGGTGGTTTACCCACCAAGGGCTGTACCCTCAAGGAAACTGACTCTTCCTCTTCTAGCTGCTATCAACTGCCTTAGCTACGGCTGGGACTTAGGGCCCATCTCTCCTCTTCATTCTGTAATTTTGTCTGGCCTAATCACATGCTGGTGGTCTTGGTGAGTGTTGTTGTAACTGCCATTAATTCATATGTGTAACTTCCCTGCTGTGTCCAGAAAACATTGCTTCCTTGAAGTCATCCATCTCCTATGGCTCTTTCAATCTTTCTGCCTCCTCTTCCCTAAGATTCTGGAGGTTTGGGCGGAGGTGATTGTGACATAGATAAGGTTGAACATTCGGCAGTATCTCATTCTCTACACCAAGATCAGATATGGGTCTCAGAGGTAATTACCATCCACTGCAAAAAGGTTAAGCAAGTGTTCTCTCAATTGGAGTGGAAAATCTGAGAAAGAAGGAACTGTGTCTCTTATCTTTTTCTTTTTTTCCTTTGAGGGCCTTAATTTTGGAAAGTGCTCTCTATCTGTCTCAGAGTATAGGTCACAGGCCCGGGAGCCCGAGAAACCTGTGGTTGAGTTGCTGATTATCTGTTCTGGGTGCAGTCATTAAATCACTCAAAACATCAGTTTCTATCGCTGTGAAGTAGGTGGAAGTTAGAGTAGCAAGAAGCAGTCTTCACTACTTCCTAATACTTCTGTGCCAATGAAAAGGAGGCAAAGCAGTAGAGGGTTGACTGAGTGATCTGATCCTGTCTGCAGAAATAATGATCTGAAATTCCACTCTCCCTTTGTCTATCCCTGATGTCATGATGATCTACCTTTGCCATTCAACAGCTGTCCTTGGAGTTCCATTCTGGCCTCTTTTCCTTGTATCCCCCATCTTCAGCTTCATCTGCTTCCCTGTAGAATCGGAAGGTAGTCTGGGAGATGGACATTCATCCACGCGTAGCACTAGGGATCCTGATATGAGGAGATATCCTTACCTGTGGAACTTCCTTTAAGTAATGCAGAGAATGCCAGGGTTGCAGCTCCAATGAGATGTCACCCATGCTAGATTGCATGCTCTAGGTGATGCAGCTGCTTTTGAGTCATCCACATTCCTGCAAGTAACTCTTCATCCATCTACAGTAAATAACTCCAATAAACATATTGTTTCAGAAAGTTAGACATTGGTGGTGTTGCTACCTTGGCCTGACGTCAGTTCCTTGTATGGTGTGAATAGACATTTGTTCATCTTTCTTTAAGAATAGTGTCACACAATGGGTAGGCACCACAGAGACTCCAAATTGAAAGAGGCTGGATAGCTGACACCTAGGCTGGCTAGCAGTAGTCCTTTTGGAAGCAAGAGACTGTGTCAGTGGCCAGATAGAGTGAGGGTACTATATCAGGAGGAAGACCTACTTCTCCTTCAAGCCAAGGGCAGCTGTGTGATAGAGAAGTGGACATTGACAACAAAGCGGATTTCAATGTAGCCTCTTGGAGTGGGATATCATGTGGACAAAGCCACTCCTACTGTACAGGTCCCATGAGAAGGCTGTGGGCTGGACACACTTCATTTCTAGCATTGCTAGAGGAAGACAGCTCACGTGCTGTCCCTGGCAAGTTAGGAGAATCCACAAGCGCTAAGGCCAAGACACCCCATCCAGTTTCCCCATTTTATAAATAAGGAAACTGGGGTTGCAGAGGCAGGAAGTGACTGTTTTTGGTTCGCACAGATGGTCTGGGACACAAAGACCTGTGCTCATCCTCTCTGCTGCTTCCCAACCACACTCTGGGTTTCCAAAGTCCTTGGGTGCGTACTTCTATTGACTGTCAAAAAAGTGATTATGGGACACTGCATAGTCATTGTTGCAATCCACTTTGTTTGCTAAGTTTTTGCTCATACTGCTGGGTTAACATGGAGTATCTTTCTTTTCTTTTCTTTTTTCTAACATGTAGAATCTTAATGAAATGATTTCAATCTATCTTGTCACGTATTTACTCAGAGAAGTTCAGTTTAAACAGTTTAAGAAAGCATCCATGAGTGGAATACCCCTCAGCAAAAACAGGAATAAAAAACTAATAATGCAATTATAAGGATGAGTTTAAAAATGCGTAAAAAAGTCAGGTAGAATATATATTAGACTACTCAACATAAAATACAAATAAATGTAGTAGGAAGCTGCTTGTTTCATTCCCTGCCACTTAGCCATGAAATAATCACACAGAAACTGTATTAATTAAATCACTGCTTGACCCATTAGCTCTGGCTTCTTCTTGACTAACTCTTACACCTTAATTTAACCCATTTCCATTAATCTGTGTATTGTCACGTGGCAGTGGCTTACCAGGTAAAGTTCCATTTGGCTCTGGTGGGGCTACATGGCTTCTCTCTGACTCCGCCCTTTTCTCTCCCAGCATTCAGTTTAGTTTTTCCCCACCTAGCTAAGTTCTGCCCTGCTATAGGCCCAAAGCAGTTTCTTTATTCATTAATGGTAGTAATAGTATTCAGAGGGAAATCTCATATCAAATAAACCCAGGGTGACAAAATAGATTGATAGTGACTTGGAGACAGGGAAAGGGGCAGACATGGACTTTCAAAGATGCTGGAAAACTTTGAGGAATGATGGATGTGCATACTTTCCTGATTGTGCCAATGGCTTCACAGGAGCATGGGTTTGTCAAGTTTTCTCTATCAATAAATTGTAAGAATTGTACTTTATTATATACCAATAATACTAAATAATGATGATGTAAGCAGTGATGATAAATTAATACAAGGACCTCATGTTATAAGACTTAACTTTGCAGTAAAAAATATGGCAGAAGATTTGGTCTCTTTATGTCTGTCTCTGTCTATCTCTATCTCTGTCTCTGTCTCTTTGTCTTTCTCTCTCTCTCACACACACATCCACACACACATGTCCATACACAAACCACACATACTGGTCCCTGTAGCCATGGTTGTATTAGATGAAGTTTTAATTATGGTCACTGCTTTCTAAACCTGGCCTAAAAATCTAGTCTATGTGTGAAAAAACAAACCATTTTGTGGAAATATAGGATATGTAAGCCAGAGAATTGAAGTGATTGAAGTGATGAGCACATTATCCAAAATGATGATGCTCATCCATCCGCCCAGTCAAGGAGGGATGAGTGGATTTCAAGGGAGGACAAAAGAGAGACAAACTTCCCTGCAAAGAAAGTAGGACAAAGTTGTGTTCTGGGAGCATTTGGCAATTCTGAGTTTTTCGATGGAAGATTCCATCTCTAGGCCATACTTCTGCTGTACTTTCTGGCCCAGATTTCATGATGTCCAGTGATTTCCACTTCTTGGTTGACCAAATGTCCTTCTGGTTCTTGTGTTTAAGACATCATGAAAACTCTGGCTTCCTTTTGTCTTTTGATTGGAGAGGAAACCCCTCTGGTATAAATGAATCTCGGAGGTTATAGGTAGTTTCCATCAATGGAGAATGAAGAATCACCTACCGAGTGCTGGTCAGAACAGTAGTGGTCCACAGGTGAAGGAGGCCAATTGACCACATAGTTGTTTAAGGCTAAACATGAAGAGAATGCTTTGATATTATTTCATGGCAGCAAACCCCATCTGAATCAACTGATCTCCAAGGTGGTCAAGGATAACTATTTTATAGCAACTTAAATGCAGAGTACAGCCATAATTTTATGCCCAAAGTCACTTAGAGTCAGTGCCTACTTGTAAACCCAAACCTCCTTCTCCACTGAAGAACACCTCTCTACTTCCTAATATATCTTGCAGGTGGGAGGATGGAGTCTGCTGGGCATCCCTGAGTGTTTAACTGATGCTAACAGCCACTTAGCACACAGCCTGGCTTCCTCTGATGGCAAACATCTTACTCAGTGCAGCTTGGAATCTCTGTTTCTGTACTTCTTCAGTTGGGTTACTTCTGCTTTCATTCATTTTTGTCTTGTCTCATTCTACAGCTACCATCAAGTACTCCCAATGTATTTAATTCTATGACTCTCTTTATACCTACCCATTTATCTGATCTCTCATGAATGGCACAAAGAGGTTCAGGAACACCACCAGCTAGGAATCATCCGAGCCACAAGTCTGACAGATCTCAGAAGCCACCTCGACCCTCACCATGCTCGGCTGTCCTTCAGCAGCTCATCTATTCTGCATCGCATCTCCCTAAATTCAGAGCTAAAAATGAGTCCACAACCTCTTGGAAGTCTGGACTCTGCCTTTTTTCTTTGAGACAAAGGTGAGTTCCCTCACTCAAGGACCGTACATTCTTAGAAGGAAGCTAGATTGTAAATTCCTACAAGGGTTCCTTCTGACAGGCAGCTGCTGTCATATAATTCACTCCTAAGCTTAATAGATGGATCCCTGTGACCAGATTTCAGGGCCACTGCAGCTATTGTTCACCAATGAGAAAGGAAGAAATTGAATAAAGAAGCTGGCAAAGAAATATGCCACATACAGTGCAAGCATGGGTTGCATTATTCTGGCAGGATGGTTTGGAAACTCCTGAAGGGTGATGAAAAGAGATTTAAAAACAGGCTGCAGGTGTGAGTCACAGGGTAAGTCCTGGTCGGCAGGCAACTGTCCAGAAGATAGTGGGGCTGGTGATTCACGATCAGAACTTATTGTTTGGACCACTGGCTTGGCCTATTCTAGTGGGGCTTCTCTATGACCATGACACTTGTGCATAGCCCAGCACAGCAGACCACCCTGGATTATTCTATGTTGCTTCCCCATGACACCAAGCACAGCCTAATACAGCAGACCACCTTGGGCTTGCTCGTGTCTACTTCTCCTCTCAGCATGGGGACCCCACCCGGCACAGACCTACATTGGTCTTGTGCATGATACCAAAGTCTCTGTGAGTTCATATGTGTGTTGGTCTTTCTTGCTGTGTTTAGAGGGGCTTATTTCCTTGATGTCCTCCATCCCTCTGGCTCTTACACTCTTTCCACCTCCTCTTCTTCAGGGCTCCCTGAGCTCTATGGGGGAAAGATTTGATGGAGATATCCCATTTAGAACTGAGTGTTCCAAGGTCTCTCACTCTCTGCACATTGTCCAAAGCAATGACCTTGGGGGAAATATTCGCTGTGCCTCACTAAGACTGGAACAATTAAAGCATGCTTCTATCCTCCCATCATCATATTGAACAACTTCTCTACACTGCACTTCTCTGTGTTCTGATCAGATATTCTGCCCATCAACTTCTCATTTTGCTTAAATGCATATATATGCACACCTTATTAAAATTTATAGAGATAGCATTCTAGTAAATAAACATTTTAGCAGTTGATTTTCCAAAAACTGTAAATTAATATTAGCTCTGTGCCCTTGGGGGCAAGACCTGCCTTTATATATGAAGGGAAATATGATGGTAGGGATATATTAGAGGAAAGAAATAATTTTCAACTAGGCGCGTATTTTTTCACTATGAGCCAGCTTCCTCAATGCTAGGTTCCAAACAAGACTTTCTCCACTAGCTAATAGTTAACTAAGGCTATTGTAACAAAAGAAAATGAGACAACAGAGACAATTTACACAGCATTTAAAAAGATCGATGGTCTAAGTTGGCCCAAGCTAATGATTTTATTTAATTATTTCATTAACAGTTACCAAAAATATTAGTATGATTCTGGATGGTTAAGATGAGAAATGTCTTCCTTAGTCCTAGGCCCTTGAGTATTTGGTCCCCAGTTGTTGGCACTGTTTGAGGAAGCTTAAGAGGTGTGATCTTGATAGAGGAATTGTGTCGCTGGAGGTGGGCTTTGAGAGCTTAAAGAATCATACTGTTTCCAATCCCCTCTCTCTCTCTCTCTCTCTCTCTCTCTCTCTCTCTCTCTCTCTCTCTCTCTCTCTCTGTGTGTGTGTGTGTGTGTGTGTTTCCCTCTCTCCCTCCCCCCCTGCTTTGTGTGTAAACACAATTCAATGTGTGAGCCTCAGCTTCTTCTCCAGCTGCCATGCCTGCCTGCTCCCCTCTGCCACGATTTCCCCACCCTCTTACCCCTCTGGAAGTATAAGAGCAAATAAACTCTCTCTTCTTTAAGTTGCCTTGGTCATGATGTTTTACCACAGCAATATAAAAGTAACTAATGCACCTACCCTTGTATTTAACAAAGGACTTGGAAGAATACTTTCACAGATAGGAATGTTCAGATGTGCTATAAATGCGGGAGGTTGCATAGATAAGTAATGTCAGGCCTTGTTGCAAATGCTAGATTTGTAATCAAAGCATAGTAATGTCAGACAAGATATCTATGTCAGGGTAAGAGAGATAGCTAGTGGCTAAGATCACTTTGCTGTTTTTCCAGAGAACTGAAATTTAGTACTTATCACTACATCAAGTGGCTTGCAACCATTTGTAACTCTAGATACAAGCAAGGACTCTAACTCTCTCTCTGAGACTCCAGAGTCATCCCCAACACACACACGCACACAAATTAAAAAGCAATAAAATAAATGTTAAACACCCTTAAGTTCACAAAAATGAATAAAAGTCTGAACTCAGTTGGGCTTTCTAAATTTCAAGGATACCTAAGAACAACTGCATGGCTGTTTGGAGACCCAAATCCTTTGCTTTCTTAGATCATAAACTTGAAAAGCACTGAAAGTCTCCTAAGCTGTTTTCGAGTTACTAATAAGAGTTGGGGATGACTAATCCAGTAGAATAAAGCCAAGACTGTGGCAGTGAATTTATCTTGAAACTGACCTTTCTAAGATCTTTTCGCTTCATCACAGTATCAGCTGCTGTTAATTAGGAGTAACAAGAACTTTCCTCAGCAGAGATAGATAACGCTACTCCGGTGTGGACGTGCTGTCTCTGCTCAGGCACCCACACACAGCTACCTTCTTGGAGAAATATGTCCTTACACCCACACAGGGGGTATTCTCTGTGGTTTCCATGTTATTATCTGTCCTTGCTGGGAGCGTAAGCACTTTGTGTCTAAATTGGAACACACATATGAATATACACAATCAACTGGTATTAACAGGGCAAGGTCTTTCTTGCCTTTTTTTCAATATCTAGTTTCCTGAGAACAACTGGACAAATTTGAAACAAGGGCCTTGATGTACAAAAAAAGTTTTTAGTGAATTAAAAGACATTTTAATTTAGTAGAAATTGGGCTAATCTGTATCTCCAAGAAGACTAACACCTATATCTTAAAGGAGACTAAGCATCACAATCGGGCCAGATAAGATTGGAACAGGTTGGAACAAGACAATGTGTGTCCAGGAAATGGGAGAATTAAGGTATGTGACTAAAGTATTCCTGCTGTGATTTGACCATATTCCAAAACACCTTCTTCCCGGTGAGTGCTGGAGTGTTCTTTGAAAGTCAGTGATCTGCTGTGTGAAGCTCCTCACAGAACAAGCACCTTGACTGAGTTCAGGGAGTCAGGAAAGAGTCTAATACCAGTAACCACCAACCGGCTGTGTTTTCTCTGAGTTATAAAACTGTTAGAAGAAGACAAGATGGGTTCAATGTCTGGCCTGCAGAAGGGTCTGAGTTCGAGCCTGAGCAAAACAATTAGGTAAATAAAGGAGATAGGACAAGAGATCAGGAAAACTGAGCTAACAGCAGGAGAAAAGAATCGGAAGTGGTTGAGATGCAATAGGGGTTTTGAAAGAAAATCTGAGTTCATAAATGTTTGAGGTTTCACCTAATTCTGGTTTCTAAATCTCTCCTATCACAATGGCTATTCTCACAAGGTAAATAAAAAACGAGAGCTGTGGGAAAAGACCTTCTAATTTAGTGGAAAGATCCATTAGTGCAGCTACCACGCACAACATTAGAAAGTCTCCACAAAAGTAAAAAACAAATTCTGCTTTGAAAGAAAAGCTAAATCAATAGCTTATCTTGCCTTTAAAAAGACTTGACGGATTTTTTTTATTGAAGATAAAATTTTGAGAATGTGTCTATGTTAAGTTATTGCTTTAGAAACTTTCTTATCTTAACAAAAATCCAGCATAAATATGTAACAAAAAACAAACCCCAGAGAAAGCTGGAGTTTTTATGGTTGAGTGAGAGGGAGCTGTACTTGCCCTTCTTGCTCTGCCTCCAGCACATCCCTAGGGCAACAGCAGCACCTTCGGAACACAGCCTGGAACACTTAGGGACACAGCACAGAAAAAGAAAAGGCAGTGGGCTGGGGATTTCTAGCATTTCACTGTTGATGTCAAGAATGAAGTATTTACCCTTCTGGAATTCCTAAGGGAGCCGTGGACAGAGCAGTCAACTCTGGGGAAATACCCTACCTTACCTCTGTGCTGTGCTGACAAGAGTAAGACTTGACTCATCGCAAGGACTCGTTAGTGTTTGTTGAATAAATAAGTATGTCTTTCACAATTGACACTGAAGTTACAGAGATGGTGTAGAGCCAAACTCACAAGTATGTTAAAGACAAGGGCTATGGGTCTATGTTCACCTCATGCCCCCGCATTTGCCTCTCTGAAGAACCTCTCTCTGTGTTTGTTATTGTTGGGGAATGGAAAACAGCCTCGGTGAATATTTAGTCTCAGTGAAGCTCTGTCTCATGTAGTAACATCAGCAGGTCTAGCTCATGCTGCACTCTAGAAGTTGGGCTTCACGAAATGTTCAACATCTGGTCAGCCCGAGTTCACGTTAGGATGGATGAGAATTGCTGCGGGCAAGCATAAAGAACGTAGATATGTGGAGTGGACTGCAGAGGTTAGACCCATTGGGTATAGTGGAAGGGATAAGGATCAGAGGGTTTCAAGCACATAGTTCCCAAGTCACAATTCAATAAATCCTGACTGCACAGGACGAAAGGTGCAGGCGATGCATCAGCCCCGCTGCCACAAGAAGTTCTTAAATACACTGGGAAGTGGTTCAAAAATATACAGTAGACACAATCTTCTGAAGGTGGTTTTGAAAGAAGTGAGCTTGAGAATGTCCTGAGCAACCGTGAGATCGTTTCAGGAGGTGTAAATTAGTTCTGTCAGTTCTTGATGAGTCAGTCTTGCCATGTTTGTTTCACTAACACAGACTGGCAGACCTTTCTTTCGTAGCTGCATATATTTTAGGTAAATGGTGATGTTGGATCTGTGCATACAAAGTGGAGTGATTAAATCTAGGGAATGAGTATTTCTTTCCCCTTCCGTATTCATTTACTGGTGTTGGGAGACTTTGAGCTCTTCTAGTTCATATTTAGTTACACCCCGCTCTGTCTCTCCCTCCCTCTTCTTTTCTTTCTCTGCTCACTCATGTAATGGTCAGCCTGTGGATGGCAGAGGCAGAAGATAGCTGAGTTAATTCTCATTTCACCATAAGGGTCCTGGGAAGTGAACTCAGGTTGTCAAGCTTGGCAGCAAGAGCCTTAGCCTACTGAACCAATATGCCGGTCCATATCACTTTTAGTTTTTTTAAATAGAATATTTCATAAGATTTTTCTAATGTGGGGTCACCATATTGTGTTATACAACCCTAAAATATATTCACCCCTTATAACTGCATTAGTGCCTGTGATTTGAACTTCTCTTTTTCCATCCTAGTTTCTAGGACCAATGTATGAAATGCATGAATAATTTCAGCTTTCATGTGGGTAAAAATGTATGTTATTCCTTTTTCTAGGCCTGGCTTATTTAATTTAACATAATATCCTTCAGTTCCACTTGACACAAATTATGGGAACCCTATTTTTTTATAGATGGATAATATTCCATTGTATATAGAATGTGCTACATTTTTTATCCTTTCATCTGTCAACCAGCATAGTTGATTCCACACGTTGTGAATGACGCTATAATAAACATGGGATACAGATATCTCTATGGACTACTGGTTTCATTTCCTTTAGAAATGGCAAGCAGTGGGGATAGGTGAACTCTATGGCAGTTCTATGTATAGGTTTTGCTGTCTCAGAAAGAAGCATTCTGTTTTCGAAAATGGCTGCACTAACAGTACCCAGTTCCTTTAGCCAAAGCATCTTCAGATTACCACTGAGATCTGTTATCCCACATATCCTTCAGCCCTGTCAGCTCTTCCTCAGAAACAGCTGCAGGGGAAACTGATGAGAACCTCTACAATGAATTTACACACATTCGAATTGTGGCTAATGCGTACTGGGTTCAAGTATGCCAGGAAACACTATGACAGCTGAGTGGTACTCTCCTATCAAAATAATGTTTTATGAATCTGTGAAAACATCTCTCTCCTTTGCAATAGACGTTAAAACTCCAAATCCCACCTCGTTCTGAATCCTAGCATGTGCTCTTTCTGCTTTTGGGAACCATTACTCCTAAGTCCACATGGAAGGGATGTTCTGTTAACACAGATTCTTAGAAACAGTATTATGACCTATTGTTAGAGTAAATGTATATAATAAAACACTGGAATGGAAGTTTAAAAATAGAGAAAAGAAAATGAAAGATTGTATTCATCTTTCTTTACCACACAGAGAATTGAACAATTACCTTCTTTTTATTATTTTTTAAAACATAATTTCTTTATTGATTTTTTTGGAATTTCACCTCATGCACCCTAATTCTACTCACCTCCCAGTGCACCCATATCCTCCCCTCCCCTCTGCAGCGCCCCCAAAATGAAATTTTAAAAAATCAAATCAAAACAGAACAAAGCAAACAAACAAAAACAAGAGCAAAAACAAGCCAAAAGAACCTCTTCGTTTCTTCATCGTTCCTGCCTCGCCTCTCCAACACCTCTTCATTCATCCTGGTGACATTGGGAGAGGCGTGTCACATTGTATACCCTTTTGTCCAATCAGCTTTCCCAGCAAATGTTCTTTGCAATGAGTCGGGGTCAAGGCTTCTGGCTTCTGGTAACCATCATCATTGAATCCTCACCGAAACTCCTCTGGGATATCCCTTGTCTGCAGCCAGTCATGGAGATCCTGTGGGTATTTTTCCACAGGACCGGTCTGTTTATGAGCTCCAGCAGATTTAGATGGGGTAGATGTTAGGGCAGGCAAACTCAAGGTTGTGCTGTGTGCCTGGGTGGTAGCTGAATTGGTCAGTCCAGGCCACTGGGACCAGCCCCCTCAGGCAAGGGGGTGGAGCCAGCTGCCCTAAGCCCAGCCTTCAAGGTCAGTTCTCACCACAGTGGTTTTGGGTGGGACCATCTCTCCAGAGTGTAGGGTGGGAGTCGGGGGCTGGAGGGAAGTGGGCAGCTTTTCTGTGAGGGTCAGCCAGTTCTCTTGCTGTGGTGTCCAAGACAGGGAGACTTTCTCAGGGCTAGAGAAGGGAGGGGCCAGCTCAGCATGGCCTGCTGATTTCATCACACATGGTTCCTTTGATTACTTCCATTTAAAATCAATTATCTAACTAAATAGTCCTTTAGTTATGATGAACTTCTTCCTTCCTTCCTTCCTTCCTTCCTTCCTTCCTTCCTTCCTTCCTTCCTTCCTTTCTTTTTTGTTTTTTGAAGCAGGTTTTCTTTGTGTTGTCCTGGAACTCACTCTGTAGATCTGGCTCGTCTTGAACTAACGGAAACAGATCTCCTGCCTCTGCCTCCCAAGTGCTGGGATTAAAGGCATGTGCCAGCATTGGCTGGCTTCTCTTTCTATTTCTTATTCAGCTCTGGCTTGCTGTGATATGGCGTATGACAAATCACAGACAGTGATCAGGACCGAGGGGGAAAGTAACAGCCGATGTGGCCTCATGGGCCTGGGAAGCACAGACACACTGTAAAGGCAGGGGGAGATCCGAGAGTCAGGAGAGGGGTTGTCTGTCAGTTTGACAAGGCTCGGTGCAGGAGAAATGGATGACTGACATGAAAGTTAAATGTATCCCAGGAGAAAACCACTGCTCTTTTCAGGAAGACTTGAGATCTTCTCACTACGTCCTGTTCAGAAGCCTGTCCATAATGAAAGGCTCTTGACATTAAGAAAAGCCCCGAGGGCATTTATTTTTGCCATTTAATTGTAGCATCTTCCAGCAATATCTCAATGGATAATGTGTGTCTGTGTGCGTGTTTACGAGTGTACTTGTGTGAATGTGGACACATGTGCATTTGTGAATGTGTGCACGTGCTGTGTATGTGCATGTGTGGTCCATGCTGTGACAGGGATTGGATAGTTCTTGTCCTTGATGCACAAGCGGCAGCAGAAAAGTCTCTTAATGATTTTTGATACTGGAATATTAAACTAGATTCATACTCACAACCACTTGTCTTACTGGTTTTAAGTAATTAATCAGGATTAAAAATATCTACAGGGAACCAGCCACCATAAAACTGTACATCAAATTTTTTAAAATTATAATAATCCATTTATTATTTACAACTAAGTACAACTCTAATTTAAGATGTGAAAATTGGACACGGCAAAAACAGAATACTTATTTGTAAGAACTTCAAGAATGGTATGTTTGAATCTGAAGATCTGCCCAGAACATCATGTTTTGAACTCTTTGTCTCCATTTGGTGCTACTACCCTGGAAAGTTCTGGAAACTTTGTGGGGACTAGCTGGAGAAAGTACAAGACTAGGTATGGGTCCTTGAGGAAATAGGTCACAGGATCAGGTCACAGGAGTATGTTATTCCTGCCCACTTCCTGTCTTCCTGTCAGCCTCCTGGTCTTCTGTGATCTGAATAGCTATCACCACATAGTAGCACCATGAGGTCATGGCCAGAATTGCTGCTAAACATTCTGACACATGCAGTCTCCCTTCAGCAAGTAACCACCCAGCCTCAAATGTCAGCAGTACCGAGGGTACTGCTTTTTAAAACATGTCAGTGCTGTGGGACTTCAGAGCTCCAGAGGAGGGGTTCTGAAGACGCTTGGTCCCACCTGCGTTCTGTGCTTAGTCACCCACGCTGAACCTGTGCGCTACTGGAAATTGTTTTCTGCATCTGTACTGTGGCCATGACGACAGAGTTTCAGTAGAGAAAGAGAATAGAGGGGAGTAGAAGTTGACCTGCTTTTGCCAAGCATGTCCTCAAAAAGGCCTCAACTGTTTTCTGCCCTGGCCCCCACCCTGCCCCCTGCTTTCATAGCAGCCTTTAATTCTTTTCTTCCCTTCTCAATTCTCCGTCACCTTTTTATTTCTCCATTCATGCTTCTTTTTCCTTCTTCCCTCCCTTTTCAAATCTTCCCTTTATATGCCTTTTTTCTGCTTAATTCAAAGTCCACTTGTTTCTCTATAATTTTCTCAAGTTACTGAGGGAGACAACATGCTGTGATAATCAAACATCTTTATGAGTATCCAGGCTACCTTGTTGATAGCAATAAACTATTGTTTATTGGGTTGTGATATGTAATTCCCTCTGTATGCTATGAATATATTTTATTACCATTGATTAATAAAGAAGCTGCTTCGGCCAATGACTTAGAAGAGCAAAGTTGGCAGAAAATCCAAACAGAGATATAGAGAGAAAGTAGGCAGAGTCAAAGAGAGGCCATGTAGCTGCCAAGGAGAAAAACGCCAGACACCAGCCAGAACCTTACCGGTAAGCCACAGTCTTGTTGTCATTCACAGATTAATAGAAACGGGTTAATTTAAGATGTAAGAGGAGTTAGCTAGAAATATACATAAATTACTGGCCAAACAGTGTTGCAATTAATATAGTTTCTGTGTGATTATTTGCATCTGGGCAGTGGGGAAATGAACGAGCAGTCTCTGCCTACAGGGTTGGGTTGGCTAGTTTTCAGTATTTTTATTTGGGGTAAATATCACGCACCAGTCCCCCAAGGATCAGTGGAATTTTTAGCAGCATCTCTGCAAACAATAAAAGCAGTTGTTTCTACTCTTGGCTAACTTGGCCTGTTTCATTTTTGTTAGTGAACCTCTGTGATTTTATTGACTTTGGAACTAGCACTAAAAACCATGCGACCTTTTCACCCAGTGCATTAGTTAGGTCACACAGAGACTTTTGGCTGCTTGGCAGGTTGTGGTAGTGCCATCTTGCTGCCTGGACTAGGATGCCAGTTCTTTGGTCAACTGTTAGTAAGACATAGGAATGTATCTTGAAGATGCAACTCTTACCATCAGCGGGCTATGAGGAGAGATCACTGCAGTAAGGTGGGCGGGCTGAGCTCAGTTGCTCGAGGCCTTTAGAGCATAGTCAGGGTTGTCAAAGAAGAACGACTTCTGCTTTAAAAGATGGAACAGAGAAATTCTGTCTAAATTTCTAGCTATCTGTCTGTCCTGCTTATTTAGGATTCACTGGTGCTCATAACTTACACATAAAATCTTTAATATATAATCTCTGTATCTATGTATATTGATGTGTGTATGTATGTGTGTGTGTGTGTGAGAGAGAGAGGGGGGGGGAACTGGTAAACAAATCATACTATGTCTTTTACTGAACTGAGAAGGATTTAGCCAAGTTTCTTAACTATCAGTTTACTGGGGAGGGAACTGGCTGGGAGGCGAGGCTTGTTCACATGTGCCTCATTAACAAGAAGCACAACAGAATGGTTTCATCAGAGCAGAACCACCATCAGATTTACGCAATGTGAACTGGAATTTAGATTAAAAATGTCATACTCAAATGCCTTTCCTCAGAGCTTTTTCTTTTTGCTTCTAATGCTGAACTTCTTACCGCTCCAAGCGGAGGGAGAAACGTATGAAACCTGTATATGTATCTGTCCCACCTTCATGAAATACTTCTTCCCAGGAAAGGGAACACACAAGAGCTTGTTGAATAAATGAAGGATAAATTACCTCCTTATGTGTCAATATCATAAATAAGTAAACAAGCCAGAATATCTGAAGGTGATTTTCACATTAGTGTTCTACAAGCCCACTCCTGACCAGGGTCTCAATAGTGATTTGCTCTGTTTTCCTATTCTCACAGTGAAGCCCCTGTGTGAAGCAGGTACGTGGATGGCTGTAGACTCTTTGACTTCACTTGGTGAGGACATGCTTCCATGGTTCATTCCAGATAAGTAATGGCAGTACAGTCTACAGTATTGTAGTCGTTGCCTCTTGACTGTGTTGCTCCTGAATCTCAGACTTCATCTTGGTTTTCCTGGCTGTAGCCCTTGCTCTCTCTGAAGAAATGAACAAGAGTGTCTCTCTTGCAGAACTGTTGGGAAAAGCAGGCAGTACTCTAACTTCTGACCCTGAAAAGCACTCCGGATACTCAGTCAATGCTCTTTCCCCCTTCCTCGCTGTGGGACTGAGATCTGACTTGTTATTTGTGGCTACAGTGGAGTCTCTGACCAAGGAAAGCCAGTTTACACTTGTGGGTAAACATGTTCCCACTTGTACAAGAGAAGGTTGGAACTGGGGATTATTTTCTAAACTATATTCTGTAGAGAGGTAAATATTTATTTAGCTATCTATTTGGACACTCGCTGAGTGCAAACTTTGTAGAAGACACGTCATACACTAAGGACCTGGTGGTAAGCAATGAAGTTTTATTTTCCTGTAGAGCTGATTGAGACAATCGTCACTAACATGGGATAGTGTGGGAAGGTGGCTCTATTTCCTGACCATAAATGCTGGTCTGAGAAACTGTTGTGTAGCCCCAGGAACTGCTAACCAGAGGGAAGTAGTCATGTGACAGTCTGGAAGCAGAGGATTCAAAGTGGAGACTATGCATCTCAAAGCACCTTGCCAGTGGGGTGGGAAGATGACCTCCTGGGCAACAGCTACTGAGGGAGGGTCTTCAGGAAATGGGTGCCTTCGAGGGAATGCTGTGGCTTGAGATGTTTTCCAAGTCTACTCAGCTTCAGACTCTCTTCCTGTGCCGTATCTCTTGGCTGATAGTATCCAAACACCATTCATTAACTGGTGTCTACTTTCAGATCTTCCTGCCATTGGCCCAGCTGCAGCTGTAGTTTTGCCTGAACATCTGTCTGGGGATGAGCCATGTGAGTCAAGAAAGACTCGTTAAAGAACTGGCCTTGGTGTGTAGCTGGGAGTTCTGATGAGCCAGCTATGGTCCAGTTAGACATTCGCGTTCCTTCTGCAAACCATGAAAGAATTCTCAGTCCTTTCGTCATAGTGTTGGAGGCCAATTGAGGGTTCCTTTGTAGATTGTGTGTGCGAGGCCTTATTTGGACTCCTGGAAGCAGGCTAATTTGAGTCAGTAAAATGCTTTTGTCAAATTGGATAGACAATTAGGTGTCTAGGGGACAAAATTCTAAACAAAATGATTTACAGAGATTTATTTAATCTCAGACTTAAGCCTGGGCTTTCAATGAAAATTTATTTTTCTTTACAATATGTTATGCTATTTTCTTGAACCCCAAGAATTACGGTTGCCAATCAGACTCATGAGCTACCCTAGTTAGCAAACCATTTTTCTTTCAAAAAAAATCTCACCTCCCAGTTTAAGGATTTCCATTACAACAAAATAAAAAGCAAGACATGCATTCAGAGTGTGTGGGGAGGAGGAAGACCATATTGTGTTGTAATGAGAGAAGTGTGGCTGCAGCTGCATTCCCACCCGGTTTCTGGCCGCCCAGCTAGCTTACACCCAAAATAATTACACAGAAACTGTATTCATTTGAAACACTGCCTGGCCCATTATTTCTAACCTCATATTGGCTAACTCTCACATCTTAATTAATCAATTTCTAATAATCTGTATGTCACCACAAGGCCGTGGCTTACCGGGAAAGATTCAGCATGTCTGACCTGGCTGCTGGCTCCATGGTGGCTCTCTCTGCCTGCCTTCTTCTTCCCAGAATTCTGTTCTGTCTACTCTACCCACCTAAGGGCTGCCCTATCAAATGGCCAAGGCAGCTTCTTTATTCAACCAATGAAATCATCACAAATGCAGAAGGGCCTCCTACAACAGTATTGTCAATCCTCAAGGAACAGAGTTCCATGTACCATTGCTAATGTTGGAATTGAGAGAAGTGTAGAATGCATGACTGAATGTCTCGAAAGCTTTCTAAGGCAGGAGTTCAATCTCTGGCTTTTGCCCTGTAAAATGCAATCAGATTTAACATATTTGAGGAGGCTGGGGGAATGTGTTTGGTATTGTGAACTTTTTACCATGAAGTGATTGACTTCACATGACAATATTTTTCTTAAGCATAAAATTGGATCACAAATTCCATGAGAACAGGGTCTTAATCTTGTTTCTTAATTAATGATGCTGGGTAATAGGCTGTTAATATTTGTCAAATAGCAGTGAATTCCCCATCATGTAGTAACTTAAACCATAAACCCAGACTACAAAGAATAAATACTTGCCTTTTACTTAACAAGGAAGGACATATGATTTCTAGCACTTCAGCATCCAGAAACTGAATTAGTATCCAGGACCTGTTATCTCATTACGCTGCCTCTGATAGACCCCCCGCCCCCACCGGCTCCTACTCCGCTAGACATGTCTTATCCCTCCCTTTCCAAAATGAAGTTCTCTCTATTCTCGGTTTTACCAATTGCTATCCTTCCTTATCCTTCTAAGGATCCACTCCCACAGAACTACTCATGTTTGTAAATTTAGAGTATTTTCTTCCTCTTTACACTAAAATTTCCCCCTTTTCCTAGTCCTTGGAGAGGAGGAATGTCTGTTCTCACATAACTCTGGATCCACACTAAAGGAACTAAGCATCTTTATTTTCAGCTCTTACCTGAGGTCTTCTCTTTACGGTTTGTGTGACTTGGCATTGCGATAAACGTCATTGTCGCTTGCACATTGTTATCACGGTTCTTGGAAATTTTGTTCTCAATAACTCAATCCCATCTTTTGGGGGAGTTTCACTCGCATGTGATAGTAGTTAATAAGCAGTTAACAGGAGAGAGGAGGCGTGTGTAGAAGGGCAGGACATGTCTCCTTTGCCGTTAAGTCATCTCAGCTGTGTTGTGTTACAACAGGCCGGAGACGCAGAGAGAAAATGAGAATGATCCCTTCCTTCAGTCGGAAGGACTCAGACTTCATTTTACTCTTCTAACCAACTGAAACTACGGCCCCAGATCCCATAGTTGTACTTGGCAGAGGTTTTAGGGCTGCGCAAATTAACATAAAACATAAAATATACTTTTTGACTTTAATCAATTTAGATATGATGTCCCTTGGTATATAATTGACTGTAGGGCTCACTTGAGGGAGCTCACGTTTTCTCTCTTATTGTATTCACCAGTATTTGATCCTTTCCTCCAACTTGCAAGATTCCTTTTTTTTTAAACTTTTTTCTTTTATTTTCGAGATTATAATATAGTGACATAATTTCCCCTTCTTTTTCCTCCATTCAAGCCTTTCCATATACCCTTCCTTGCTCTCTTTCGAATTCATAGCCTCTCTTTTCATTAATTATTGCCATGTGCACATATGTTTGCGCATATATACATATGAGCCCTGAAAACACACATGCAAACTTTTGTTTCTAATTTGAGTGCCACTAACATTTAAAGGACTGTTCAGATTGACTCATTGGCTTCGCAGTTACCACGCTCTCAGGCCCATGCCCTGGAGTCCCCGACACCCAAAGGGAGAAATAAGGCAGACAGGCTGTGCCACCAAGGCAGGGAAAGAACAACTCTTTGTGAAGAGTCTGCTGTGGACCAGGAGCCCAGAGGGCTAGGAGCTCTATGTTAACTTTACATCCTTCCATTTACTCCTCATTACCACCCAAAGACAATGGTGCGACTGAGTCTACACCAGCAAAGCCAAGGTGATGAGAAATGCAGCTACTTGCAAATGACTGACAGGTGTGAGAGAGCTCGGATGCGAGTCTCGGCCATCAGAGGCTGTGCTGGCTCTCTGTATCTAACCTTATAGCTACATTCATTTCCTTAGGCTCCTCTCGGCAGAAAAGAACAATGAGGTGAGGTCAGGTGGCTTGAAGCACGTGGTCTGTAGTGGCTACATCAAGGCTCTCACCACTTACCACCGTTCTCCCTGTGGGATGCTGCTTAGCAGGACCTGGAAGGGTCTAAGAGTCTTACCCTCCTGTACTCCTTTTCCATCTGCAATAATGAGCCACATGCCCGTCATGAAATTTATTCAAGGGGCAGAATTTTTCCTACTTTTCTTCACTGAGGTCCTTTCTCTTGCTCCCCTTCCTTTCTCCCTCCCCCTTCTCTTTCTTCTCTTCCTCTTTCCTCATCCCTCCTCTTTGCTTTCATGCTTCCTTCCCTCCTATTCTTCCTCTTGAGTCTTTGGGTTTGATGCTACTCAGCCATTGTCACTACTTTGTATGGCATAAGACATTTCCTTCAACCTGCACTGCTGGCATGTTGGTAACTCCCCATTATTGATCGATCTTGGTTCCAGGGTCATGGCCTGAACTGTGCCCTCATGGACTTTGCACCCTTGTGAGGAGAGAGGCAAGTAAGGCTACCCTACAGTGCAGTTGGTCTCTCCTAGGCTGTAATAGAAGATGTTACCCAGGTAAATACGCAATGACATTCCC
This sequence comes from Microtus pennsylvanicus, assembly GCF_037038515.1. Lineage (NCBI taxonomy): Eukaryota > Metazoa > Chordata > Mammalia > Rodentia > Cricetidae > Microtus > Microtus pennsylvanicus. Next base: position 113,640,662 of record NC_134583.1, on the reverse strand, counting down.
AGTTAGTCCTGGGGCTTGAGGGTGTTAGGGGAACTTAGAGATCTGATACTTAAGTTGACCTGAGACTACAGATGAACTCACACTTCCTGTTAGTTTTAATGACAACAACAACCTCTCTCAGCTTTAATTCATTTAAGTCTATGAGAATCTTGACATCTTTCATTTTCCCCAATGCATCTACCAATCCATCATTTTCTACAGGTTACATTTTAGGACTGTGTCTCTAGTCACTCTCCCTTCACGAAACCACCCACATTATTGAAGACAGACCTTGTTCTGACTCTCCTGCCTTTCCAAATACAAGTCTGTTATCTCACTGGCCAAACTCTCACAGCTCTTCACTTGTTATTCTTTACCTCTGTTCATAGGTCATTTTGGACTCCAGTGCAGTTAGAGATCCCTCTGTTTTTGTCTGCCAAGACAATTGCTCACAATATTGAACAATACAGGATTGGATAGACTGAGGCAGCAAGATAGTGGAGTCATTGTTTTTTGTTCTTTCCATCCTTTTGACAGTAGTTTTCCAAAGAAGACATCAAACTTTTTAATGGATTTTGCTCATCAGTTATTGTTTCTTTGGTGTTTCTGTGCCCATGGTCATCTGGATTATCTTCCATGATGTATTTCAAGGCTGTTGCTGTATAGTCTGTGTTCTGTTTGGAGCTGGTTTTTGTACAGATGTGAGGGTTACACTTGTGAATGCAGCCTGGGGAGGTGGTGTTCCAGACCTGCTTGCTGAAAAGACCATCTTTCCTTCATCGTATAGTCTTACCTCACTGTCAAAGACTAGCTGACTGCATAAGTGGATCTGTGTTCAGGACACTCTCTAAACACTCAGCTACCCTTAAAGTAAGGAGAGGCTAAGGAGTTATCTAATAAAGACAATGGATAGTGACTTGTAGGCAGAAGGACTGTTTTTTCTTTTCTGAAGCTGAGGACCGAACCCAGGGCCTTGTGCTTGCTAGGCAAGCGCTCTACCACTGAGCTAAATCCCCAGCCCCAAAGACTGTTTTTTTTAAATTAACCAATCAGCTTTGACACACTCCGTCTCTTTCTATCTGAAATGTGGGCATAAAGGCTCTGGTTCCCATGATCATCTTATTAAGTTGAGTCAAATCAAGTTGAACAGAAAAAGAAGAAAGATCTCGGGAGGCAAATGAAATCCTCAGTTATTTAAACTATTTCAAAGTTTTCAGAACATGTTTACTGGAGAACACTTTCCTAAATTGAACACACGTGTGTAATTATGCAATGCGGGCCCCTTCAGTTGATCAAATATCTCACAGGTTTTCTCAGAGAGCTTCATTTCAGAGTCCCTGGGCAGATGGCCTTCTGCCCGCCCACTTCTCTGCCAAAAATACTGATCAAATTGAGAAGGGAATACTTTCTGAGTTTCATGCTTTTTTTTTCCTTTTAAAAAGACAGAAATGATTTTTTTTGTTACATCTTTATTGTGAATTTCCCTTAACAAAATTTACTGATAATTATGGAAACATGCTTGTCTCTTTGTGTGCAGACTTCAGCTTGCTTTATCTGCATTCCCCATCATTTTCCTAAGACGATAGGCATTTCCTGAAGAAGCATTACTTCATTATTTTGGTATCATTATCTCTACCTTCCTTTATCGCCATTCTGCAAGCACTTCTTCATTTGATCTTTTAAAAGATAACTTCTTGGGATTTCTCCACTGGAAACTTTCCATAACTGATTCAGGGTGTTCTCAACACTGCTGTTCTCATCCTAGGTTCCCCGCTCCTCGTACCAGAGCACAAAGAATACCATGACAAGAATCCACTGTCTTTCCTTTTCCTTTGCTCATTGTCCCTTTCCCTGAGGATGTCTCCTCTTGGTTTTCCCAGTACAATCCAGGGACAGATGGCCCTGGGCTCAGCGCACTAGACCCAGAGTCCACTTATGCTACAGTTCTAGTTTGAAAAATTTCTCATCCCACTTGTTTTTCTTTCTGTTGCCTTGTTCTCTTTTCCCTCTATATTCTGGGATGTCCTCCCACTGCGAGAGCCACTGGCCGTCATCCACTGCTGACCCTGCTCAGCTCCTGCCAGCCTGCATGGCTCTCTCTCATGATCAAAGTGCATTGTTTTCCTTAATCATCTTCATAGGTTGACTTTGCAGACTATATTACCCCCAAGACATGTTTTGTGTGCTTGTGCGCGTGTGTGTGTTTATGAAACATATTTTTTTTTAACTTTTATTGATTCTTTGTGAATTTCACATCATGTATTCTGATCTTACTGATCTCCCTGTCTCCTTGAATCTGCCCTCTGCCCTTGCAACCTCCCCCACAAAAACAAATTTAAGAGAAAAACTAAAAGTCAAACAAAACAAAGGAGAAGGGGAAGGAGGGGGTTGTGTTTGGGATGTGAAATGAAGAAACCAGAAAGGCTAGGGTTGAGAGGAAGAAGGCCTAAAGAAGGGAGATGTGCCAAATGCTGGAGGTGAGGCTTCTGTGGAGCTGTTTCAGTTGGCCGGCCTTAGCCCCAGTAGTGGAGTGGCCACCCGGGACCTCCAGGAGTTGACCATCCTGGGTCCTCATCAGACCCCACAGGGATGGAGGTTGTTGGTTTCCATGGCAGCACGAAGCAGAGCAGAGAACACTCTGGAATAGGGCACTTCCAGAATAGGGACAGTAATTCTTAGGGGTCAGGGTCTGAGAGAGGACCCTTGGTTTGTCTGCATTGCCATCAACCCCCCCCCCCGCCCCGCCCAGGCCAGGCGGGAAGCTGTGGGCTGTTTGTAGGAGGGTGTGTGTGTGAAGCAGCTCTGCCTGGGACTGCGGGAACGTGGGATTTTGGAGATTCTTGTACCCCAGTGTCTTGGGGAAAACAATAAAGATTTGGGGTTTTTGGGGGAAAAAAATAAAATGAAGAAAAAAAGAAAAGAAAAGAAGAAGACTCTTCCCCTGGAAGAGACACTGTGGCCCATGAGTCACAGTTCACCCTTTAGTCCACTCATCCTTACTTTCAAGTACTCTTTGCCACGAGTTATTGGCCACGCTCCAGACCCCTGGTTTCTACCCCACCACTAATAATGGGTTCTCAGTGGGGCTCCTCTTGGATATCCTGTTGTTGTCCTGTGTTGTGGAGATCCTGGCTTTTTAGCTCTGTACATTCATCCCCTTCATATGCTCCAGCAATTCCTAGCTTTGTTGGATGTTGTGGTGGGTCAACACATAGCCCTGCTCCTGGAGCCTGGGTGGTAGCTGGATTGGTCAGCCCACCAACTTTCCCTCATCATCATGTCCCAAGCCAGCCTTCCAGCACTGCACGGACCAGCTCACCCAATGCAGTGTACAGCGAGGAGCTACAGTCTAGCAGGGAGAGAGGGCCAGCTTTCCTGCTCTCAGGTCCTCAGCTCTGGGCCCCCACATTCGCATCACTAGGGCCAGTTCTATTGTTCTGCTCATGCAAGATGCACGGCCCTCTCTCGTGATTGCTGTAGTGTAAGGTGAGGTCTCAGGGTCACTTCCCCTGCTCCCACGCCCTCACAGCTGGCTCACTCCCACTCTGACAACAGGGTCAGCTCTAGTGTGCTGCCCAGGCAAGGTGGAGGGCCAGCTCTCCTGTGTGCTGCAGCCGCCGTGAGGCGGGGTTAGTTCTCTGGTGGAGGGCCAGCTCTCCTGTGTGCTGCAGCCGCCGTGAGGCGGGGTTAGTTCTCTCACTCTTTGTGACCTAGAGCCACCTCTCTTGCCTGCCACAGGTAGCAAGATGGCCCAGACAATCTTACGTGGCTTTGAATGCTGCAAGTTATTTATAGAACTGTAGGTAGAGTTTCCAGTCAACCGTTCCTTATGAGAGGACATAGAGAACAGCATTCCTGTTTCCTCAGTCTAAGTGCAGGCATCTCGTTGCCCAAGTAGGCGGTTATATAAGTTGTGACACAGCAGGGTACAGTTGGGGCATGCTACCTGGCAGTGGCCGTCCTGGAAGTTTCAGTTTCCCAACAAGGCTTGTTCTGCTGCTCACCTGGTACAAAGGAGTGGGGAGGCTCATAGCCAGAGTGATCAGGAAGCCCAGACTGCTGGAAAAAGGTAACTCCTGCCACAGGTAATGCCAGCTCCTTTAGATGCCTAGTCACTCTTGCCTTCTGAAGCAAGACTGTGACCTGTTTGTCTTTGGAATGTTGACTACCAGCCAGCTTGCAATTCTGGCTTAATTGCTAAAGGGGAGGTGAGGCTTTATCCTAGGCATATAGAAGGAGGGTATCTATTGTAGCTCTGCAGGGACACACAGGCAGCTAAAGATTTTGCTTGACTTGGGAGCCAGTTCTGCCTCTGTAAGATTAGCCTCACCAGAAGCATCATGGGTATCTGACCATGAGATGTATCAGGCAGAGACATGTAGCAGGATGTTTCCATCATCACAGAAATTAATTGTGGTAATGCTTATTTATAAAACATATACCAACATGAGCAATTGATAGTTTTTGACTCCTTTTCATACCCTAATCCCAAACTAAACATCCTTGTTTCTCTTTAAACAAGGAACGAGGATTTGTTTTGGTTCATGGTTTGCAGTTACAGAGACTCATGGCAGGGAAAGCATCACAGCTGGACTTCATTCATGGTGGCAGGAGACTGCGGTGTGGTTTCACTATATACCACAGAAGATGGGGAAACAAAGGGTTTAGAACCAGAAGCAGGGTCAACATGGAACCCTCAAGTATCCCCTCCCCTCAATCAATCGCTTCCACTAGCCACTTTGAGAACCCTTCGATTGGCAAGAGAGGTGTCATCTTTAAGACTCTCATACAGGAAGTACAATCAGCCACCCCCAGTGTTGAGACTGCTGTTCATATATACATCTGTGCCTTCAATTCCAAGTTTTGGTTGCCAGCACTGAGACAGAGAATGGCGTCTTTTAAAGTAGATAATGTTAGTCAACATTATACCTTAAAAGACAAGAATTAGATGAACATTGAGGTGGCTATGAACCAGCAGGGATAAATGTCTCACAAATCACAAATGCTGTGAAATTGCCCATAGGGATCCCCAGGAAACTCCCAAAAGGAAGTCATTAAAAGTGTCCCATTATTATGGTAGAAATGTAAAGAGTAGTCTATGAAACAGAGAAAGTTCATAAAGTTTGGGCGTAATGTGTGGTACGGGTGATGATTAGCAAGGGTGTCACTGCCAAAAGGAAGATCTCTAAGATTATGCTGTTCGGCTTCACTCTTGGCTCTGCCTTTACCTTTTTCTTTATATTAGTGACTTAGAAATACTAATAACAGTGACGACGAAGGTAGCCAATGACATGAACCCAAGGGTAGCACTTGAATACCCTGAAAAAAAACAAACCTTTTACCATGGAGCATGATAGAAATGACAGCTGAGCTGAGAGCTAGGTCTGCTTTGGAATCCTAAAGGCAGACCCACAGATGCAGACCAGAGAAACTCGTGTCTTAGAAACACTATCTGTGGGTATTATAATAAACATATTTGTAAGACGTCATGTGGATGCCAACATACTTAGTGCTCTCTTGGGCTATAAGATATGTTTCCAGCGTTAGCTACGCATTTGAATCACTAAGGAAAGTTAACAAAGTTTGGAATACCTCATCAGGGTGCATTTTGAGAATGCATTTTGTTTTCCTTTTGTTTCTTCAAAATCAAGTTGGAAGAGTCATCTCAGCTGCTAAGTCTTTGCATCTTAACAGCTAACTATATGTCTATGTAATGAAGAAGAGTTAGGTCACTCAGGAAAGTAATAGGCTTACCTAAGCATTATAGACATATCTGCGACATACTGGGAAAACCCAAACTTGAAGAAAGAGGTTGAAGACCAGTACCTAACTGGCACAGTTTTTGTGTGGATTAAGAGAGACTTTGGCATGAGACAGCTAAGGTGAAGTCCTAACTTTGTGTCTTACTGTTTATGTGACATTGAGAAGGTGGTTTACTTTGTCAGGTTTTTCTTCATTGTTGAAGAGGAAGTTGGCTCAAAAGGATGTTCACAAAACTGTGGTGATGAAGTGGTGTTAAAGGAGGTTTTGTAAATTGCTATGTTCAGTTTGCGCTGTTTCTTGCATCCCTGAATGTAATTGCTTTGGCAGAATGGCCGGTGAGATCTGCCTCAGTTTACTCCTAATGCCGAGTCATCCTCACCCTTTCTGCTGCTTCAGTTCTAGCTCATCTTCCTTTTCATACTGTCTCCTTCCTTCTTTGTTTGCTTATTTGTCAGTTTACACAAAACATCCAAAATTTTAAACTTGTGTAAGGAAATTGGCCCTTAGCCACGTTAGTGCTATAATTTTCTCCGTTCCATTCAGTTGAGGCTGTATTTTCCTGCATTTCTCTTCTGGATTTATTTATGTCTCATTCTTAAGTTGTATTACACCGTTGTTGTCATCCACAGCTTCTGGATGAACAGCAAGACCCAGCTCTCCCCAGTTTCATCATGCTCGGTCTCCTAAGATTTGATTTCTTTGAAGTCACATGACACTAAACCAGCAAGAAATTGATCTCATCCCTGCTCCAATCAGAAACTCAGGCTTACTGAGAAACTGGAACCAGATCACTTTGTGTCCAGTAGATTTCCACATGAGGAATATCTGTTGGGAGTCCCTGAATGTTGTGCAAACCATACACTTTACATGCTCAGTGCTGATCCTTTGCAGACTCAGGCTCAGCTCGTCCCCCTGGATAAACTTTGCCTTTGTCCAGTGAATAAGCCTGTTTCCCAAAGAGTGTCGTAAAACTTAAATGTCTGCTGGAGCCCATAAAATACGAGGACTGTCAAGGGGCAAATAAATGTTATCATCTTAAGATTTATTCTTTAAAAGTTAGAAGGGAAGGAGGTGGGGCCTTGGGGAAACAGGAGGATTGGGATAAAGGAAGGTTGGACAGGGGAGCACGGAACCACAATTCTTAGTTAAGGGAGCCACTTTAGGGTTGGCAAGAGACCTGACCCTAGAGGGGCTCCCAGGTGCCCAAGCCGAGGTCCCCAGTTAGTTCCTTGGGCAGCTGAGGATAGGGAATCTGAAATGACCCTATCCTAGAGCAATACTGACGAATATCTTGCATATCATCATAGAACCTTCATCTGGTGATGGATGGAGATAGAGACAGAGACCCACACTGGAGCACTGGACGGAGCCCCCAAGGTCCCAATGAGGAGCAGAAGGAGGGAGAACATGAGCAAAGAAGTCGGGACCACGAGGGGTGCACCCACCCACTGAGACAGTGGAGCTGATCTATTGGGAGCTCACCAAGGCCAGCTGGACTGTGACTGAAAAAGGATGGGATAAAACTGGACTCTCTGAACATGGCGAACAATGAGGGCTGATGAGACGCAAAGGACAATGGCACGGGGTTTTGATCCTACGTAATGTGCTGGCTTTGTGGGAGCCTAGCCAGTTTGGATGTTCACCTTCCTAGATATGGACGGAGGGGGGGGGCCTAGGACTTACCACAGGGCAAAAAACCCTGACTGCTCTTTGGACTGGAGAGGGAGGGGGAAAGGAGTGGGGGGAGGGGGAGAGGGGTGGGAGGAGGGGGAGGGAAATGGGAGGCTGGGAGGAGGTGGAAACTTGTTTTTTTTTCTTTCTCCTTTTCTCAATAAAAAAGAGAAAAAGAAAAAAAAGATTTATTCTTTACATAAAAGTGAACAAATTGTTAAAACTTATGAATCCTAAAAGAACTTCTATGACCAGGCTCATTCATAGAGTGAGTAAATGTGTCTTCAAGCTAATTTTTCAAGAATTCTTGATTAAACTAAGCAGCAAGAGGATTTATCCTAAGGTTGGAAACATATGGAGCCCTGCTGCTGTCTAGTGAACCAATTCTTGAAATTGAGAATTTTGTAAAAGTTAATCAATAAAATGCTTTTTATCACTGCTTAATCTTAATTTGCTATCAAAATGTTCCTTTATAATTTTGAAGCTTATCATAGTCATTTAAATAAGTTTATACTTCTGAATTCTTGTTCAAAGAAGAGATGGTAGTCTACGATTTTATTTAAACTTCCAGTTGTTGGGGTTGAAAAGGGTATTTCCAAGTAAGGGTCAAATTTACTGAAGGAAGCTAAGGTATTTATTTCTTTCAGGAAACAGAGACAATTCATTTAAATTAATTATTAGAGCATAATACTATCAAATAAGGCAACCTAAGCAAAGTTACACACTCTAGTTATGGTTACTTTCACAGGGCAGAGAAACTACACTGAGATCTAGTTATAGTGGTAGTTCTCATGAAACAGACAGTCAGAAAGTGTGTGTATGTGTGCATTGAGTGTGCCTGTGTGTATGAGTGTGTGCATGTAAGTGTGTGTATGTGAGAGGCTGTGTTTAAGTAATTTCAACATCAAAATTTAAAATGTAGAAAAAGACCAAGGCAAACACAGTGGCTTGTTTTTGCATCTTGCAGCCTCTAAATTGCCAAACATCCATAACATAAAGGTAACTCCTAACTCATTGCGACGATATTCTTTAGAGTGACTTAATGCCATATCTAGCAACCAACATAGAACTAGATATTCTTTGAGAAATACTTTATCATAATTGCTTTAAAATTATTACTTAATTCATAAAATCTCATTGGACCAACTCCTAATGACATCGCTTTACCCCTAGGTAGTACATCTCTCAACCCTCATCAGAGAGGATTCTTTCTGTAGTAAATGACCATTAACACAGAGATCCAAAGCCCGTCACCTACGAAAACTCAGGAACTGTTTTGAAGAGAGGCAGAAAGATTGTAAGAGCCAGAGGTAGGGGGATGACTGTGATGAAATGGTCCTTTCCAGACACAATGGGGCAGTGGCACGCATGACCTCAGAGTAGCTGTGATAGTATACCTGAGGTGGTGCAAGGGCAAGCCGGGCAACACGTGAGCATGGAGAAGGGAGTGGGCGTGAAGTCCTACCACTAGCCGAGGAAACTAGGTTACTGGTACCTGCTGGGAGAGCAAGGGTCAGTTGTTATAAGGGAGTAGCCCCTGGAAGGCCAATCACACTTCAGTGGATAGGCTCATAGCCACAAGTATATAGGCAGCATAAATTTGACTCAATGTTCATCTTTTCTCTTTTTGATTTTTTTTAAAAAAGGATATTAAGTTGGGGGAATAATTGCGGAGGTAGATTTGGATCTTGGAGGAGGTGGGGGGGGACATATGGGGTGAAGAAGATTGAAACAGAGTGTATGCATTTTCTAAGTAATTGATAAAATGTTTTAAAACGTACTAGTAGTTGGTGTCACAAGTTTAGTAATAAAAATGTCAGCATGTTTGCTACTGACCAGCATTCTTCCTCATCGAGGTGACTAAGGTGACTAACCTCGGCAGGATGTTTAGTACAGAGCTCTAACAGGCCAGCCCCTTCTCTCCTCTGATGACCCTTCTCCCCCTTCCGTTTCCAGCATTTTCTCTATATTTCACACAGATCTCTTATTTTCTATGGAAAAGGAAGTCATGTGGACATTTTCTCTGCACGTCCTGCAGACCTCCATCTGCTTTCCCTCCTAAGGTGAACAGCCAGGTCTACACAAAGCCAAGCCCTCCGCTTGTCTTCTGGATCCCGTGCCCTCTCTCCCACTGCAGGATGAAGCTCCTGCAATTCTGTCCTCTTTCCTAGGCACGGTTCATTTCTGGCCCTTTTCATACCATTCTAAAATGTTTTCCAAAATATTTAATTTTTCAAACATTTTCTGCATTGCGGGGAGCACATGCACTGATGAGGATAGAGCGGTCCGAGGACAACTTGTAGGAACTAATTCTCTCCTTTCACCTGTGTGTGGATCCTGGGAATGGAGCCTGAGCCATCAGAATTGTTGGCAGTCACCTTTATCGCTGAGCCATATTGCCTGACCCAACACGTTTTAATAGCTCTCATCCTCACACAGCATGTTCCTCTCACCGATTGCCTCCACATTCGGCCTCACTTCTCCCATTTCCTTCATTAGCAGCTAAATTCTTTGAATGTACCGCCTACACCTACATGTAGACTTGACTTTTAAAGCCTGCTTGATAAGGAGGGACAAGTTCTGTGGAACAATCTTTGGACACTGTAAATTTATAGTGCTCTCATTGGTCAATAAAGAGCCGACTGACCTATAGCTGGGCAGGAAGAGACTGGGCAGGAGGGCCAAACTAGGAGAATACTAAGAAGAAGGCTTGGAAGTCACTAGTCAGACACAGAGGAAACAGGATGTATAGAAAATGAGGTAACAAGCCATGAGCTGTGTGGCAGAACTTAGATAAGAAATACGTATTAATTCAAGTTGAAACAGCTATCAGCTGAGCATCTATAATTAGTATTGAGTCTTCATGCCTATTATCTGGAAACTGTGGGCTGGAAAGGAAAGTTTGCCTACAGTGTAGATTCTTTTTTTTTTTTTAACGGCCACAATAGTTTATTTACAATTGAACTCTTTATAAGAAACAGTGTAGATTCTTAAGAGAACTGCCAAAGGATGAAAATAATCCATGAAGAGGGAGTAAGCAACCACTTCAGTACCTAGGGTGACAGAGGGGCCTGAGGGATGAAAACTGAATGTGTCCATGTATGTGAACACATTTTGGCTAATGAAGGATGAGGAGAAAGAAAGATTATCTTTGCATCACACATATGGTCGCGTAGTTTACTATAAATGTCAGCTGTGCAGCTGAAATGTATTCTCGGCACTGCTGAGCACATATTTTTAGGGTGCATCCACTGCCTTTCTCGTTACTAGATTAAAAAACTTGAAAAGCACCAACATAAGGAGCCAAGTATGTCTACATGCAGTGTTTGGATCGGGGCAATCAGACTAGTCCATCCCTGCAAACATTTCCCATGTCCCTCACATTGTCGTCAGACACTGAAATCGCTGTAGCCTTACACACCTCAGCTCCTTCTCCTGCTCTGAGAAGGACAGACATGTCATTGTCAGCTTGATCTCTGCTACACATGGCTGGGGACAAGTCAGGCATTCTCTACAGCTCCCTGAGGACTTTCTCAAGCAGCCTTTCTGACCTCAGAATATTAGGACAGCGATCACTAGAACAGGAAGAGGAGGGCAACCTCTTATGGGAATCATTAAGTGAAGGGAGATAAGGCAGTCAAGAACCATGTGGTCCTGGGTCGATGGGAAGTTGGTATTGGATCAAAATGGAGAGATTAAGAAAGCAGAAGACAGGAAAGCAATGGGTTGGGAAAGATGATAGGGTCCCGAGAAAACAGAAATGGGAACATGACAGAGAAGAAGAGGGGGATTTTGCTCGTGCATATAAACTGTGTGTTCTTGCCTATATTCCAGCAGACTCCCATATGTCTTGGAATACTTCAGATCAGGTTAGTTAATTCCTCCTCAGTTATTCCAGAAACTCCCTCACAGATGTACCCAGAGGTCTTTTTTTATGGTGAGATTAAATCTAACCAAGTTAACAAACAAGATTAACCCCTGATGAGTGGTGTGTTTGAAATGCAGTCATTATTATATAACCATATGAGAACCACAAAGAAGAAGCAGATGTGCCTGAGCGTCCTCTGGAATTTCTTTGTATGTTGGGAAAACTAGCAGTTTTATAGGAGCTGATGAACATCAGATGGAGCTCTTCAAAACACTATAAAAGTGCCTTACCTCCTCTTTCTCCTCCTTCTTTCTTTCTTTTTTATTTTTTGAGACAAAGTTTCTCTGTAGCTATGGGGCCTGTCTTGAAATTTGCTCTGTAGACCAGGCTGGCCTTGAACTCACAGTGATCTGCCTGTCTCTGCCCCCTGAATGCTGGGCTTAAAAACGTGAGCCACCACCACCCAGCAACCTTCTTGTTTTAGCAGTGACACATTCACAAGAAGGATACTATAGAAGCAACAGGCATGATAATGACCTACGTGATTTAAATCCATCTACGGTTACCCTAGTTATTCTAGAAATAGACTACATTCTAGAATCTAAAAGATAACATATTGTTCTCAAGCTTTTCTTTTGCTGCTGCTCATAAAACATTTTATTTTATAATTTGTTGTTGTGATGAATCTGACCATGTTGTTTTTGGGGAAGATTGTGGGACCCTTTGGAACTTTGGGCTACATAAGCCTTCTGAATGCAAAGTTCTTCGTGGATTAATGTGGGAGCTTAAAAGATAGAAGCTGAAAGAAAAGCAGACAATGTGGGCCTGATTCAGAGGGAAGCAAAGATTCTCTTGAGTGTTTTGTGTAATATTTTGGATTAAGAATTGGTGGTGGTTTCTGGTCAACAGGGGCTGAAGAATCACCTGTGATTAACAAGAGACCAGTACATACATAGTTTTTACACTTTACTGAAACAGTGGAGTTTTTGTATTTTGAGCTGAATCAGCTATGGTCTTTTATTTTTTATTAACATGATTGGGGTGAAATAAATTAACTGCTTCATTTGGGACAATCATCTCACAACAGAGACTGTGGCCCAAGGCAGGTAATGCTGATCTGGAGCAAGCAGTCAAATTTGGCAGTGTACAAGTGTCTTCCACAGGACACCAATTATGAAAGACTGAGTGAGTCATGGAGAATATCTGAAGGCTCCCACTATATGGCAGGATTGGGTTCCCTGAAGCAAGGCCAAGAGGGGACATTGAGGAATGTGCCACCTCAGTCTTGGTGAAGACCCCAGTAGACAGATGCCAGAACCATGGGATGTCTGCCGAGGACAGCAACTGTTGTGGTGTGGAGCCCACCTAAGCCTATGATGCAAGTCTTACATGCTGGGATCAGTAGAGACAGAAAAGCTTTTTTGGAACCTAGAAGATCAAGAGTGAGTTCTATATGCCAGATAATGTGCTAGATGAGATGGATTCATACTTCTGGACTTTGGTTTTGCTGTAATTTAATTTTTTCTATATCCCTTTGGAATATGAAAGTGTGGAATTTGTTTCTGATTTTACAAGATCTCACAGTTAAGGAACTCTAGATCTTTTAAAGCAATCTAGGACTTTGGGGACTGTAGGACTTTTAAAGTTATGCTGTATTTTATACTATGACATTAAAGTGAGAGAGATCTTGAGGAGAAACAAGGAAAGATCATAGTCGAACAATGATATAATTATGTGTCAAGCTGACAAAAGGTGGATTGTATTCATTATATTCATTATCAAGCTAAAACAACCTAGAGTCAGTTGGCAAAAGAAAACCTCAATTGAAGTATTGTTTCAATGATATACTGGTTTGTGAACATGCCCGTGGGACATTGTTTTGATTGTTAATTGATGTAGGAGGGTTTATTCCACTATTGCAGAGATCATCCTTCCTAGTAGTACTTTTTCATCAGTACTGCCAGCCCTTAAATTAACCCAGAGACTTATTATTAATTATGACAGCTCAGTCTTAGCTTAGGCCGTTCTTTACTAGTTCTTCAGGAACCATATAAAAAGATGTTCAACATCAATAATCATCAGTAAAATGACAATCAAAACTGAAGGGAAGAAGTGGAGAGATGGTGCCACGGTTAAGACCAGTGGCTGTTCTTCCAGAGGACCCAGTTTAGATTTCCAGCACTCACAGGGTCTTATATGTTGGTGAAAGGCTGTTAGTTCATTCCTGGCTGCTCAGCCCCGAAATAATCACATAGAAACTATACTATTTGCAATACTGTTTGGCCAATAGCTCAAGCATATTGCAGCTAGCTCTTATATCCTAAACTAGCCCATCTCTGTTAGTCTGTGCATCACCATGAGGTCGTGGCCTACTGGCAAAATTATGGTGGGCTCCAGTGGAGGCATCTGTCCCCAGTGACCACATGGATTCTCCTTGACTCCATCTTATTTCTCCCAGCATTCAGTTTAGTTCCCTCTCCCCTCTCCGCCTAGCTCTATCTGCCCTATCACAGGTCAAAGCAGTTTCTTTATTTATTAACCAATATAAGCAACACATATACAGAAGGACTTCTCATACCACATATACTTATTTATAGCCCTACTTTAAGGTCTGACACTCTCTTTTGTCTTTCAAGAGCACGACACAATATGACATGCAGAAGTACACATAGGCAAAGCACTTGTACACATAAAATAAAAATAAACAATCTTTAAAAAAAACCTAAGGATAACTGCATCTAACCATTTTAATGACTAATATTAAAACCCATAAAATATTCATGGGAAGGGTTGGAGAGGATGTTAAGTAAAAGATACCTTTGGATGCTGTTGGTGGGACTATAAAATACAAAGTCTACAGAAAACAGAATGGAGCTCCCTAAAAAAAATCAAACAATCAAATAACCTTGGAACCCTAATTTTGTATATAGATCTAAAAGATTTGAAACAGGATTTTTTTGTTTTGTTTCTCAAAATATGGTTTCTCTTTATAGCCTTGGTAGACTGGCCTCGAACTCAGAGATCTGCCTGCCTCTGCCTCCCAGAAGGCTGGGACTAAAGGTGTGTGCCACCACCACCCAGCTTTGAAGCAGGTTCTTAAGGAGATGGTTATGTGCTCGTTTTCACTGGGGCATTCTTTACAACACTGAGGATGCAGATACATCCCTGAAAATCTGTGGTTAAAGAACCCACCCCCATAATGGAACTTGAGCCCCACATGCTAAGGGTAATTAAAGTGTAGCTCACCAACCACAAGAAGATAAATACCATTCCGTTCCATGTACACAAAGCACCTAAAGGAAGCAAACTCATAGAAACAGAAGAAAATGGTGTAGGAGAACAAGGGAAATGAGAGAATTTCTGTTCAATGGGCATAGATTGAAATGTTCTAGTTGGGTATTGTACAAGAGTGTATATGTGCTGTACACTTAGAAGCAGAAAAGAAGTATATGTTAAGTGTTTCGAATAGAACTGATGTTAAGCCTTTTAATCTGTCTCCAGTTGTTCCTTTTACATTGGATAAAATGAGATTCAAGGAGTAGAGTGAAGGTACAAGCTACAGGTGAAACTGGGAGACTCTGAGTTGGCACACTTGGCCTGGTGCCTTCTGGTATAAGACCAGGCCTGAGTTAAATCAGGAGGTGCCAGAGGGTAAGGGGTCTGAGTCATGTGGGAAGCATCTTACCTAGCCTTTTCTTTGCCTTTGGCTTGGCAGATCAACATCATCCAGCCAATGCATTGCAATATCTCAGAATCACACATCACCAGCCTACAGTTTTCTCTATTTTGGACTTTCTGGGATGCACAGCTGTGTTTGTTCAGCAAAGTACTATCGATTCTCTGAGCTGGCTTGATCTCCCAATGGGAGTTTCAGATCGCACATTTACAAAGCCAGCTTGAAAGGCTCATCTGTGTAGACATGTTTGAGTGGCAGCACTTACTTTTGTGCCTGGCTACTTTTCTCTCACAAATACTGCATGTAACATCATTTTAAGTGAGGTGGGGAAGGGGGCTAAGGGAATGCATGGGAATCAAAGCAGAAGTGGGAATTATCTAGAGAAAACAGCCAGAGGGAAAGAAGGGGCAGTGTGGGAGGGACCAGTCTAGTGACACACTGTGAAAACACCACAGTGAAACACATTATTTGTATGCTAACATAAAAATCAAATTATAATGAATATTTAAGCACTTGTTTTGTAATTAAATATATAAATGTTTATATAGTATTTTAAAAATATTTTATGGTCAATCATACACAGATTAGAAGACTATTTTTTTTAGCACAGAAGTTGGGGGGAAAAACAGGCTAGGGATAGTGTTATTGGTATAGCATAGTCAACCAACCCCTATGATCTAAGGATAGGGAATGGACAGTCTTCTTGCATATGGTCTCTTTATGACATAAGACCTAGCATTAATATTAGACAGGTCTTTATTTGTCTCCTATCCACACTGATTATTGCTTTGTGCCTTTGGGTGGGTTATTTGACATTATTATTGGTTATTTTCCATTTTCCTCTTTTGGGAACCAAAATTACACCTTCTGGTGGGACTCTTGGGTGAGTTAACAGTGTTCACAGAGATATGTAGGGTCCTAAAATCAAAGTAGCCATTATTGACCCCGCTACAAGAACTTTTACCTGGCGCCAGGATGTCATCCAGGCCCAAGATGCTGCCAAGAGCCATATCTGGGTGTATTGTCCAGCTGTAGTTGGGATCTGTGTTGACATCTGTGGCCTGTGTCACTTCAACGGCCATAGGAAGCATGTGTGATGAAATCAGAGGGTCATGCTGAGTCACCCAGCATTCTATGGCCCTGAGAAAGCTGTCCCTGCCTCTCTCTGGCCAAGAGAGAGCTGGTCTCTCTTGAGAGATGGCCCACCCCAAACCACAGGCGTGGGAGGGAGAACTGACCTTGATGGTGTAGGTTTAGGGAAGCTGGCTCTGCCCCCTTGTCTGAGGAGACTGGTTCCAGTGACCTGGACTGACCAGCTCAACTACCACCTAGGCCCAAACAGGGTTTTGGTTTGGCCTGCTTTAATATTTATCCCATCTAGGACCTGCTGGGGCTGGTGAAGAGACTGGTCCTCTGGAAAGATACCCACAGGATCTCCAAGGCTCAGGCAGCCCAGGGATATCCCAGAAAAGTTTTGGTAAGGATCCAGTGATGATGGTGTATCAGAAGTCAGAGGCCTTGAACCTGATTGGTGACTCATTACAAGGAACATTTTCTAGTAAAGCTGATTAGACTATGTGACACACTATGCCAATGCCAGAAGAATGAATGAAGTGGTGTTGGAGAGGCAGGACAGATGGAGAAGCCAAGACGTTTTTTTTTTTGTTTTGTTTTGTTCATATTTTTGTTTGTTTGTTTTGTACTGTCTTGATTAAAAACTTTTGGAGGGTGGCTCTGCAGGGGTGAAGGGAAGATATGGGGGGACTGGAAGATGAGCACAATTAGGGTAAATGATGTGAAATTCCCAATGAATCAATAAAGAAATTATGTTAAAAAAGAAGCCCTTCCAGCAATGATCATCCTCCTTATACCACACAGAGAAACAAAATCCCAGCTGACAAATTCTATTTTCTTTTTAAAATTAATCTTATTAAATAACTCACTAGCCAATCAGTCTAGCTGAATCTGTGGGTTGGACAAGAACCTCTGACTCAGACGGGGAAAGAGTGATTGAGAAAAATAACAATGTCAACTTCTGGCCTCCATACACATATGTACTTGCATCCACATGTACACATACATACATATACTGCAACTCACACTGACAGACAGACAGACACATACACACACATACATTAAGTAAAAACAAATTTCAAAAATCTTTGATGTGCTTTTTAACCACTATCTACGTACTTTGAAGACATGAACACCAGTATGTAGTCTTGAATGGGTACGGTTTTCCTACCTACTGACTTCCCAAGGAAGAAACATGGTATTTCTAAGAGTATGGGGACCCACTGTTCTGCAAAGTACTTCATGTTCCTAATTAGTGGCCAGGGAGAGGTGAGAGAATGGGAGGTTATGGAACCTTCAGCTTTTAGCAGTTTATGTGATGAAGAATGGAGGTTTGAGATCACTTCTGGTATTTCCCTTGGCTCTGCCTCTGCTTCCTCTAAAGTCCTTTCCTTATGACTGTGACATTATTTCTTATGCAATTTGAGAGGACAGCATCAGACACCTTATTTTTGCTTCCATGTAATCTCATGTTTCCCCTTTCTATTTTGGGGCATGCCTTCGAGTATGGATCATATTGATAACGTGGTGTACCCACATAGAAACTAAGGGCCATGACTGTGTTCATACACTCAGGGTGTTGGCGCACAATTGTTTTTCAACTACATGCACACGTGTTGAAATACACATTTGTCCATTCATGGATTTACTCACTGATTTCTTGTGGGATTCCTGCTGTGTGTCAGTCTTTTATTGGTCATGAGAATAAGCTACAGGACTAGTTTGGGACTGTTGCTCTACAGTAGTGGTTAATCCACCCACCAGATATATTAATGACTCCTACTCATATTCTTTAGATAACTGTTCTGGAAACAGAATCTACCACTAATTTCAGGAAAAAAAGTACTGAAAATATAAGTAAATTCTCCACAAAACAGATGCTTACATCTAGGCATCTGGAATTAGAATAAACATCAGATCATTCTCCTTCAGTGAAATAAGAAGAGTAATTAGTGGTAATGTGTAAAGAAGTCATGGATCTTGGGTGTCTATCTGGAAGACATGAACAAGGGGACAGTCCTTTGAGGGGCCTGGTTTGTCACTGCTTTCGGTCTTGCTTTCTGCTTCCCGACACACTAAGATGTAATAAGCAACTGTCCTATGTTCCTTCTACCGTCTCTTCCATGCCATGATGGACTAAAATTCTATGAAACCACAAGCTAAAATAAGCATGTTCTCCTTTAAGTTTCTTTAAGGTGTTTGATTACAGGAATGAAAAAAAATAACATGTGTAGACAGACACTGTACTTTTGTTTCCTGGCTACTCAGACAGGAATAATCACATAAAAACCATATTAATTGCAATACTGTTTGGTCAATGGCTCAGGCATATTTCTAGCTAGCTCTAACAACTTAAATCAACCCACAATTCTTATCTGTGTTTAGCCACGTGGCTTGGTACCTTACTCAGTGAGGCATTGTCATCTTGTTTCCTCTCCTTCTGGCTGGTGACTGCAGACTGAGCCTTTCCTCTTCCCAGAATTCTCCTAGTCTGGTCTCCCTGCTATACTTCCTGCCTGGCTACTGGTCAATCAGCATTATATTAAACCAATACAAGTGACTAATCTTTACATGGTACAAGAGCATTATCCCACAGCACTTCCCCTTTTTTTCTTTTCAAAACAAGAACTCTGAATCTAATATCCTTTTTTCAGATTTTTTTTTCCTGAACATTATCCATAACAACTTCTAATCAACACTCTAAATAATGACAAACATCCAGAATCCATTTTTTGGGGGGGGGAAATGTGAGTGTAGTTTTCTAGGCTACTTCCTGATGATTGTGGGCATTCATAATCTTATGGGGACCCAAAGAAAATTTAGGATTATGGTCAAGTCCTGACGAGAATATTCTGTAATTTTGGGTCATCTCAGTCAGCAGTCTTGAGGCTATTCTGGATGTAAAACTCAGAGGAAATTGCAAAGAAGGTCCTCTTAAATGTTGAATCATCTGGGCTATCTCTTCCCACTGGCTATTTTCAAGGGTCTTCCTTGTCTAAACCTTATTTCTTTTAACCCAGAATGATTCCACAGCCTTCCATTTCCTTTGAAAACAAAAGCAAAACCTATTCTCCAAAGTAGTATACCTTTTGACCTAAATTTTAAAGTCAAAGCATTTTTGAAATAGATTTGATTAATCCAGCAGTATTTATAATCAAATGTCTTTTAGCAGCTGTTGCTCTTTCCTCAGCCATCAAACAATTCAAAGACAGCACAACAACATACAGTATCCAGATTCTCTGTGTATTTTCCATCTTTACATGGAAGCTATGCAGGGGTAGATGGGAGCAAGGAACTCTAATTTTTCTCCTGAACCCTGGTGGTTAGGTTTGGGTTTGGGTCTGGCCTGTGCTAGTAGCTCAAAAGCCTCAGGCAAACAGGATTTTTCATAAATTCTTACCCCAAAAGTTGGGTGCCAATTGAAGCATGATTAATAAAAACTCAGAGAGAAAATTCAGATCACCCGAAGATCTGAAAAGCAAAGCAGCCATTGGCTCTTATCTTGACCTCAGTTGAAAAATGATGATCCTGCCTCCAGGAAACCTCAGAATGAGACTGTCTGAGAACTGTCTCCTCCCATCTTATATTCTTTTCTAGGGCTGTGATCAAAGGCATGTAGAACTACTGCCTGATTTCTGTGGCAAACTAGTGTGGCTATTGGGATTAAAGGTGTGTGTCACCACTGCCTGATCTGTAAGGCTGATCCTGGGGCTGTTTTACTCTCTGATCTTCAGGCAAACTATATTTATTAAAATACAAGTGAAATACACTACAGACATTCTAAACCTTATATTCACATCTTTGTTCCCATCCTCTGAAGTGGTGGTTCTCAACCTTTCTAATGCTGTAACCCTTTAATACAATTCCCCATGTTGTGGTGACCTCCAACCATAAAATTATTTTCATTGTTACTTTATAGCTGTATTTTTACTGATGCTATAAATTACAATATAAATATCTGATATACAGAATATCTGATATGTGTCCCCTGTGTAAAGGGAGCAGAGACCCACAGATTGAGAACTGCTGTCCTAGAGCACAGTGATTCAGGTAAAGAATTTTCCCAAAGTCTATTTAGATGTTTGCATTTTCCCCAACATTGATTGAAATGCAGATTTAGAAGAAAATCAAAAAATATTATGATTGCAAATATCATCATTTCCTAAATTCTCATTTTGGATTTATGATCCTTGAGGTAAACATAAGAACAGAATTGACCAACCATCAAGGAGTACAGTTAAATTCATAGCACCCGGGAAGCAAAGGCAGGTGGATCTCTGTGAGTTCAAGGCCAGCCTGGTCTTCAAGAGCTAGCTAGTTCCAGGACAGGCCCCAAAGCTACAGAGAAACCCTGTCTCAAGAAACGAATCAAATCAAATCAAAACAAAACAAAACAAAACACTCTGCCTTCCTTCTCCCAGCATTCAGTTTAGTTTTCCCCGCCTACCTAAGTTCTGTCCTATCAACAGGCCAAGGCAGTTTCTTTACTCACTAATGGTATTCATAGCATAGAGGGGAATCCCACATCAGCTTGGCATCTGGAAAACCATGGAGGAGAGCATCACACAGGGAGAGAAGAAATATGTTTGCTTTGACTGCTTTTCCTTTCCCCACAAAATCACTTAACAGGCTAACCTCATGACATCATCTAAAGCCAATTAGCTTCCAAAGGCCTCACTTTTATATATCACTAATACTTAAATTTGCAGATTATATCTCCAACACTAGGATTTTTAGGGACTATACCAAAATCATAGTAAAGGCTTGCTATATATTTTTAAGGTATAAAAAAAATTAAGCAAGCTTACACATTCTACACTAAAAGACAATCAATATTTAGATTTATGTTTGTTTTCAGAAACTTAAATGAACATATGCATTTATGTACAACTTTTACATGATTAGAATTAAAATATCTGCATATATTTTTAACCTACCATTCTTTCCACTTTTTCTATTGTGAGAATATTTAAATTTTTTCCTTACTCTTGAAATTTTATACATGTATACAGTGAAATATCATCATTTTTACCTCCATCTTCCTCCTATAGATCCCATTATATTCTCTTCAACACATCTCCCTTCCAACTTTGTGCTTTCTCCTTTTTCCCCACAACCCACTCAGTTCAGCTAGGGCTGCCAATGTGAGCATAGGCGTGGAGCCAATCCCTGGAGCATGGGGAACCTACTAGTGGTCACACTTGGGAAAAGAGTGATCTGTGAGACCATTTCTACGGTGTTAAATATTTTTGTTAAAAAATCATGTGACTTTGAAAAGTCATTCGCTTATGTCTATGATAGATATAATCACAATCTATACGCTTTTCATAATTTTCAAAAGACGTTCATGTTAATGACTGTAGAAAATTGTACACAGCTATGTTATTTGTACTGTGTTCATCCCTACAATGATCTTTATCAGAAATTCTTAGAAGTAGAACATCAAGAGAAAGCGGCAAATATTCATATACTTGTACATATTTTGGTATCCTTTGTTAAGATTTTTTCTTTAAAAATTGTCTCAGTTATCCTCCCATGTACAGAGTGGGGGTGACCATGAGCTGCTCATCTGCACAGCACTTCAGCTCAAGGGGAGAGACTGCTAAGTCTGGCCGAGTCTGACATCCTTGAGGGAGAATGAGAAACCCACTTAGACAAAAGCAAAGAGGACACGGAAAGGGAGGAATGTAAAGAATGTGGGAAACCAGCAGAACGTTGTGGTGGAAAGTTAGATGTGCACTCTACAGTGAGAGGCTTCAGGAAGAGAAAGTTCATTCATGTTATTTGAGCCATAGTTGGAAGTCAGTGAGAATAAGCTGTATAGCTGGGAATCTGGGGGCACAGAGACCAATGAGGAAGACATGATGGTTCAGGGAGGTGTTGGCTATGGGGAAGGGCAGTGCCATCATGAATACAGTGAACAGAATAGATATGGAAAGCCTTAGCAGACGAAACTGACCGGAACGGACATTTCCTGTCTGAAAGCTGCCTGGGCCTTTTTGCTTGATGACACATTTCCCAGACCAGATGATTTGATTAGAGGCAAATTTTGGGGGTAGGAGGAGGGCGAGGTAGAGAAGTGAGGGCTGTTATTTGTGACAGCAGAGTGTTAGAAGTGAAAGAGTATAAGCCAGAGGTTCTTTGGAAATAGACTAGAAAGTGTAGAGTGTCAATTACTAAACTGTAGAGCGTCACTTACTGAATGACCAGTTGTTTTACCATCTCAGAGCCCGAGGTTTCTCATCTCTGAGATGGAATCAGTCTCCCTCGGTTTACAGAGTCATAGTAAAGACTGTGTGCTAAGTGCTGCTACAGCCCCGTGGCACTAAGTGTCTGTGGAGTCCCTTCCTTGATTTCCTCCTCAAAGAGCCGACCCCTGTGCTTTCCTGCAGAGCAAAGAGCAGCAAACTTGTCTATAAATTCTGGTTTGATTAGTTCCATGCTAAGATATAAACCTTGCTGGAAACTCTTTGCAGGGCTTATTTTCAAAGTCTGCAGCAACCCCCAAACTAATGTTCTTTGTGCCTATTTTTGAGAGAATGAAAATGAAACTCAAAGGACTTAGCATTGCTACAAAATGTCAAGAGCCATGAACAAGGCTTTTTTTTTTTTCAGAAGTTACAGACATTCCATTAAGTCTCTTGGTTGAGGCAGCAAAGGCATTCTTTTAGAGTCATAGAAAAAAGCAAATGCATTTTCCAATGAGGTATTTCAGACCTTATTTTTAGAGCGATCATGTCATGTAACAAACCTCTGTTTCCTATGTTCTTTCTGTGGAAAGAATCT
The DNA here is from genome assembly GCF_037038515.1 of Microtus pennsylvanicus. Lineage (NCBI taxonomy): Eukaryota > Metazoa > Chordata > Mammalia > Rodentia > Cricetidae > Microtus > Microtus pennsylvanicus. The sequence goes on along the minus strand of NC_134583.1, from coordinate 113,617,845 downwards.
TTCTGAACTATTTGTAAGGTCAGAAGGAAGAGAGGGTGACAGGAAGGGACAAAGTGGAAGCATTACACATTTCCCTTTCTCTCTGACTCAGATTCTCTGAAATGTTATCTGGAAACACAATGCCAGGAGCAAGATCTCATCCAGACACTTCCTCATCATTTTGACTGTGTTTTAACGGCGCAGTGGAAGAGAATGATGCCTATCTCAAGAGGATAGCATTGACTTCCTCAAAACATCAGTTGTAATGTTAAAGCTTTGGGGTGAAAGTGACCATAGCAAAACCCTTCAAAGAGAGGCAGGATATGACACTCAGTGTGACTAAGAGATTTGGTGTCACCCAGCCAACATAAAATAGATGCACAAACAAGTAAATTAATCTGTAAATGAATGAAATACTCTGGTTATTACTCCCATCTTACAAGCTTAGAGTGCTGCTGTCTTGCTGGGTTCATTTGCCTTATGAGGTTCCCAGAGAGTCATTCTTTGTGGACAAAGTTTACACCCAAATACTGCACCCGGCAGCACATTGAGATTAATAAATACGAGAGAGAAAAGGTACTAGCAGAAGAAAGCAAGAAGGGATAGAAAGACACCCAAGAGGAGATTCGTGTGGGTATGGTATCCTGGAATCAAATGGAAAGTACATTTCAGACAGAAGAATGCTGAAGATGCATTAAGTAAGAAGGGAAGTGGTCACCAGGGTTTAGCAACATCTCTGTCTGTGTCCTTGAGGTGGACTGCTGAGGACAGGGCTCTACTGGGTGCTGGAGCGGAGATGAGGCTAGAGAGAAGCTAGGAACCAGAAGGAAGGAAGCCGAGTCCGGGTGACTCTTGCAAGATGCTCTACTGTCGTGAAGAAGAGTGACTACCATGGAGACAAAGTAGACGCAGGGAAGGTTTCTTTTAGTGTGCAAATGGGAAAAATCATTGTAAGTATCTGTAGGAAAGAAAAAGAAAAATTGAGTGGAGGAGGAAAAAAAACTGAGTTTTCTAAATACTAATACTTACAGAGAACTGAAATAATAATATAATTGTATTTGATTATATTAATAGAATAGCTACCAGGATTTTTACATTTTGTACCCTCTAAAATTACCAGCTCCCTGAGTGTGGTGGTACAAATCTATAGTCAAAGAGTTTCGTTGGCTGAGACAGGAAAATTGCTACAAGTTCAAGACTAGTCTGGGCAACAGAGTAAGATCCTGTCTTAGAAAGCCCAAGTAAAATCAAATAAAAGCATAAGTGAATAAATATGGTAAGTCATGCACCAGGATTTTTATTTTCATTTTGCAAACGAGGAGCCTGGGGTTTCAAGTGTTGCTGCAACAAACAGGTGTGTCCAATCTGTGTCCTGTGAGCAATACACAGCAGATAACACCAATGCATGCAGTCCAACACAATTCACTTTAAAAATTATGAGAGGTTTTTGAGAGATTTCCAGAACTGGACTCTGTGGTTCTCAGCTATGAACACTGAAGACTATAATGGTATTTCTCAATGTCAAAGCTTAGATTCTTAACCTTCAGCACATATAAGGTTCACTGAAGGCACCTATTAAGCTACAGAATTTGATTCTCTAATTCGGGGACAGGACTTCAGCATCTGCCTTTCAAATGCGCCTTCAGGTGATTCTGGAACCACACAGGAAATGCCAGAGTCTAAAGAAGACCTCATGGATACTGCTGGCCTCTTTGATGAGAAACTCCACGTCTCTCTACCATGCATGTGTCCTCCTATGCTTTCAGATGGGCCGCAGACTAAACAAATATGAAGGGAAATTGGAAAGAACAACAGAGGAAACAGAACAACCGTTCCTTCTGTTCTCCTGCAAGAAGAATCTAGAAGGCAGGGCTGGAAAAATGACTCAGCAGCTGAGAGTCTTTGTTGCTCTGGTACTCAGATTCAGTTCCCAGCCCTTATCCATGGCAGCTCATACCATCTGCACTTCCAGTTCCAAGGAATTTGATGCCCTCCTCCTGCCACTATGAGCCTCAAAGATGCATGAAATGGGGTGCACATCCTCACACATGAGGCAGAATGTTAATGCACATAAAAGTAAGTAAGTATTTTTAAAAAGAATCCAGAAGAAAGTGGACAAAGACAAATTTGAAGCACAAACCCTATGCCTATCATCTGTCCATCTGAACCCTCAGGACTCCTCCAGTGATCACTGACCGGTCCTCAAGATGTCTCTATCAGACAGCCTTTGCTATTGTGATGCAGGGTTTCACCCGAACCATTCCTGTTCAGCCTCTCCATGGCCTCTGCCTCTCTAGTACAGCATTTCACTTAGGCCCACATCTAAAACCTGAGTAGGAAAAGACTGTTGACAATATTGTATTCCAATCTGAGAACTTGCTCGTTGCACAATCCTGGCATAGTTTACTCAAGCAAGGCAGAACATGCCAATTTGAGAATGGGACAGTTGAGTTTAAAACCTGGCTTTCCTATGGAACATTCTGAATCTATACCTTTACCAGGGTTTCTAACGCTGTGATAAAACATCATGACCAAAGGTGACTTGAGAAGAAAGGGTTCATTTCTCCCTACAAATGCTCAGTTCCTACTTCATTACTCAAGGAAGTCATGCCAGTAACTCAAGTCAGAAACTGAAGCAGAGGCCCTGGGGAATAAGGCTTGCTGGCACAATGACATAAGGCACTTATGACTTGCACAGCCTGCTTTCATACACAACTCAGTCTCACTTGCCCAGGAATGTCACTCTTGATCCCATGCATGGTCCAGGCTTTCCCACATCAATTATTAATTAAGAAAATGCCCCACAGACTTGCCCATAGGCAATCTGGATGGAGGCGTTTTCTCAGTTGAGGTTTCTCTTCCCGAATAACTCTGAGTTGTGTTATGTTGACAATCAAATATAATAATAACAACCAGAACTGCATTGTGGTCAAACAATAACTTGGCAATTGAGAAGATTAAAAGCAGCAGTGTTCTTCGTTTCTGGGGTTTTACTTGTAAAGAGGAAAGAATAATAACGTGGAAGTCAAGGGAAGTGTTCCCTTGAGATGGTGACAAGTGCGTGTCTCATTGCTAACACTGACGCTCTTCATTGCAGACGTTGTTGCAATTTGTGGAGATGTACATGTGAAAGCATGGAGCAGGCATCCTTGCTTTCTTCCCTGGGAGTCAACTCTGAAGTTACTGAGCAATAGTTTTCAATGGAAAATCAAGGGAGGGCAGGGAGAGAAGGAAGGAGAACAGGAAGATGAGGAGGAGAGGCAGCAGACAGAGGAAGAGAAAAAGAAAGAAGAGGAAGCATTGGAGGATCTAGAATTGAGCCAAAAACACGAACCCAGCCTAAGGCATAATTGAGGAATAAAAGGAATTAGAAAGTCACCGAGGAATTTTTTTTTTTTTAACTTGGGCAGCAGGAAATACCAGAACGGCTAAAAGAATGTTCTCTTAGAAGTTTGGGGCATTTACAGAAAGTCTTCTGTTTCCTGGCCAGCATCACACCTACGCTGAAGGCACTTAACCAAAAGCAGGCAGATTGGAGATCCACATCCCCATCTTTGCAGAAATACTTGCAGTGGACTGGGTTTATGCTATTTTGAAATGTCAGTAACTCTTAGGTCTTCGAGTAGCATATGATCAGACATATTTTACAATCTTGTTTTTGTTTGTTTTGTGTTTGTCTTGGGAAATTTTGGAACAACGAAAGTCAAACCCATTTTTTCACAAAGAACTCTTAAGTCAGCTGTCACTTTAAAATGATCTTTAAGATAGTTCAGCAACTGATTTTGTGATACTAATTCAAAGCTTGTTTTTTGTCATATTAAATCAAAATCCAAGCCAACAATGTGCCATGGAATAGAACTAAAAAAAAAAAAAAAGAACATGGGCTCTCAATTCTAAATCTGAAGTCCTGAGATCTGAGTGAGAAAATAAGGTAGCAAACAACACATTTCTCAAGCCAAAGACAAATAGAGTCATAGCATAAGGTAAAAAGTTTTCAGAGAAATTGACAGAGCAGTTTCAGTCTTAAGAATCAGGTAGGGCTGGGCAATGGTGGTGCAAACCTTTAATCCCAGCAGTCAGGGAGGTAGAGGTAAGTGGGTTTCTATAAGTTCGAGGTCAGCCTGGTCTACAGAGTGAGTTCTAGGACAGCCAGAGCTACGCAGAGAACCGTGTTGGAAAAAGGAAAAGAACCAGGTAGGATGTAGAAGTGAACTGTCACTGTCAAAATCCCCTGGATAAGCAACTTGAGGCTTCTAAGTCGATGGACACTAGCTGAACTAGCTTCTTGACACTCGATGGTTTTGAAGACGGAGAAACCTCATTAGCTGGTAGATTGATGCCACTAAGTCAGGCTCTTCCTTCAAATTGATTCTCTTCTGGAATGTTAGACTCTTAAGATTGAGAATGAGTGAATCTATGTCAGTAGATGAGATCTACTCAAAACTCATGTCCTGGTTGATAACACTGTTGCGATGTAAAATTACTGACCAGCTAATCAGTTCTCTGTGATTTTGGTCAGACTGTTCCTTTTAACTCAACTCAGTGGCTATTCACCAAGACACGTGAATTTCCAGGGAATTGTATCTCTTATGTTAGTGTCCTATGACACTCTGCTATGACCTTTGCCCTCAGGCTTAACTTCCTGTAGTAAAGGCTGAGTCACCACATGTCTGATGTCTCATTTTTCTGTGCTTCTACTCCAGGCTATGCACAATCCTTGGCAGCAGTGGACACCCCAGCTTGGTCCTATCTTTCATTTTCTGGACAAATGCAGTTTACATATTTGGTAACTTAATGGCACATTTGAATTTATTTCTAAAGTTGTATTTAATGCTATTTAAATTGATTTTTTTTCAAGAATTCTTTTGGTTGTGTTACTATTTTATTTGCCATTGTGACTTAAACCCTTATTTTATTTCTAATATATTCTATTCTGGTGGCTAAATGTCACATTTTCATTGTCTTAGAAAAGCAAGTAAACAGATAACTGCTCTGTCTTAAGTAACCACGATACGTAGCCAAGAATGTGTTAACTTTTGTTACACTAGTTTTTAGTATTAATGCCCAACATTATAATTTATTTTTGTGAGTATACTTAGTTGTAAAGAAAGTTTTCTTTTTCTGTAAAGTAAGATATTATGTAAGACTGGGTCCATTTCTGATCTATTTTGTTCCGTCTACCCTGTAGTTTATGTGCAACAGAATTCACCAAATTGAAAAATATTACATTTCAAAATTTACATACATTTAAAAAGCGTGCACACGTGTGTGTGTGTGTGTGTGTGTGTGTGTGTGTGTGAGAGAGAGAGAGAGAGAGAGAGAGAGAAAGAGAGAGAGAGATGGTGCTTGTGGTACTCAAACACAACTTGTGGAAGTCAGCTCTTGGCTTTCATCACGGATTGAACTGAGATCGTGAGACTTAGCAGCAAGGGCCTTTATCCACTAAACTATCTTACCAGTCCAGAATTCACCAATTTTTAATATACTTTTACTGACATATTCAATCATTTAATCACAAGAAGAGATATAACAGAAAACGTCTATCCCTCCACTCAGTTCCTTGCCCTCCTTTATAGTCAATGTTCACCCTATTGTGTTCTCAGCAATCATGAATCAATTTTCTGCCACTGTTGAGGAAACTTCTCATTGTTTGAGGTTCATTTTGAGTTTGAGCTTTGCTTGTTATGTCTAACAAACATATAAAATATCTCATGTTTTATAATATTGTTGAGATCCAGTCACTTTTGAACTTTCTATCTTTTCAAAAGTCTCATGTTAAGTTGAAAGAGTATCTGTGCTTCTTTCATAAGATTTAGTTTGGGATTTCTGCATCCATTTTTCTAATTAAGGCTGACCTTAATTTCTAAGTTTGTTGCATGAACAAACATTCACTCAAGTCAGAAAAAAGATTAATGACTTATCAAAGGAGCAACTCTGTCAAAGTGAATTCATGAGTCTATTGGATTTATTTACAGGTATATGATAAGGGCCTACTTCTAGGCACTGGGTAACCCTAAAACAGCAATGTGTAACTGTGCTTCTAAAACTACACAGATGGACAACCCCCTTCAGTTAGCATTCTTCTCCTTACACTCCAGCATTTCAAAACTCACATGTATTAAGGGCAGAGTCTTGCACAGCTGGGAGTGGGATGGGTCACAAAAGGAACCGAGTGATTAGAATCTCTGATGAAGATTTAGTGGCTCTCTGTAGCTCCTCCTTCCATGAAGTAATATCAGAAGACCTGATCTTATGCCATCTCTTGTTAGTCACTGCTCCCACTGAGACAGAAAATGGCCAAGTTATGTCTGGTAGACAGTGTTCTTCAACAGTGCTGTCTTTTTCACAGGTCAAAATCCATTTCTGGGAACACTCCTCAGTGATTTACAAATTCAAAGGAACAATTTTGCTTCTGTCTGAACTCCTCCGTACCTCACCCCCAATTAGTAGAAAGAGATTGAACCTAGTCGATCAGAAAATTTAGGCATTAACTACATTTCTGTCAAGTCATATCTCATCCATCCAGATTTAGCTTAACTAAAGTATTTGGCTTGTATTTATTAAGTGTAGGATAAATTGTTGTGATCCATAAGACTGGTAGTTAAATGACGGAAATTAGAATTTTGAGTGGTTTGAGTTTATCCTGTTTGAATTTCTTTATTCAAAAATAGTGTAAGAGCTAGCAGAAAGTGGGGCTCTTGGATAATGGTGGAAAGGCTAAAGGGATGGCGTGTGAACTTTCAAATGAGCGTTTTGTTTTCATGTTGTTGACAGATGGAAGTAGGGCTAGGAATGTAAAGTAGGTAAGTCATCCGTAAAAGACCAGGTTCAGTAAAGTCAGCATATAAATGAAAAATGATAGAGGAGTATTGTGAGGTTTCTTTTTTGTTTGTTTTCTAGAATGATAATCCATTCTTGCAAAGGCCCTGTTGAGTAGTCTTTTAGTTGGATAAATATTGTCAAGATAACCGAAATTGTTTATGGTAATTTGTTTCATTTGTGGGATTATGTCAAAGAAGTTGTATTAAAATTATCTTATAAAGTTAGATACTCGGTAATAATTAAAATGTAAATCAGGAGAGTCAGTGATTTTACTGATGGGTGAATGATGATAACTATTGTCGATCATGTATGTGCAAGGGATGGATACACTTGGTTGTTTTATGGTTGTAATCTTAGTTGCTATATTTACTTACTGAAGAATATCTTGATTATGTCCAGATTTTGTCCATTATAAACAAAACTGCTTTAAAGGTCGCCTTGCGGTTTTATATAGAGGTTTTTTTTTTTTTTTAGAATGAGTTTTCAGCACATATGAGTAAACAAATACCAGGGAATAAGTTTTCTCTATCCTAGGGTAAGAGTATATTTAGTTCCGTAAGAAATAGTCAGACTTTGCAAAGGAAGCATGTGGTCTTGCTTTCTCCTAGTTTCTGTCTACTAGGGTTTATAATTTCAGCCATTTTAATCAGGGAGCATGAGATCTCGGTCAGTGCTCAGTGGGGTCCGCATTGGCTATTGAGATGTGATACAGAGTATCTTCTCGCGTGCTTTCAATCTGCCTGCCTTTCTGGATGGGACCTGACTCAAATCTCTCCTGATTTTTAGAGTTCTTTGTTTCCTTCTTGTTAAGTTCCAAGGATTCTTTGTATGTTTGAAATAAAAGGCCCAGTTCTCAACTAGACATGCTTTTTATAATATTTTTCTTAGTCTGTGCTTGGTCTTCACAGCCCCTTTGGAGTCCTTTGCAAAGAGGTTTCTAGTTTAAAAACTCTAGCTCAGCAGTTCTCGACCTGTGGGTCACGACCCCCTTGAGGGTCATGTGTCAGACATCCTGCATATTAGATATTTACATTACAATTCACAAAAGTAGTAAAATTGATGTTATGAAGTAGCAATGAAATAATTTTATGGTTAGGGCATTACCACAACATGAGGAACCATATAAAGGTGGCAGCAGATAGAAGGTCAAGAACCACTGTTCCAGTTATTGGATATTCCTTTCATTAATCACCTCTCTGGTCTTGTTTCTTAAATGCTGCTATTACCCCGGGCCATACAGGTTCTCTCTTTTGTCATCTCTGAAGGATTTTATGGCATTACACTTTATATGTAAGTCATTGGTCCACTTTAGGTGAATTCTTGGAGAGGATATAATGTGTTTAGGTTTCTGATTGGCATGTAGGTGTCCAGCTCTTCTGCACCATTTGCCTTATTTATTTTAAGCTCGGCTGTGTCGTTTAAAGGGTATTTGTTTCTTTTCTTTCCTGTCATTCCTGATATTTTACAGAGGGGGGTTTTTCATGTAAATATTCCACTACAGGGCTGGAAATGTAAATCCCCTATTAAGTGTTTGTTGAAATAAGCAGGCACATGATCAGAAAGTTGAGTCTGGGAGGAGAAAGTAGGGGAGTTAGGAAATTCATTGCTAGTTTTTTTTTCTAGTCTGATTACTAAGATGTCATTAGTGAGTGTTCTGTTTTGCACAAAACCACAAGCTTGTCACGGTATTACTTAACTTTAGCCAGAGGCATGATTTTATTGAATTATGTTCCGTTCCAACATCTGTGGTGAATCCAGACCCTGTTTGTGGCTGGACTATGGTAGGATGCAAGGGCGGTTTGGGATCAGGTCAGGAAGTGGCAACAAGAGACCAACCCACCCCCAAAAGCTGACATGTTCTTGACAGATAATTATCACCATTAAAAATTTAATTTTCAAAAAGTAAAACTTCTTGTGTCTATTTAGTGTAGTGTCATCATTACAGTTCAATCTTAAATCCAGTCTGGAAGCTTACTCCCAATTTTTTCTTATGCCACCTTTGTGACCAGTTAAACACAACCTCTCTGTGTTTCACGGTTTTTGTTTGTTTGTTTTTCTGCTTGTTTGTTTCATCACATAAGATGACTTTTATGGTTTCTTTCTCTTGGGTTTCACAGTGTTAGAAAGGACATTGAATTAACAGCACAGTCTCAGGCTGGCAACAGGACACTGAAAACCAGTTTATTTTTGTACATCCAGGCAGTAATGTTTTCATGGAACATTGACTAGGTGCCAGCCGCTGTTGTAGGATTCAGCTTATAAAGGCAAAGAGGACATTATTCTTATGGCTAATTGTTCAGCGAAAGAACAATAGAAAAGAAAAGGAAGGCAATATGATATGGTAGCTGCCTAACTAGAGCCCTGTTCCTGGTGTTCTGGAGAGAAGGGATTATGGGGTCAAATGCCTTGGAGCTTCTGTAAGCCATCTCAGTGTTTAGAGGGTAGGGGTTCGGAACTGAACACACATGTTCGAGGGCTGAAGATGATCCATAGTTGCCATAGTTTTCTAGTAGCATCTATGTTTGGTGAAAATTTTCAACCTCAGCGTTTTCTTCATCCAAACCACACTTGAATTCCAAGGTATTGTCTAATCTTTTAATCTTAAATAATTTGAACAAACTAGAAATGTGTTTCCTGGCAAGGAGAATGACTTCATCAAAGAGAAGCATGGGGTATGTGACTAAGCACCTCCTCTCCTTTAAAAAGACATCCTATTCCGGACTGCACCCTTTGTTTTGAAAGGAGACTTTAATCAAACCCTGATCACATGTCTGTGGAATCAAAGTTGTCTGGATTAACTGTTATAGGTGAAATGAGAATAAAAACTTCCCTAGAGAAGATCTGAACCATTTATCAAAGAACTTTTATTTCTCAGAGTTTATTTTAATTCTGCAGAGAGTATTTGCAATAGACACTAGTTGAATCTTTGAAAACTTGTGCTTTGGCTATTGCTTTGAGACGAAGATTCTATGTGGCAATATTTGATGATGAGTTCCAGGCAAGGCTCAATGCTGCTTTATAAATAGCAGGAACTCAAGTGCAACCAACAACCAATACAAAACAAAAGAGCATATCTTTCTATCGTGTCTCGGGTATAAAACTATGATTTATGGATTCCTATTTGCCTAGAAGAGAAAGCGGTTTGACTGCATAACCTCAAATCATTATCTTGTTGGCAAACCAGAGCTGCTGCTGTTTAGGACACGTGTCAGCCAACTAACTCATTAGTCCAAGACCAGGAGTCTACAGAATGGAGACCAAGCTGTCTTCTATGGCACAAGGCATTCTAATTGATGTTTGCGCAAATGCCATTGTGCAAAGTATAGGATAGGGCAGTGTTTCTTAAAATGTGCCAAGAAAGGTGAAATGGTTTAATCCTGTATTTGCACACACATTTCAGTACACATGTGTGGATATATGATGGGCAGGTTGTTAAACCTCTTATTTTCTGAATGAGGCTAAATATGCGAAAGTGAATGTAAAGTGTAAAGTGGTGAGTCAGCTTAAAGAAAGGCCGTCGAGAAAGAGATAGCACACACGAGAATTAGAGTGGACGTATCAGTGCTGTCCTCCGGGCTCAGGTTATGATGCAAGAGTACTGGCTTCGCTCATGACGAAACATGTAAGAGACTACTCATAGCCTCAAATCTTCAGTTCCCTCGACTATAAAATGGAGAAAAAAATCCTTTGTTTACAGGTTCTTATAAGGATTAAACAAGCAAGTGAAGTCCTTTCTACTATCCCATCATATAACAAAAGCTCACTAAACGTAGTTGTTGGCATTATGATTACTAGTACAATGACTTTGAAAAGGTATACCTACTGAGTTAATACTAAAGAACTCAACTTTTTACCAGACTGTGACATCAAAGAGAAGAATGAAGCACGATACCTCTTTAGAGATGCTCAAAGTCTTGGGGGCAAAAGAAAAAATGTTGTGCAGATGAAAATTCGTGTGAGATGTGAACAAGTCAGGACTGCAGAGAAACCTCCCCTATCTGACAGATATTCCACAGGCCAGAAGGTTTGGTGCAGGCTTTTTGGGGAGAAAAGGTATCAGCGGTGTTTCCCAGCTCTGAATCCTAGGGTCTATCTATAAGACCAGCCTTGCAAGAAAGATTTACCATTTGTGCAATGGCGGTGCTATAGTTATGGGGGTGACCAACTGCTGCTCTCTTCTTATTAGATTTGACCTCTGCAAAAGCAGCAGCTGCTCTTACCTGAGGAACTATCTCTCCAGTCCAGGGAAGTGGTAAGTTTTAAAATATTTATTTAAGTTTATATATTATCAGGTTTAATATCTGGCTCAGAAAATTCCCGAATACTTTACAATTAGTTCTTAAAATGATTACCCATGTACATCAGTGTAAGGTGGGCCAAGAATCCTGTAACAAAGTCTGAGAGACAAGTCAGTAGTCTTCAGAGTTGTAGGGGCTTTGTCAAAAAGTAGATTTTTTTTATTTGCAAGTTTACAGACTCTTTTGATTTTGATAAATATTAATCTTTAATAGAAGATGAGTAAAAGGTTGAGACATATTTTACAAAAGTATCGGAAGCCAAAGAAAGGTATGTGGTATTGAGTAAAAAGTGCCTCAGTCTCTTAGGGACCTGTGTTTGAATTCTTGCTCTGCTGTTTCTTGACTGTTCCTTTTTTAACCTTGTTGAGATTTTTGTTTTTTCCCTTACTGGAAGTAAATTGTGACTTTGAAGTCATGGAGAAATGTCGCCACTTCCCACCACAGTGGAAGGCAAGTAGATGATTTCTCCATTCACAGGACCAAAATAATAACTTGCATTTGAAAATGATGATGAAAGTAAATGAAACCGACATTAAAAGAAGAAGTGAAATTAAGTGCGCTTGCTAACGTTATCTGATTCCTTCCTGTGACAACTCTCCTCAGCTCCGTCTACACTTTTTCCTAAAGCCCCAATGCATTTCAGTTTCCCACTCCCTGGGGCTCTTTCCCGCTTCCTTTTGGAACTCCAACTCACAGGGCAATTTGAATTTGCTGAGGTTAGGAGCCGGAGGCTGGAGTAGGTGTATGTTTTAGGACACCACATTCTCCTCTCTGTTGATTCTTTCTAGTATTGCTTTACACATCAGAAACAGAATAACAACAAAAGCAGCCAGTGTAAAGAAGGAGGCCTGTTGCCTAGTCATCCTTAACATCATCTTGGGCATTAGGGCTGATGATTCGGGGCTAGGATTAAGCCACTTCTCCAAAGAGTCTATGTCTAGTACCCAGCACCTATGCACATGTCATTTATCATGGCAGAAGACTAGACTATGTAGATATGACTAAATAACCATCAAAGGAGAGAAAAGTGAAATAGACAGGTGGGCTCAGGACAATCACGTCTTTAAAAGAGAAGATCCTCACGTGGTGGCTCATGCTTCTCAAACAAGCACCCAGAAGGTTGAAGCAGAGGGATCAGGAGTTCAAGGTTAATCTGGTCTCCACAGTGTCTCAAAGTGTAATGTTTTAAAAGAACTGTGGACGCAATTCATTTGCAGAGTCCTTTTCTAGAATGAGACCCAGTACCTCATTTGTGCAGATGAACAGTGTGGTCTGACAAGATTGAGGAGGGGCAGCGATGGAAGCAAAGGCTGCAGCGGAGTGGGTCCTGGAGGAAGAAACCATAGCCTGAGAAGTGCAGGCTGCCTCCAGAAAGTAGAAAAACCTGGACACAAGTTGTTTCTTAGATCTGTTAGGAAGGATACAATCTCACCTATGCTTTAATTTTGGCCAGGTCAGATTTTTTTTATTCCTGATATCTAGAACTGTAAGATTACAAACCTTTATTGCTTTTAAACTATGAAATCTTTAATTTTTCTATTTAATCACACACTGGAACTTGCTCCTATGCAGTAAATAAAACTATTTGTAGCTATAGACACACTAGGCCCTTGAGTTTGAGTACAACTCTTGTTTATGAACCTGAGCACAGGCTGTTTGTTTAGTAGGATGGGCCTAATTACAACCCTCCCAAAGCTCCCAGAACACAGTGGATGAAACATAGCCATCTATCAGCAATAGATGAATATACTACCCATTCATATCCCACCACACCTTCACACATCCTAATAATTAAACCCTACGGTTCTTAGAGTCTCCTAGCCTTGCTAAAGCAATTTCTCTGATTATTTCACACTCATTGATTTCTTATATTGAACATTTATAAGCCACTGTGTGTGGATTACTACTTGGTAATTCGATTTATATGAGGAAAAATAAGATACAGTATCCACATTTTAGTTTTCTGCTAAACATATTTTGTTGCATAACTAGACAAATAATTAAACTTAAAGATAATCTTCTTAATCTCTCTCACCAGCATGCTGAGATATCAAGCTTTGGTCTGGACTTCCTTGCTGAGTCTCAGGGCCTGGTAAATTGCTATAGCTTCAGGTTACAATCAGATCTCAATCTTTAAGCATTACAGCTTCAAAGTATTAGATTCCAACAGAACGCGGAATAAGCCATGAGCCCTGGCTAGTGTCTACTCTGCTCTCCATTGTCCTGAAACTGCTTCACACCAAGGGCAGGCAGCCTGAAGACCAGCATTGCTTGTGTGCACTCTGTACTACCAAAGGCGAATTGTTCTCTGCTGCCTGAACTGACTCTGCTGAACTTGCTACCTCCCTACAGCTTATCAGGAATCTCATATTAAGCACTGATTGCAACATTTCGCAAACTGGGTTTGTTCCACAAATAGTACTTTTCTGATTTGAAAAGATGTTCTCTATGCACTTGCTCCCTTCGCCCTCCCTGTCTTTCACTGTCATGGTTTGTGTTCATTCTGCAGTCACATTTCACCAAATACTTCCTTCAGCTTAGCACATGTAGGTGTGGGGTATGAGGTTGATATTCTACTACGGACAGAGGAATCTTTATATTAGTGTTACTTTCTAACAAAGGAATAGTGGTATTTCATTTGTATTTTATTTTTATTTATTTTTTTTTCATTTTTTTTTTTTTATTTATTAAGGATTTCTGCCTCCTCCCCGCAACCGCCTCCCATTTCCCTCCCCCTCCCCCGATCAAGTCACCCTCCCTAATCTGCTCGAAGAGCAATCAGGGTTCCCTGACCTGTGGGAAGCCCAAGGACTGCCCACCTCTATCCAGGTCTCCTAAGGTGAGCATCCAAACTGCCTAGGCTCCCCCAAAGCCAGTACGTGCAGTAGGATCAAAAACCCTCTGCGATTGTTCTTGAGTTCTCAGTATTCCTCATTGTCCTCTATATTCAGCCAGTCCGGACTTATCCCATCCTTTTTCAGACCCAGGCCAGCTGGCCTTGCTGAGTTCCCAATAGAACATCCCCATTGTCTCAGTGTGTGGGTGCACCCCTCGCGGTCCTGAGTTCCTTGGTTCCTTGCTCGTGCTCCGTCTCCTTCTGCTCCTGATTTGGACCTTGAGATTTCTGTCCCGTGCTCCTCTGTCTCTGTCTCCTTTCATCGCCTGATGAAGGTTAATATTTATGAGGATGCCTATGTGTTTGTCTTTGGGTTCACCTTCTTACTTAGCTTCTCTAGGAACATGCATTATAAGCCCAATGTCCTTTAGTTATGGCTAGAAACCAAATATGAGTGAGTACATCCCATGTTCCTCTTTTTGGGTCTGGCTTACCTCACTCAGGATAGTGTTTTCTATTTCCATCCATTTGTATGCAAAATTCAAGAAGTCCTTGTTTTTTACTGCTGAGTAATACTCTAATATGTATATATTCCATACTTTCTTCATCCATTCTTCCGTTGAAGGGCATCTAGGTTGTTTCCAGGTTCTGGCTATTACAAACAATGCTGCTATGAACATAGTTGAGCATATACTTTTGTTGTATGATAGGGCCTCTCTTGGGTATATTCCTAAGAGTGGTATTGCTGGATCCAGGGGTAGGTTGATTCCGAATTTCCTGAGAAACCGAAACACTGCTTTCCAGAGTGGTTGCACAAGTTTGCATTCCCACCAGCAATGGGTGAGTGTCCCCCTTTCTCCACAACCTCTCCAGCAAAGGCTATCATTGGTGTTTTTTATTTTAGCCATTCTGACAGGTGTAAGATGGTATCTTAAAGTTGTCTTGATTTGCATTTCCCTGATCGCTAGGGAAGTTGAGCATGACCTTAAGTGTCTTTTGGCCATTTGAAGTTCTTCTGTTGAGAATTCTCTGTTCAACTCAGTACCCCATTTTATAATTGGATTGATTAGCCTTTTACGGTCTAGTTTCTTGATTTCTTTATATATTTTGGAGATCAGACCTTTGTCAGTTGCGGGGTTGGTGAAAATCTTCTCCCAGTAAGTGGGTTGCCTTTTTGTCTTAGTGACAGTGTCCTTTGCTTTACAGAAGCTTCTCAGCCTCAGGAGGTCCCATTTATTCAATGATGCCCTTAGTGTCTGTGCTTCTGGGGTTATACACAGGAAGTGGTCTCCTGTGCCCATGTGTTGTAGAGTACTTCCCACTTCCTCTTCTATCAGGTTCAGTGTGTTCGGACTGATATTGAGGTCTTTAATCCATTTGGACTTGAGTTTTGTGCATGGTGATAGATATGGATCTATTTTCATTCTTTTACAGATTGACATCCAGTTTTGCCAGCACAATTTGTTGAAAATGCTGTCTTTTTTCCATTGTATACTTTTAGCTCCTTTATCGAAAATCAGGTGCTCATAGGTTTGTGGGTTAAAGTCAGGGTCTTCTATTCGATTCCATTGGTCTACTTCTCTGTTTTTATGCCAATACCATGCTGTTTTCAATACTGTAGCTCTATAATAGAGTTTGAAGTCAGGGATGGTAATGCCTCCAGACAATCCTTTATTGTATAAGATTGTTCTGGCTATCCTGGGTTTTTTGTTCCTCCATATAAAGTTGATTATTGTCTTCTCCAGATCTGTGAAGAATTTTGATGGGATTTTGATGGGGATTGCATTGAATCTATAGATTGCTTTTGGTAGAATTGCCATTTTTACTATGTTGATCCTCCCAATCCAAGAGCAAGGGAGGTCCTTCCATTTTCTGGTGTCTTCTTCAATTTCTTTCTTCAAAGACTTATAGTTCTTGTCGAATAGGTCTTTCACTTCCTTGGTCAGGGTTACCCCTAGATATTTTATGCTATTTGTGGCTATCGTGAAAGGTGATGCTTCTCTGATTTCCCTCTCTGTTTCCTTATCCTTAGTGTAAAGGAAGGCAACTGATTTTTTGGAGTTGATCTTGTATTCTGACACATTACTAAAGGTGTTTATCAGCTGTAGGAGTTCTTTGGTAGAATTTTTGGGATCACTTATGTATACTATCATATCATCTGCAAATAATGAAAGCTTAACTTCTTCCTTTCCAATACAAATCCCCTTGATCTCCTTATGTTGTCTTATTGCTATTGCTAGAACTTCAAGCACTATATTGAAGAGGTATGGAGAGAGTGGACATCCTTGTCGTGTTCCTGATTTTAGTGGGATGGCTTTGAGTTTTTCTCCGTTCAATTTAATGTTAGCTGTTGGCTTGCTGTAAATAGCTTTTATTATATTTAGGTAGGATCCTTGTATCCCTATTCTCTCCAAGACCTTTATCATGAAGGGGTGTTGAACTTTGTCGAATGCTTTTTCAGCATCTAATGAAATGATCATATGATTTTTTTCTTTCAGTTTATTTATATGGTGGGTCACATTGATAGATTTTCGTATGTTGAACCAGCCCTGCATCTCTGGGATGAAGCCTACTTGATCATAATGGATAATTTTTCTAATGTGTTCTTGGATTCGGTTTGCCAGTATTTTGTTGAGGATTTTTGCGTCGATGTTCATGAGTGAGATTGGCCTGTAATTCTCCTTCCTGGTTGAGTCTTTGTGTGGTTTTGGTATCAAAGTAACTGTAGCTTCATAGAAGGAGTTTGGTAATGACCCTTCTGTTTCTATATTGTGGAATACATTAAGGAGTATAGGTATTAACTCTTCTTGGAAGTTCTGGTAGAATTCCGCATTGAAACCATCTGGTCCTGGGCTTTTTTTGGTAGGGAGGTTTTTGATAACCTCTTCTAATTCTTCGCGACTAACAGGTCTGTTTAGATTGTTCACCTGGTCCTGGTTTAACTTTGGTATATGGTATTTATCTAAAAAAGTGTCCATTTCTTTTATATTTTCCAGTTTTGTGTTATACAGGCTTTTGTAGTAAGATCTAATGATTCTCTGAATTTCCTCTGTGTCTGTGGTTATGTCCCCCTTTTCATTTCTGATCTTATTTATTTGTGTGTTCTCTCTCTGTCGTTTAATTAGTTTGGATAGGGGTTTGTCGATCTTGTTGACTTTCTCCAAGAACCAGCTTTTTGTTTCATTGATTCTTTGGACTGTTTTCTGTGTTTCTATTTTGTTGATTTCGGCCCTCAGTTTTATTATTTCCAATCTTCTACTTCTCCTGGGCGCGTCTGCTTCTTTTTTTTCTAGAGCTTTCAGGTGTGTTGTTAAGTCCCCAATGTATGCATTTTCCGTTTTCTTTAAGTGGGCACTTAGTGCTATGAACTTTCCTCTTAGCAGTGCTTTCATTGTGTCCCATAGGTTTGAGTATGTTGTCTCTTTATTTTCATTAAATTCAAGGAAGACTTTAATTTCTTTCTTAATTTCTTCCTTGACCCAGGTGTGGTTCAGTAGTTGACCGTTCAGTTTCCATGAGTTTGTCGGCTTTCTGTGGGTATCATTGTTGTTGCCTTCTAACTTTAATCCATGGTGATCAGATAGGACACAGGTGGACACTGATATTTTTTTGTATCTGTGGAGGTTTCCTTTGTTTCCAAGTATGTGGTCAATTTTTGAGAAGGTTCCATGAGCTGCAGAGAAGAAGGTATATTCTTTCCTATTTGGGTGGAATGTTCTATATATGTCTGTTAAGTCCATTTGCTTCATTACCTCCAATAATTCTCTTAATTCTCTATTAGGTTTCTGTCTGATTGACCTGTCCCTTGTAGAGAGAGGTGTGTTGAAGTCTCCTACTACTAGTGTGTGTGGTTTGATGTCTGCTTTGAGTTCTAGTAATATTTCTTTTACATAAGTAGGTGCTTTTATATTGGGGGCGTAGATATTCAGAATTGAGACGTCATCCTGATGAATTGTTCCTGTTATGAGTATAAAGTGACCATCTCGGTCTCTTCTGATTGATTTTAGTTTGAAGTCAGTTTTGTTAGAAATTAATATGGCCACACCTGCTTTTTTCTTAGGACCATTTGCTTGAAACACCTTTTCCCAACCCTTTACTCTGAGTAGGTGCCTGTCTTTGTGGTTGAGATGTGTTTCTTGCAAACAGCAGAATGTTGGATCCTGTTTTCGTATCCAATCTTTTAGCCTGTGCCTTTTTATAGGTGAATTGAGCCCATTAATATTAAGTGATATTAATGACCAGTGGTTGTTTACTCCGGTTATTCTTATTGCTTTTGGTTGTAGAGATTGTGTGTCTCCCTTCTTTGAGATGTGCTGGTGAAGGGTCACTAGATGCCCGGGTTATTGTAGGCAGTGTTGGCAGTGTTGGATTCCTTGGCTTGTGATTTTCCTTCTATTACTTTCTGTAGGGCTGGATTTGTGGCTACGTATTGTTTAAATTTATTCTTATCCTGGAATGTCTTGATTTCTCCATTTATAGTGAACGAAAGCTTGGCTGGGTATAGTAGTCTGGGCTTGCATCCATGGTCTCTTAGCTTCTGCAGAACATCTATCCAGGACCTTCTGGCTTTCATAGTTTCCATAGAGAAGTCAGGTGTAAGTCTGATCGGTTTACCTTTATAAGTTACTTGCCCTTTTTCCTTTGCAGCTCTTAATATTCTTTCTTTAACCTGTATATTTTGTGTTTTGATTATTATATGGCGAGGAGATGTTTTTCTTTGATCCAGTCTGTTTGGTGTTCTGTATGCTTCTTGAATATTTAAGTGAATATCTTTCTTTAAGTTGGGAAAGTTTTCTTCCATAATTTTGTTGAATATATTTTCTGGGCCTTTGAGCTGTGACTCTTCTCCTTCATCTATACCTATTATTCTTAAGTTTGGTTTTTTTATTGTGTCCCATATTTCCTGAATGTTTTGTGTTGAGAATTTGTTGGTTTTGCTGTTTTCTTTGATCTGTTCGTTTATTTTCTCTTTGGTGTCTTCAGCATCTGAGATTCTTTCTTCTATCTCTTGTATTCTATTGATTATGCTTGTTTCTGTAGACTCTGCTCGTTGACCTAGATTTTCCATATCCGGCTGGTCCTCAGTTTGTATTTTCTTCCTTGCCTTCATTTCAGTTTTCAATTCTTGAACTGTTTCCATTACCTGTTTGATCGTTTTATCTTGGTTTCCCAGGGTATCATGTACATATTTACTCATTTCTTCAAACTTTTTGTTATACTTCTCATCCATTTCTATAAGGGCATTTTTTACATGTTGTTTAAGGGACTCTATTGCGTTCATAAAATCAATTTTCTCCACTTCTTCTGTGTTAGATTGTTCAAATACTTCTGTTGTAAGATCCTTGGGTTCTGGTGTTTTCATGTTGTTTTTCAGATTATTGGGTGAGTTCTTGCCTTGGCGTCTGCCCATCTCCTCCTATTAATCCTATCTAATAGGTCTTTTAAAAACCGGATCAGGTTTCCCTGCTGGCCCAGGGCTCCGCTTACAAAATGCCCTCGCTCTGTTTCCTGGTTTCTGCTGCAGGCCAAGAACCCTCTCACCCCTCCGAAGTGTCTTCCGGACAGGACCAGGCTCCCCGTTTGCCAGTGACCTGGCCAAACAAAGGCCTACCTCTTTGATTTGATTGTAGTAGGGCGATCTGTTCTCCTTATTGCCCGCCTGACTCTGCTGCTTGCGTCTGCTGCCGCGCTGGTCTCCCAAAGCCTCTTCCTGAATTCGGTGTCGCTCCGCCGCGTCTGGCCGCCGGCGCTCCGCCGCGTCTGGCCGCCGGCGCTCCGCCGCGTCTGGCCGCCGGCGCTCCGCCGCGTCTGGCCGCCGGCGCTCCGCCGCGTCTGGCCGCCGGCGCTCCGCCGCGTCTGGCCGCCGGCGCTCCGCCGCGTCTGGCCGCCGGCGCTCCGCCGCGTCTGGCCGCCGGCGCTCCGCCGCCTCTGTGCGTCTGGCCGCCGGCGC
Source organism: Microtus pennsylvanicus (assembly GCF_037038515.1). Lineage (NCBI taxonomy): Eukaryota > Metazoa > Chordata > Mammalia > Rodentia > Cricetidae > Microtus > Microtus pennsylvanicus. The sequence continues at coordinate 113,597,960 of NC_134583.1, read as the reverse complement.
TCCGCCGCCTCTGTGCGTCTGGCCGCCGGCGCTCCGCCTCTGTGCGTCTGGCCGCCGGCGCTCCGCCTCTGTGCGTCTGGCCGCCGGCGCTCCGCCTCTGTGCGTCTGGCCGCCGGCGCTCCGCCTCTGTGCGTCTGGCCGCCGGCGCTCCGCCTCTGTGCGTCTGGCCGCCGGCGCTCCGCCTCTGTGCGTCTCCATTTGTATTTTAATAAATAAAACTTGTCTGAAGAGAGTAAAACAGCCCCACTGGTCAGCCTTACAGACCAGGCAGTGGTAACACACACCTTTAATCCCAGAAGCCACACTAGTTGCAATAGAAACTGAGCAGTGCATGCCTTTAATCCCAGTGGTGCATGCCTTTAATCCCAGACCTATAGAGGATTATTAAACTGGGGGAGACAGCTCTCAGGCTCGGTCTTATTCTGAGATTTCTGGAGGCAGGATTGCCACTTTTGAACTGAGGTAGAGGTAAGAGCCAGTGGCTGGCTGTTTTGCTTTTCTGACCTTCAGGTTGAACCTTAATTTCTCTCTCTGAGTTTTTATTAATAGTACCTCACAAAGTAAAAATAAATGCGACAGGCCCAGAAGAAGTACCTTCTCCCTGGTGACTACAGCAACATTATCATGGGAGGCTCTTCCCCCACATGACTTTCAAAGCTTCTTTGCCCAACTTGGCTGTCCCCGCTGGGACCCTGCTGTCTCTTAAAAGGGAAGTGACCATCTTTTGTGATGGGTCAGGACTTACCAGCATTCTGTCTTAACTTTCAAAAAGTATCTCTCCCCTCTCTATTCCCACCCTGGTGTGTGTGTGTGTGTGTGTGTGTGTGTGTGTGTGTGTGTGTGCCTTTAGTGGTACAGCACTAATAAGTTAGCCATGCTCCAGTAAATATCCTCCCACCCACACTGTGTAAGCAACTCTAAATAAACTCAGTGGGACACATGACTTCAATTGTGTCTTATATTACCCTGAGAGGTAAAAGAAAGCTTACAATGCTACCAAACAACAAAACAACAAAAATAAAAAAAATAATAAAAAGAAGGTATGAAAGTAGGAGGGGGTTTGTGGGAAGAGAGGACTTCATCAAGAGAGGGAGGGGGATGAAATGAGAGAAGGGGTGAAAATGTCTAAAATTATTGCATGCTTGTATAAATCTCCAAGAGGAAAAAATAAAACAAAGGAAACAAAAATGGAAACACATGAATGATTGTAAACCAACTTTATTATAGATTGATTGTGTTAACTTTCTGTTTCTTTTTTAATTTATTTTTTATTAGATTTTTTTTTAAAAATTATTAATCCAAATTCCCACTCCCTCCCTCCTCTCATTCTTTCCACACATCCTCCTACCCCACCCCCTCTAATCCTAAGAGAGGGCAAGGCACCTTGCTCTGTGGAAAGTCCAAGGCCCTCCCCACTACATCTAGGCTGAGCAAGGTGTACATTCAAAGAGAATAGGATCCCCAAAAGCCAGTACATGCAGCAAAGACAAATTCCAGTGCCACTGCCAGTGGCCCCTCAGTCTGCCCTAACCATACAACTGTCAACCACATTCAGAGTGACTAGCTTGGTCCTATGCTTGTTCCCTCCCAGTCCCTCTAGAGTTGGTGAGCTCCCATTAGTTCAAGTAAACTACTTCAGTGGGTGAACCCCTCATGGTCTTGACCTCTTTACTCATATTTTTATTCCTTCTACTGTTCAACTGGACTGTGGGAGCTCAGTCCAGTGTTCCAATGTGAGACTCTGCCTCTGCTTCCATCTGTTGCTAGACGAAGGTTCTATGGTGATATTTAAGATAATCATCAATCTGAATACAGGGCAATGCCAGTTCAGGCACCCTCTCCACTATTGTCTAGGGTCTTAGCAGGGGCCATCCTTGTGAATTCCTGGGAATTTCTCTAGAGCTAGGTTTCTTGCCAACCCCATAATGGCTCCCCCAATCAAGATATCTCTCTTCTTGCTCTCATATCTGTCCCCCCTCCTTCTTGACCATCCCATTCCCTAAAGTTCTCCTTAACTCTCCCCTCTCCCCTCCTCTTGTCCCCTGTCCCTACCCATTCCCCCTCTCCCATGCTCCCAATCCTGTCAGGTGACCCTGTCTGTCTCCAATCCCCAGGTGGGTCCATATATTTTTTTATTTGGGTTCATCTTAGTACTTAGCTTCTCAAGGATCATGAACTACATAGGCTCAATGTCTTTGTTTATAGCTAGTATCCACTTATGAGTTAGTACATACCATATTCATCTTTTTGGGTCTGGGTTACCTCACTCAGGATAGTGTTTTCTAATTCCATCCATTTGCATGCAAAATTCAAGATGTCATTGGTTTTTTATTGCTGAGTAGTACTCTAATGTGTAAATGTGCCACTCTTTCCTTATCCATTCTTCAGTTTAGGGGCATCTAGGTTGTTTCCAGGTTCTGGTTATTACAAATAATGCTACTATGAACATAGTTAAACAAATGCTTTTGTAGTATGATTGTCATCTTTTGGGTATATTCTCAAGAATGGTATTGCTGGATCCTGAGGTAGGTTGATTCCCAATTTTCTGAGAAACCGCCATACTGATTTCCAAACTGGTTGTACAATTTTGCATTCCCACCAGCAATGGATGAGTGTTCCCTCTACTCCACATCCTCTCCAGCATAAGCTATCATTAGTATTTTTGATCTTAGCCATTCTGACAGGTGTAAGATGGTATCACAGAGTTGTTTTGATTTGCATTTCCTTGATAGTTAAGGAAGTTGAACATTTCCTTAAGTATCTTTAGGCCATTTGAAATTCTTCTGTTGAGAATTCACTGTTTAGTTCCATACCCCATTTTTTTTTAGTTCCATACCCCATTTTTTAATTGGGTTATTTAGAACATTACTGTCTAATTTCTTTAGTTCTTTACATATTTTGGAGATCAGTCCTTTGTCTAATGTGGGGTTGGTAAAGATCTTTTCCCATTCAGTAGGTTGCCTTTTTGTCTTATTGACTGTGTCCTTTGCTTTACAGAAGCTTCTCAGTTTCAGGAGGTCCCATTTATTTATTGTTGCTCTTAGTGTCTGTGCTACTGGGGTTATATTTAGGAAGTGGTCTCCTGTGCCCATGCATTGAAGACTACTTCTCACTTTCTCTTCTATTAGGTTCAGTGTGGTTGGATTTATATTGAACTTGGGCGTCCATTGGATAGGTTTGGGTTTGGAAGGAGCCTAGCTACAGGAAACTCCCTGCTGGCTGGCTAGAAAAGCCTTAGGAGTTGGGGAAGGGGGTCCCAGGTTTTGTCCCACTGGGGAGGTCCTAGAGAGTGGGGCATCCAGCCCTGTGGCTGTTCACTCATCTCTTAGGTCCCCTCAGTACTGGAGCAAGCTGTGTTTTAGATTTCCACTGAGATTGCAGTCAAATAGGCAGGTTTGGGGGTGGGTCGTAGCTAGTAGTTTGGATGGGGGATGGATGGGTTTTGGGGGGAAGCCTAGCAGCAGGAAACTCCCTGCTGACTGGCTAGAAAAGTCGAGAGAGTTGGAGAAAGGACCTGGGGTTTTGTCCTGCTGGGGAGGTCCTAGAGAGTGGGGCATCTTGCCATGTGGCTTTTCACTCACCCCTTAGATCTCTTCAGTATTTAATTTTCTGTTTCTGTAAACTATTCAAGAAAATTGAAAATATCCATCTGATCTGAGCAAAATTTTTATAAATAAAAGAAGCTTTATTGGTTAATAAAAATGTAGATGAGTAAGCCAGCATTCACTAAAATCAGTATTGAGAATTCCACATCTGTGCCTTGAGGTTGCAATGGTGTTTTCTGACTGCTGCCCTAAAGGTGCAAGGGCAAGCACACAGCCTAGAATCTAAGTCTTTCAAAAGCTGAGGGATAAACCATGCAGCTCTTCTACGGACAATATTTCTAGATATTAATAAAACTCTAGCATTTAAATGCTGTGGCATTATTAATGGCATATGTGGGACAATGAAGGAAATGTACTAAGTAGCCCCGCTGTCTTCTGAGTCCTATGCTAACCCACCGTCACCACTGCCATGTAGCTGAAGTCCCCACCAAGCCCTGTAGCCTCCTACCCACAACCCTCCCTGAAGGGCATCTTCATACGTTGCACAAGATTCTCAGAATCTGGACCTTGCCAGGCTCAGGTTTCACTACTCTAACCTCACATGCTAGATGTCCTGGCTTGTCAGTTTCAAGGAGACACCAGCAAGCTCTTCTGTATTTTACACCTCCATCCTTAATATTCCTCTTATTATTTCATTCACAAGAAAATCTCACTTATTTGTTTGCTTGGAAAGTGGCAATTCTTAGTTGTTCAAGAATCTGTATTTTTTGTGATATGAAAAAAAAACTGATATTCAAGAAATGCAACACACACATTTATGTATACATGCATGCATGCGTGTATGCACAGACACACACAGACACACATTTATGTATACATGCATACATGTGTGCATGCACAGACACACACAGACACACCAAAAGAGACATTAATTACATAGTGTAAAGTGCCAACTTTCCAAAATAGTGCTGAGCAAAACAAGCAAGACAGGAAAGAATTCATGCTATATGACTTACGTCAGAAAAGTTTCAAAACCAGGCAAAGTCAACATGTGGTGTTTCCTCTATTGCTGTGAAGAGAAACCATGACCACGGTTGGAAAAACCTCATCAAAGAAAGCATTTAATTGGGGATTACTTACAGTTTCGGAGAATTAGTCCATTATCATCGTGACAAGAAGTATGGCAGAACTAAGACAGACATGGTGATGGAGAGCTAGCTGAGAATTCTACATCTGGGCAAGAGGAGGAAGGAGACACTGGGCCTGGAATGGGCTTCTGAAACCTCAAAGCTCACCCCAGTGGCACACTTCCTCCAACAAGGTCACACCTCCCAATCCTTTCAAATAATGCCACTACCTAAGCATTCAAATATATGAGCCTATGGAGGTGATTCTTATTCAAACCATTATACGCCACCAGCACGGATAACAGCACCCATGAAGGGGAGAGTAGCTGCGGTATATGGGATGTCAGAAGTGGTACATGTCTGTGGTCAGAATGTTCATTATTTGGGCATAAGCTCTTAGAAGCTTATGATCTTTATTAGGATTTTTTATACTTGTATGAATATGGTGTTTTGAAGAAAAAAAGAAAAATCAAGATTTATTCCAAGCATCATTGTCACAAAATACAGGAAAGTATTTGGTTTTGACTCTTTCTGTATTATACATATTTTCTTTTTCTTCATCACACTGACTGGAATTTATTGACTATGTGTGTTGCTGTTGGCATTTTCTGTTTGTCTTTTCTCCTCTGCTTCTTCCTCTGTATAATCTGTGTCCTATAAAGCTTTCTTGGAATGTCTACAGAATGGGCGGCAAACTTCCCAAGAGGTTAGAAAATTAACTGGAGCCAGATTTTCCTTTATGCCTAACCTTGGAAGTTAAGAAGCTTTCTTGATGTCACATTCTCAGAGTCTGATTCTCTAAGGCTGGCGCATATTCAGAGGAATTTGTCTCTTTCTTCATCATTTAGCTCAGTTCCTGTTCATAATAGGCTCTAGATAAGTCATTATAGCTCACTGAATGAATAGTAAGTGTCTAAACTTAAGCTCCCTAAGAGGCCATTTGTCACGGGATCATGTGTGATGCATCACTAGAATTGTAGAGTGTAGGTTTGGTGACAGATGCTCTTATCTTTAATGGGTATGAAAAGCCACACTTTCTGAGTGTATTTGAGCCATATGTGACTAGTGGTAGTCATTAGCAGGACCAGAAAGCCATGTGACTCTTGACCATATTCCCTCAGATCTGTAACAGAAATGTTCTTCTTTATTGAATTTCCACTTTTTAGGGCAGCACAAAACTACAATTTAACATTTATTTATGAATGTGTAATATCCATGACAAAGGTGTGAGCATGTCTTGGTGTTAAGACCAAATGACAAAATTGATGTGATTGATAAATAGACCTTTGAAATGTGGAAGTTCATGGATAACTGGGAGAGCTCATTAGCAACTTTTCTAAATCAGTATTGTCTAATACAGTTTTTCAACAGTTCTCATTACTATGTGTGAAAGCAGTCTGGCTCCAGTTAATTTTCTAACCTCTTGGGAAGTTTGCCACCATTCTGTAGACATTCCAAGAAAGCTTCATAGGACACAGATTATACAGAGGAAGAAGCAGAGGAGAAAAGACAAACAGAAAATGCCAACAACAACACACGTAGTCAATAAATTCCAGTCAGTGTGACGAAGAAAAAGAAAACTGTGTGAAAGCAGTCATTTTCTTTCGAGAATAATATTTCATGTTTCCAATTCAACCTTAAACAATCCTGTGCGTGGTCTGGTAATTTGGCACACTAAAGGCTATGCATGAATTTATTCCATACAGTAGAAGGTGAAAACAAACTCCCATACAAACTCCCATACAGCCTTCTTTGATGTTTTCTCTCTCTCTCTCTCTCTCTCTCTCTCTCTCTCTCTCTCTCTCTCTCTCTCTCTGTCTCTCTCTCTGTCTCTCTGTCTCTCTCTGTCTCTCTCTCTCTGTCACACACACGCACACACACACACACACACACACACACACACTTTAAAAAAACACTTTAAAAATTTGGAGGAAGATCTTGAACTTCTGATCCTCCAGCCTCTTCAACTTCTGATCCTCCAGCCTCTATCTCCTTAGTGCTGTGGTTGTAGGTCTGTGACACCATGCCCAGTTTGTGCAGTGGTAGGGATCAAAATCTGGGTTCTCTGCATGCTAGGCAGACAGTCTACTGATCAAGCTATATCCACAGCTCCCACATAAAGACTATTTTGAAAGAATGATGCCGATTTTTATCTTTAAAATATGCTTTGAACTTCAACTTACACGTTTGCTTGCTTACATATACCTAACATAGTCAAGGGCCTGCCCAGAAATCTAATCAGCACCATCTAATTTTAGAGTGTTATCACTAAAGCAACTTAGTGCCTCAAGGGAAAAGTATGACTTACTTTATCCCCTGTTGTAGCCTAATTAAACTGAGAATCTTGGAATTCGAATAAGATTGTGACAGACTGTGATAACACACACCTGTAACCCCAGCCTTTAGGAAGCAGTAAGATTGGGAGTTCAAAGCCAGCCCGGGCTATGTGAAACCCTGCCTCACTCCCTTTTATAATAAAACTAAGTTCAGTATGTTTCTGTGCATCTTGTAACAAACTTACAAACTTAGGCTTCAAACAGCCCAGTGAAGCCCAGCAGTGGTGGCACATGCCTTTAATCCCAGCAGGGGGGAGGCAGAGGCAGGTGGATCTCTGTGAGTTCAAGGCCAGCCTGGTCTACAAGAGCTAATTCCAGGACAGCTAGGGCTGTTAAAGAATCCCTGTCTCAAAAAGCAAAACAGAACAGTGTATTATTTCACGGGTCTGCGGTGCGACACAGTTTCACTGGGCTGGCAAGATGTCTGCATTCCTCTCAGAGGTTCTAGGGAAAGATCCATTTTTCTGCCTCCATGGGTGAATCCTTTGTGTGTTTTAGACTGGGTCCACCTTTGTCTTTCTGGTAGTCAGTTAGTTTCCCAGCCTATGGAGCTCCACAGGGTCTAGAGTTCAGGCACTGTCCTCAGGTTATCATGCTCTTCTGTCTTGAACTTCACCAGAAGCTCTGGTGAAAGGAAGCACTTCCCTTTTGCATCTTCCTTCCTTTCATCTTCCCTGATACGTTACTTCTCCTCAACGCTCCATTTCTAAGATGTGGGGTCACTTGGAAGAGGCGTGGTGGCAAGGGGATCAGCAGCAGCAGGAGAGAAATGGTCAAGTTGGTGTGTTTAGGATTGCTGCTGAGTGGGTGCACATAGTTTGTCTTGTTTTGTTTTATTTTATTGGTTTTTTTGTTATTTGAGACAGGGTTTCTCTGCATAGCCCTGATTGGCCTGGCATTAGCTCTGTAGACCAGGCTGGCTTTGAACTCACAGAGATACACCTGCCTCTGCCTCCTGAGTTCTGGGATTAAACGTGTGGACCATCACTACCCAACATACATTTATGTCTGAATGTATGTCTGAATATTCCCTGTGACAAATCACATTCCAAGGTCGTTCAGGTTGGAAACTCCTGGACTAGCGTCTCTCTCTGTTTCCTTGGTGTGGCCCTTTACTGCCTTCTTGATAGTAGATAGCGCTTTTCTTTGAAGCTCACCCCAGCTTCTTTTGGAAATTTCAGCTGACTCATTTTCCTCTTCCTTTTTCCCAGACGTTTGGCTTCCTTTGCCTTCTGTGCCCTATTGTTCTTTACTCTGTACGAGTATTTTCGAACTTGAAAATAGATTCTTTTGGGAACCATTAGAATTTATTTTCTTACAGAAATAACTTGATTTTCATGCCTGGAAAACTTTAAAGTGTGTACTTGTATGAATGTGTGTATTAACAATGTGATTATCATCCCAAGAAGGAAGTCAGTTTGAGTGAGCTGGGAGATGGGCCTTTTCTCTCTTGGAGACAACAGCACTCCTGACACATAGTAAATAGAATTTAATGAATGAATAAAATTTGGCAGAGGCACTGAGGTGCATTGGCTAAAAAAAAAATTAAAAGTGGTAAAGTCTTTGAAATGGGCAAATTGAACTTAATTTTAGGTCTGGCACTTAAATGGCCATTGTTTTTTGGAATGCCTAGATTCAGATCTTTTCTGAATATCCATACCTTTGAGGCTCAGCTCAGATGTTACCTAGATAGTTGCACCCTCATCTGAACCATAGGTCATTTCTTTCCTTGAAAAGCCTTCTGCTTTGTCCTGCTTCCATGATTGCAACCAATCACATTCTTGGATCCAACGTAGTGCACAGGACTGTTGCGGTCAGTGAACTCATCATAACTGCAAACTACAAAGCTCACATGTCTGTTTAATTTGTATGTTATGCTTCCAAATGCATAGCTTCGATCGGTGTTAATGTTAAAAGATGTTTTCAGAAGAACAATATCTAGCTATATGTTCATATAGCTATATATGCTCACCCTGTTACTAAAACTCTACTTGAGGCAACCACACATGTGATGCCATGTGGAGATGAGATGCTGTGTTGAATTAAGAAATGTGTAAGTCTATCAATGTCCTGTGGTTTGCTGAAGACAGCAGTTTATGCTTCATAGGAATTGATTCCTTTGAAAACCCTAGTTTGTTTCCTCGGGTATGAATTTTGCATGCCAAAACCAGATTTTTAAGTTCCAATTTGGACATTTAGCAAGGTTTCCTAATCTCTCCCTGTATAACAGAAGCAATTCCCTTGCAGCTACCTGGATATTTTCTAACAAGGCTTGCAGGTTGAGTTTATAGTGTTCATACAGATGTTTGTGTATTTCACAGGCAAGCCCTGTAGTCATAAGCCATTCTCTTCTTCTTCCTTGGAGATTTTACCAACAAACTCTAAAGTAAAAGAGCCCAGGAGAGAAGCATAGCAAAGGGATTGAGAATACACAGGCTGGACCTTACAGACTCAATGTCAAATCCTGCCTTGGAAATTTCCAGTCACGTGACCATGGGCAAATGGCAGATCTCTATCTGCATCAGCTCTAAGATGTCTAAGATGGAAATAAAAGAGGACTTTTAATCTACGGTTCTTACAATCTCTTAGTTAATTTTTGATAGAGCAAACAAAGACTTGAGAATGACCATCTGTTAGATGTGCTCACATCCCAAATTCTGTACTGGGCATGTAGAAAGATGACTTCACTTGAATTTTCATTTCCAGAGGAAAATGTTTCACTCCTCAAAGTTTTCACAAAAGCAATTCTCTGGGAAATTTAATAACTAACATACCATTAACAACATAATCTTTTAACAAAAGAAGCTACCTCTGTCCACTGGAGGTTACATCCATTTGATACCTTTGTTTCCTGTTTCCATATGCTCAACTGTTGCTTACAGAATTTCTCTGAATGAAAAAAAAAAAGAATTTCTCTGGTGTCCTGCAGTCCATGAGAAGGCATTCTTCCCGACATACATGCATCAGACTCCTGGCCTGATAGATTGTCCTTTGGAATTTGCAGAGAAGCATTTATACTTTTGATATTAATTCACACTTAGAGTTCATTTTTCCCTTAAAAATTCAAAGTTACAAGAATGGAGAGTAGGCTAGCTGCCAAGAGCAATTCTGCTTTTGCAGAGCATCTGGGTCCAATTCCCAGCACCACAGGGTAGTTCACAACCTTTGGTAATTTCAGTTCCAAGGATCATCTTCTGACCTCCACAAGCACCAGGGACACACATGATGCAGATACAGGAATGTAGGCAAAATACTCATACACACATATAAATGAAATAATAATAATAATTTCAAAGCTTGTATCTTAAGAGTTTAAAGACCCGACTTTCCTGGAAATGGCAGAAGATTGACTGCAGTAGGAATAGATTATTGGTTAGAAAAGAAGCCACCAGTAACAAATTAGAGGGAAAAAGAGCAAGTAGTCCTGCTATTTGCTTCGAGTGATTCAGTGAGGAAATGCAAAAGACAACAGGAGTGGGGCACCCTAATGCTGTAAGTATCTCTTACATGTTAATTTGCATTAGTCAGTGAAGGTCATAGGCTGTAAGATAATTATTTTACAGACTCCTCTGTGTGTGCATGTGTGCTTACCAGTGTGTGTGTTGTACAAAAAAACAGCATACATATAGCATATGCACAAACACTTATTCACACACACACACAAACAAACTTTACGTATCACATATCCTGCATACCAGATATTTACATTATGATTCATGACAGTAACAAAATTACAGTTATGAAGTAGCATCAAAATAATTTTATGGATTGGGGTCAGCACAGCATGAGGAACTGTATTAAAGGGTCACAGCGTTAGGAAGGTTGGGAAGCACTGCTCTAACAGCATCAGGGAGGTCAAGAACCACTGCTCTAACTCCTTAGAGTAGAGACCACACTGACCGAAATCCATAGTTCCATAGTCAGTGTTACCATTTGTTATCATTTTCAACTGATAAGAACAATTTTTATTGGGCATAGCTTTATAGTATCCGTTGTACGAAGCCAGGCAAACAAAGTTGAATAAAATAAAAATAAAACACTGAGACTATCTCTGTAGACAGGCTGTCTAAGGGATGCTGAACCTAAGTTTAAGTCCTCTTTTTTTTGAAATATATCCCTTCACTCTTCTTTGAGCAGGTATATGTGAGAGGTGAACTGAGAATCACTAATATCAAATTTGATAGAAGACGGCAGAATATCATGAAGGCTCTGGCACAAACAAACGCAAACCATTCTGAGGTTTTGCTCCCACAAGTGTACCTTAAGGAACATAAAACTCCTTCAAAAAGATGAGAAGTAGTTCCAAATACTTAAGAAAACAATGTAACACATTAGAGTAAGCAGGGACCAGGCAGTGTTTAAAGCTCCCATAGAAAACAAAGGTAGATGCCTGGGATAATTGAAGACAAGTATTAAATAAACATTTCAAAGGTAGAATACCAGATAAATATGCTTAGGATAATTGAAGACAAGTATTAAATATTTGAGAAATACACAAACCCTTCGGAAAACAATAAAATTCTTGTACTGAATACTTTATAAATACCAGTATAAAATGAGAATTCAATGGGCGCCATCAACAGTAAGTATGTATAATATACAAAAAGAAGTTTAGAAACAAAAAACCCTCCAAGATGATAAAGAATATGATCAAATTATATTATCTCAAAAAAGTTAGATGGAAATAAATTTACTCCATTATCCAAAAATGACTACTTTGTTTTGTATAACAATTTGGCTCCTATACCCATACAACTTTTTTGAGCATTTTTTAAATATTAGAAGTATGTGTTAATGTGATCTAGTTTATAATGTAGTGGCCTATGAAATGTTCTGTCACGCTTTCACATGTTTTTTCTAATAGTTTCCATTTTAAAATACAAACACATGTATTTTTAAATTTTTTTTCCTAAACTTCAACTTCTAGGATTTTAACATTTGAGATTCCTGGTCCCCAGGAATCAGGGAAGTAAGTTGGCTTTTGAAAAACAAAAAGGTTTGAAGTATTTGGCCAGTGGAATTGACCCTGAAGTGTCCGCTTTAGCAAAGTTACAGAGAAAAAGTCCCATTTTATGTTCTAGAATTTCCTTCCTTGGGTAACAGCTCTCTTATCTTTATTCCACTGGGCCTTTATCAGGCCAGGTAGGAGGCCCTGCTGAGGAATGAGATAAAGGAGAGATGGCTCTTGTTCTCAAGTCATAATCTCATCTCTTCCTGGCTTTTTTGTTTTGTTGTTGTTTTGCCCCGTAGTATGGGAAACAGAAAGTGAGGCCTCTTGTGTTGACTCTCCGAGATCAGATGGAAACAGGAGAAAAGCAGCTCTAGCGAGGGGCTGCTGATGTGCAGAGGCTCTCCTCAGGAGGCCAGAACTTGTTCATCACACCAAAGTCAATGATGGTCTCTGGTTATATTACACTTGGCTAGGATCAAGCCAGGAGAGCATCACACATCACGTCGTAGCTTCTTGACAGTTGAGACACGCAACAGACGAAAACCTTGGAAAGAATCTGATCCCCTAAAACAGGGAAAAGACCCACATAAGAAAAAGTCTACAAAAAACCAGAACAGTGCAGGCCAAGTGAAAGTAACCCAGGCTGCGACCGCGTTGGCTGAGCTTGGGCCTGCCGCCAAGCACGTCTGTGCTCGCAGTTCCTGAGGTGTGTCAGCTTATCTCTCTGCCCTTTCAGAGGCTTGGCTCCTGACTTATTTTGTCATGGGTTTTAATGCAGTAGATTGAGGAGGCGTTTCGAACAGCATGGCTTAAGGGCACTAAGTCTCACTTTGCAAATACCAGTTGAACTAGGAACCAATGAGGCAGAGGACAAAGGTAGGACATTTTAGGGTGCAGCTCCTATCACAATATAGTTTCTGGATGACATTGAGGAAAGTCTTCAGATCGACCTGTCAGCCAAGACTCAACTTGAAAACCTGTCTGGATAATTCAAATCTTGCTTCTTTCTGAAACGATACTTTCATGATCATAAATGGAACTTGATGAGCTTAGAAAGCTTCTATACAGCAAAGACACCATGAGGTAGCCTACTAAACATTAAAAAAAATCTTCACCAGCTATACTTACAGCATAGGTTAATATCCAGAAAACACCAACCATCAAGAAAACAACCCAGTTCAATATGAGACGTAGAACTGAATAGAGATCTCAAAAGATAAAATGCAAAATATGGAGTGTTTCATAAAGTGCTGGATATCCTTAACTTTCAGGGTGATACAAATTTGAACTACTTTGAGATTTCATCTTACTGTAGCCAGAATGGCTCAGATTTTTTTTTTAAAAAAGGTCGATAATGAATGATGGGTACTAGTGTGGATGTTGGAACAATAGAACACTCACTGCTGCTTGAAGTGCAGACTGGAACAACCACAATGGAAGTGTAAAGGATCCTCCAAAAGCTAGTACTGTTCTTAGGCATATACCCCAAGGACTCTATATTCTGCTGTAGAGGAACCTCTTCCTTGTGCATTGCTCCCTTATTCACAATAACCAAGAAATGGAAACAGTTGATAGACATCCATCAACAAATGCGGGAATAAGGAAAAGGTGAGATATGTGCACAGTGGGTTATTATTCTGTTGATAAGAAAAATGAAGATGCCCTATCATACAATAAAAGTATATGCTCAACTAAGTTCATAGCAGCATTGTTTGTAATAGCCAGAACCTGGAAACAACCTAGATGCCCTTCAACGGAAGAATTGATGAAGAAAGTATGGAATATATACATATTAGAGTACTACTCAGCAGTAAAAAGCAAGGACTTCTTGAATTTTGCAAGCACATGGACGGAAATAGAAAACACTATCCTGAGTGAGGTAAGCCAGACCCAAAAAGAGGAACATGGGATGTACTCACTCATAATTGGTTTCTAGTCATAAATAAAGGACATCGAGCCTATAATTTGTGATCCTAGAGAAGCTAAATAAGAAGGTGAACCCAAAGAAAGACATATAGTCCTCCTCCTGGAGATTAACTTTCATCAGGCGATGAAAGCAGACAGAGACAGAGACCCAAATTGGAAGACCGGACAGAAATTTCAAGGTCCAAATCAGGAGCAGAAGGAGAGAGAGAACGAGCAAGGAACTCAGGACCGCGAGGGGTGCACCCACACACTGAGACATTGGGGATGATCTATCGGGAACTCAACAAGGCCAGCTGACCTGGGTCTGAAAAAGCACGGGATAAAACCGGACTCGGTGAACATAGCGGACAATGAGGACTACTGAGAATTCAAGAACAAGGACACTGGGTTTTGATCCAACTGCACTTACTGGCTTTGTGGGAGCCTAGGCAGCTTGGATGCTCACCTTACTAGACCTGGAAGGAGGTGGGAGGTCTTTGGACTTCCCACAAGGCAGGGAACCCTGACTGATCTTCAGGCTGATGAGGGAAAGGGACTTGATTGGGGGAGGGGGGATATGGGAGGCGGTGGAGGGGAGGAGGCAGAAATCTTAAATAAATAAATAAATTTAAAAAAAAGAAAATTAAATTTTTTTCTGGTTCTGAAAAAAAAAGAAAAAGAAAAATGAACTTAAGAAGCTTGCAGGTAAACATATTGAGATAGAAGTACTCATCCAAATGAAGGCAACTGAGAAAATATAAACAGCATATAGTTAGTTTCTCTTATTTGTGAATGCTAGTTTTGAATTACATATGTATGTTTCATTTGGAATACCAGTAGAGAAGTTGTTGGCAGTGGATAGCTACCAGAAGAAAATGACTCCATTTTAATAGCATCGTCTCTGGTTAAGTTGACTATACTCCAGAAGAAGGTCATACCACTCGTGGTATTCTAAAAAACTCAAAAATTTTTGGGTTTCCATGGGATTATTTTTGCTTCCCAGATTGTGTCTCTTCAAGAATGTCTCCCATGAGGCCCTAGCATCAAGGCCACAGAGAGTGACATTCTATGTAAAAGGCATTTTTATCAGTAGAATTCCCAAGGGACCCAGAGAATTCAGGGTAGTCACCAGGCCTGCTCCTTAGAGGGAAACTGCTGGAATAAAGACCAAAAAAAAAAAAAAAAATCCAAGACTTTGCTTTGTAAGAAGGCTCCCTTAAGGAAATGGTGAATTCTCTTTCTGTGATCTCACAAAATACTTGTAAATCCTGATAATGATGATAGCACCATACAGTTGGAGAAATGGTGACAGAATCTATTTTTCTATTCATTTCAGAAGCATAGAAGCCCCATGTCAGCACAGGGTCAGAAGCCATAAGAAACAATAAGAAATCTTTAGACATTTTCATGAGAGTGTATGGTTAACTTAGCTTGGAGTTGAGTTTTCAAAGCCTACCAGAGTCTGGGGGATCTCTCAGGTCATAACTGACTGATCTGTTGGAAACATGGTGATAACATTTAAAAGAAGGTGCCATGCGTTGCCCCATCTCAGACAATAACAGTCCATGATTGATACTATACTTATATATAAGAGCGTGTGCCTTATTACAGCCGAAGAGTTATACCAGAGCAGTTGAGTGGTCCATGACCTTTTGACAGAGTACTGTTGAGCATTTGGGTGGGTAGTCAGTTATGGTGATGAGCCGAACTGAAAGGAGCTATTAAGCCTTTATCCACTTACTGTAAAGAGCAAGCAACCAGGCCTTTGTTCACCTGCTGTGACTGTACAAACAAGTGTAGCAGTGTTTCACTTTCTCCATAGAACAGCACTGGGGAGAGTCAGATATATAGTGGAGATGGAAAAAGTTACCTTACCACTGAAGAGCCCCAAACTCAGAATCCCTACTTCTTTAAGGTCATAGAGGTACAGTCTAAATGGAGTGAGGGAAGGAGTCTAGGAGTGAGAAATTCCTGGGTCAAAGAGGAGAACAGAGCACTTATCAAGACCACAAATAAGGCAGTCTCTGCAGGAAGTCCCTCAGCTACAAACCTTAGTCAGAGAGAACAGAGGGAGGTATGTGACCATGTCTAACCTGAAGATGGAGAACATTGCCTGAGGCCTGGACTACAGCTTTTTCATAAAGTACAACACACACTGTACACTAAGTTCAAGGGGTGGGGGCAACTTTCCTCCCAAGGTCTGCTGGTCAAAGCCCTTTAATCATCTAAGATTATACTTGAAAGATCACACACAGGATCTCTGCCTGGAGCCAGACTTGTCAACTATTACACAATGTGGATCAGAACTTGAGGACATTAGTCTTAATAGGCAGTATATATGTGGTACAAACAAGGTCAAGAGTTGATACTCCTTGATGTAGGATAAGAGGCATGAGACTTCATGTGTGAATAGGAACACTGTCCAAGGACTTTTTGATAAAAAGATAATAAATTCATATTTATTTGCAGCTTCAATTACAAACCATTTCTTAAGACATGGGACCCATTCTTGGATGAGAATGTGCCCACTTGCTTTGAGCCATGGTCTTTAGTTTTGCTTGACATTATACCCATTACTGAAGATTAAGTAAAACACTAATGTAGAAAAGGTGTAAATTATGCATTTGATACCCTGGTCAAAATTGGGTATTTGCAAAAATCATAGTCTTTTTTTGTTATAGTTCTTGATCTTAAAGAGAATGATTTTGGTTTGTGACTAACTCATCTTACAAATTTGTCAAGGGCATACCTTAGTGTTTCAAAGAGCAAACCCAGAAACAGAATTTGGGTGTGTATATGCCCATGTACCATTTAATGATGGGTATACTCTCTGATAAACGTCTCAATAAATTATTTTGTTATGCAAACATCATAGAGCATAGTCATATAACTTAGAAGGTATAAGTCAGTCATTTTTCATGACCTTTTGATGAAATTAAAAGGCTTGGTAAATGTTAGATACATGAGATTGATGCATGTAGAGCATAGCATGCTATTTTATAGTAAACATTTTAGTGAGTGTACTCTAAAAGTAACAACTTTTAACTTGTATGCAACCATTTGTCTAATTAGACGCATGGCCCACTTGATGGGAGGGGATCATGCCCGGTACTGTAAGCCAAGCAAACTGCGTGTGCTGAGAAGGCACAGACCCTAGAAGAGGACCCACTACTTCCAATTGCCTATGCTGAACGTAATTTCTAAACACTTATCCTTACGCCCACAGAGATGTGTAGCTCTCATCCCTCATCACTGAAGCTTCTTTTTGTAGTAGACAGAGGCTATTACAGAGACACACAGCTGGAAAAATTCAGAGAATAAATGACTGTGGGGTTCCCAGTCCCAACTGTTTCGTCTACACTACAACCCCTGTGCCTAAGGTTCAGAGAAAATCAGTGAAGGGCTGTAGAAAGATGGAAAGGCCAAGAGACCAGGTCGCCCGCTGCTATTTCAGGTACCCTGGATATGAAATTCACCCTTGAAATCTTGCCAGTGTCATTGTCTGATCAAGACTGGCACACCATCTGACATGCCAACACAGATGGGGAAATTTCCAGAGCCTCTCACCCCTAAATGAAGCACTAGAGATAGTCAGTGACTATGGAGAGAGGGAGAATCAGTTCCTTTCAGGGAACTCCTGCGTGAGTTTGCCAAACCTGAGTCTTGGACACATGGACACATGAACAACCATAAATGGATTTGGTAGAGGGTGTGTGTGTGTGTGTGTGTGTGTGTGTGTGTGTGTGTGTGACTTTGGGAGATAGGGGGACACAGGAGGAGTTAGATCGTGGAGAAGGGCAAGAGAGATATAGATGTGGTGCTCATATATAAAGCTCTAAAAAACACAAATACAACAAACACAGAAAACCAGTATTAATAGTTACAATTAATAAGCATCATGTGATATACATCATAGGTATGAGACTTTGTATGGCTGACATCGTAGTAGGTTTGTTTACACTAGCTTCAGCACAAGCATGTGAGTAATGCTTGCACTGCTATGACATAGTGAACACGCTAGCACTAGATAACGGGAATCTTTTAGCTCCGTTAGGATTTTACGGAGTTTAATGCAATTCCATTTTGTTAATGAACCCAGAAAGTAAATGAGAGGAAAACAAGTCATGGAAACAAGAGCCAGTCAAGAGTGTGCGTATCAGCAAGAGACTGCTAATGGCAGATGGGATTCCATCCCACTGTGGATCCTCTGAGAAACCACAGAGAACTCACTTCAGTGTTTTCTTCAATGGGAAAAGGAACCTCTATCTTTCTTTTCTTTAAAATATTTATTTATTTATCATGTATACAATATTCTGTCTGTGTGTATGCCGGCAGGCCAGAAGAGGGCACCAGACCCCATTACAGATGGTTGTGAGCCATCATGTGGTTGCTGGGAATTGAACTCAGGACCTTTGGAAGAGCAGGCAATGCTCTTAACCTCTGAGCCATCTCTCCAGCCCAGGAACCTCTTTCTTTTGAATCACTGATGACAATTGTTGGGACCATACTTCCTGACACTTGCTGACTAGAAAGTTAATGATTATGCCTAGGTAGAGAACTGAGTGAAGTCGCTGTCCTAAACAGAAGTCTCTGCAAGTGTCCCTCATGAGGAGCAAGGGGCCGGTGTATCTGCGGACTATGATTGGCTTGGAGATTAAGAAACAAAATCAGTCACTCTACAAGTGAGAAGGCTGAGCCCTAATTATGAATTATCATGAAAACCTGGCAGTGCTTCAACCTTTACTGGTAGCATATAGTAACTGAAGTTAGGATGCCAGGTTGCCAATCATATATCCATCCACAAGAATGAGAATGATTTGTGTGCAAATTGTCAAGACTCCCCCAAAGAAACACACCACAAGGTATTTTGGATTTTAATTTAAATCAGCCAGACCCAGTAGGAACTTGACAAGATCAGAGCCCCGTTTTCCTCTTTCCTCATCGACATCGTTACGAATGGAAGTTCCTCCCCGTCTTCCCGCTGGAATCACTTCCGTATGAATTGAAGTTGTAATGGCGAACACACTGTAGCTATGACAACCTTCACTAGGCCTGCACAAAAACACAAGGCGGGAAACTAGGAAGGAAGCCAGGTGGGAAGAAGAGAAGGGGGTGAATGGTGTTTGGAAAGGAGAGGAAAGGGTAATGGGAGACATGAATGTATCAGTTTGTATTGTGTACATGTATGAATCTAAAAAGTAAATAGTAACATAGTTAAGCAAATATAATATCAAGGAGAAAAACACAGGCGAGATGCAGTGACGTTACATGGATAGGACCAGAGAGAGGCAAGATGGGTTCCGCCATCTGTTCAAGTCCACTGCCGCAACTCCAGTGAGAGCCCACTCCCACGTTACAGCACCCAACAAGCAGCATTCCAGAGAGGGATGATGGAATAAAAGAGCTACTTTTAAATACAGACTTCCCCAAATCCAGATGTTAAATCGTAGCTTCTTATACATGTTTAGAGACCAAAGGAGCAGCTTCCTCTCCAGCAGGCAGTAGCATCCAGCTTGATTAGTGTGGAAATGAGAGAAACATCTCTCTAAAGGACGATGACAGTACTCTGTGACGTAGGGGTGTCCGTTGATCCGGTTTTGAAAAAGAATGTCCTGTGGAATGTTATACACAGATAAGAAACTATATCATTCAGAGTGTTCCTGAAATACTACAGGTGGAGGGACAAGCTGCTGCAGCTCTGAACAAGAGAAAAAGGAGGGGGCAGACATGGGAAGGGCCGCCACTCCCATCCTCGGCAGATGGGAGAGTCTGTGGCATAGCCTTGGCATGAAGGAACAGGAAATAAAGACTTTCCTCCTGCCTTTAGGCTTCTTTGAAAACTGTGCTACATAAACTGACATCACAGCTTGCCACGGTCTAGTTCCCCGGGTGCTCTAGAAGACTCCTGAGGTTTAAACTGATAATTGTTTGAGGGATAAGTACATGTGCGCTACCTGTCCTCAGAAGCCTCTTACTGATGAGTCAAACCATCTCCCACCTAAGCATGTTCCATAAAAGAAAGACCGTTGGGCATGTTTGAGCCAAAACCAGAATCATGCAAGGGGGCGGGGGACATATAGAGGAATCTAGAATTAATGGTGGTGTCTACCAACCTGGTCCTTTCTCCTTAGACAAGTCACAGCATTTCCACTACACCTGAGGAAAATCGGGAGCATCAATGTACAGAAAACAAACCAACAGGTCTTGCTGTTGGGATCATTTTCTGTGAGTTTTTTTTCCAGAGGAAGCTAATGATTAGAATACAGATTTGTATAGGTGGCAAATGTATCACGAGCTACGCTGGACCATGTTTAAAAGTTCAAGTTCCTCCTTAGAGAGGCACATCTAAGTGATTTGCATTCAGTTGGAAAATCGTTTTGTTCCATTCTTCATAATTAGGGTGAAAGGTCACATATTCCAGATAAAGTCTAGATCTGCTTAGCACAGAGGAAGTCAGTACTTTGAAACTCGAGTTCTGCTTTTTAGGGCCCAGTTTTCCTGGAATTGAATTCTAGGATGTTCTTTAAACTGAGAACTAACTGAGCTGATGGGTAAACTCAAGTGAAGGCAGACTGAGTAGAGCTGGATTCTGAGAAGCACACCCACCACCTCTGATGGTGCTCTTCTGCCTCCTAACAGGCTTTAAGCACTGCTGGCTTTTTCCTTACTAGCATTGGACCACAGTGATACTAAGAAACAGAGCATCCAAAGGTAGAGCGAACCTTTGTAACAGTCAATTCCTGTCTTTTCAAGGCTCATCTTTGGCTCCTTCTCCATGATGCTTCTTCTACAGGAAATGGCTTCCGTCTTCTCATCCTGAATCTCAGGAACACAGCCTCACTCTTTAGAACTCGGTCCAAGCGTCCTCTCCTGAGGGAGCCACTCACCTGTAGCTACAGAACCTATTGCCCAAAGTTTATACTTTTTCCTTTGTTCAGCGGCAAAGGGACCTTTGCTTTTGGCTGCCTTTCAGGGTGTAATTCTTAGACTGCTGATGTCAGAATACCTAGAGGACCGAGAAGGTGGTACTTAAAAACATTTTTCTTAAACCCAACTAAAGCATTCTCAGAATTGAAAGGGTCAAAGGGTGGGTGGTGAATTCCAGTGCTGTTTTTAGTGAACTCCTTAAATGATCTACAGAAAACTGAAAATTTAAGGACAGAGGAATGCCAGGTGTGGTGTTCGTGTCTGTGATCCATCACAGTGCGGGGCCTGAAGCAGGAGGATGGCTATGAGATTACTTCCCTTCTTTGCTACAGACAGACAGAAAGACAGGCATGGATGCATGGGAGCATGCATGTGCACATGCATGCTCACACACGTACATGCACGTGCATGCGTACACACACACAGAGCCATCTCACAAAAAGCAAAGGCAGTAGCTATAGAAAATAGACTATCATTTCTATCATTCATGGATTGTTCCCACTTTATAGCACATGACTGGACATTCAGTTGGTGATTAATAAATGTCAGTCTGAGTCAGTCCTTCCTTTATTTTTCTTATTTAGTCATTTATTCTATAAGAACTTATTATACACTTATTGTGCCAATGCTTGAATTTGGAATGTCTCCTAAAGATCCTCATGTAGAAAAGGATTGCACCCCTCAGCTCTCTGCTAGAGGAAGGTGGTGAAAATTTTAAGAAGAGGGGTCAATGGGTAGTCTTTGGGTCTTGGGAGGATTCCCTCAGAAGAGACAGTGGGCTTCAGTCTCTTTCATTCACTTTTGCCTCTTGACTGTGAGGTGAATGACCTTGTTTCTTCCTGCACACCTCCCTGGTGTTCTGCCTTGCAAAGGGCCAAACAGTCATTGGCTTAAGGTTGAGAACTAAGAGCTAAAATAAACCCATTCTCCTTGGAAATTGATTCTTTCAGGTAACTGCTATAGTAACAGATGCTGAGTCACATACCGTAGACCATGAATTTTTCTGGAAACTAGAAAATGGTGAGCAAGTATAATACACTCATTCTATTGTTGTGATTTTTTAAAAAAAATTCATAGTTGCTGTTGTTATTTACATGAGAGTAGCAAGCTCTTTGCTAAAACACTGAAACTTAAGTCATTTTTGTTATTTCTACATGTTTGTTCTCGATTTATAGAAAACCAGCTCTTTCCCCCACCTTTCAGTTCGTGCCACAACATCCAAGTGCATCTCAGTGCAGTTCACTTCTGAAGTCGTTTTCTTTGACCCCTGAGTCATACATACTCTTTCCCTTTCTTCTTCCCCGAGAGCTCTCACTCATGGCTGTCTGAGCGTTTGCTTTAGTCATTGCTTTTGGGGGGTTGCTTTGGTTTTGTAGAGGGGATGTCCCATATTGTTTTGTACTTGCGTCATGCATAGGTTGCATGTCTCTGCCACTGGAATGTGGCACCTAGAAAAATACTGTAACTGAACTGCTCTTGTACTTTGATATTTTATTAAAACAATACTTTCAGAGATGAAAAAAATTACGGATTGTTTTGGCATGGAACTTGTAAAATTTTTCTTTTTTTTTTTTTTTTTTTTTTTACCAAAAAAGTCTCCGTTAAACTCACAAGCTCTTCTTTCCCCAGCAGGAAAGTGTTCTCCCTGATTTTGTAGGAAAACACAGATGAATCAGTGCTGTTTAAAACAACATACTTTCAGAAGGTTGTGTCTCGAAATGTTCTAGACAAATATTTATCAAATGGATCAACAGACACAGGCTGAACGAGATCAAGGCAAACACATGTGTGCAGATGGAAGCAAGCTCTTTTTAATGGCTCTTAAGAAGAGAACAGCTCTAAGCGCAGTTCTCAAACTCTGCTACGTGCTAGTCATCTGGGAAAATCCCATGCCCAGGCACACTCTGCAACCATTAAGCTACAAGGTATGCAATCGCCAAGGAGGAACTTGTATGGTTTTTAAAGATCCCAGGTTACTAGTAGGCTCAACAAAGTTTACAACTGTTTTAGTATATTGTTAAGCCATGATTGAAGGATAATTACTAACAATAAGTTGATATTTTTATGTAGATAGATGATACTCAGATTTCCAAAAGAAAAACTTTAGGTGTCTTAAAGAAGCGGTCTTATATAAGCATGCTTTTGAACTGAGCTAATGTAATGCATGTTAGCAAAAGTCCAGGACAATGAATAGTTTATACTAATTTGACTTAATGGTCACAAAAAAACAAAGATGGCATGAAGTTAGTAGGGGGTTGTGGGGAGGTCCTAAGAAGGGTTGGAAAGGTGGAATGGGGCTAGATATGTTTAAAATATGCTCTACATGAAATTATCTGTGAAAAATTTTTTAAGATAAATTTTGAAAAACTGACTGGTTTAAAATCTCCTAGGGATATAAATTTGGCTGTGACATGATATCTGACATTCTATTTGAAGTTGCTAGCACCTAACATTCCAACATTCATGCACAGATAGAAGAATCCCACGTGGACACCCAAGTCAACCTGCAAGCAAGGAAAAGCTGCAATCATATGAAATCAAATCAGAGAAGAAAATTTAAGAGTTTGTTGTAGTTTCCAGTGTTTAATAGCAGAATATAAAATGATATATTATGTTCTACACTGCTACAGTCGCATGATCAAAGCAAATTCTGTGAGGGGAAGTTCTGATCCCCTAGAATTGCACATGGTGTTTTATATCTGCTGTCATAAATAGCCTTATCAAGAACTTTATAAAGTGTCCACCATTGTCTCCATTTTCCAGATGAACAATTTTGAATTGCAAAGGATTAATTTTCTAATTATTTGAAAGCTGTTAATTGCAGAACCAGAGTATGAATTTAGATCCAATAGATCTGAGATTCATGGTTTTCCTTTGCAAAGCCACTTTTTCTCTGTTCTTCTGTGTCTCTTCCTGTGGGAAAATGTGTGGTGTGCTCTGTAGCCACAAGCTGTGTCTTCAAGAGAACACCAGATTATTAAGTCTAGCTTTACCAAACCGGAACTGAGTGACCACATAGCATCATAGGGTGGAAACAGCATACTGAAGCAATTTGATCCTATCCTTGAGGAAACTCTAAACACTTCATAAAAAAGCTCCTACTGATTTGAATGGCTTCCAGACTGGAGCACATAAGA
This sequence comes from Microtus pennsylvanicus, assembly GCF_037038515.1. Classification (NCBI taxonomy): domain Eukaryota; kingdom Metazoa; phylum Chordata; class Mammalia; order Rodentia; family Cricetidae; genus Microtus; species Microtus pennsylvanicus. The sequence continues at coordinate 113,574,032 of NC_134583.1, read as the reverse complement.
GTCTCTGACATCATCATCCCTCAAGACCTAAAGTAGTTTAGCTTTGGAACGTTCTTCCAGAGACCACAAACACTTAGGGGAGAAGAATTCAGTCTACCATACATGCTGCTGCTTTGGGGACAGGGCTGTCTCTTGACCATTTTTAGAACTTCCCCAAGACATGGCCGAGGGTGGAGGGCAAGATCCTGGTGCTGTTGGAAAGTGCTTCCATGACTCACTGTCCGGTCTCAGCAGTCTCCCGGCTGCCCCACCCGCATCTGCAATATTTGCATCATTAGCTGTTCTCACCAAGATGTCTGAAGAGTTATAGACGCAATTCTGCTTTCTTTGAATTGCATCACACTCCTGGCTATGGAAAACGCAGCATCTAGTTTTAGTGAGACAAGTCCTTTCCATAGCCACACCTGCTGTTGGCAAGCAGCTCGCAGCCTGCTGGAGGCAGGGTAGAGACTTTTTGTTGGTTGTGGATCTACTCCCAATGAAATCACCAGAACAGCCCTGTCACTTCCAAATTGCCCTGCGATCTCAGCTACAGCTGCCTTAATTTGTGCTCTGCTCTGAGTTTTAAATTCACGTTTGTTCTTCATGTCAACTGAGGACTCTATGGCTGACTCCAGTGTTCCAGTCGGGTTGTAGACCCTTCTCCTGTTAAATGGAGATCTCTAGTCCTTCTACAGCAAGCCCTCTTACCCCGTTTGTCATTTCTCCGGAGGTGTCCCCTAGTTATGCAAATCTTTTTCACAGGGCACTCATTTCCTCTCCAGGTTAGACTCTCCAACATTCCTGCTCTCTTTCCTTCCCTAAACATTTAAACTGTAAGTACCAAACCTTGCAACCATCAGACTATTTTCCTTCTCTGTCTCTACAATCACCTGCGCTACTGTCAAACAAAACCACCATTATTACTATGGTTGCTCACATCCAGTATAAGTTGGGTGTTCCCTTCACAGTTCTCCGCTCTCTCCATCCCTTCCTCTTTCCTTTTCTCTCCATCCCCATCTCTCTCCACACATTAGCCCTGTTGACTGGCAATGGCTATGGAGTCTAGTCTTTATATAGTTTGCTTAAAGGTTTTTACTGCTATGTTAATCACTATCTCTTTCTCTGTACATTATGGGCAAGTTTTAACCTCCATCTGTTCCTTAAAACCATCTCATGTGTCCTCCAGACTTTTTTCTGCCAAACTCTTACCATACTTTATCATATTACAACTTCATTTTTTCTTCTATAATCAACCTGTTTCTTTGGCATAACCCAGTCTAAAATTTAAAAAGAAACAGAGTTCTTCTGATTTTTCATCTCCTCATATTTAAGGTATTTGTTTCATATCTGACTTGGTTCCAAAATATTTTATTGTTTCCTTAAACTCTAATGACAATATTAATTATTACTTCTAATTTCATATTTAAGATATTTCAGGCTGGGCGATGGTGGCACACACCTTTAATCCCAGTACTCGGGAGGCAGAGGCAGGCGAATCTCTATGAGTTTGAGGCCAGCCTGGTCTACAAGAGCTAGTTCCAGGATAGGCTTCAAAAGCTACAGAGAAACCGTGTCTTGAAAAACAACAACAAAACAAACCAAAAAATGGTATTTCAGACCAAGAGGAATCAAAAAACTTTCCCAAAGTCTCCAGGAATATTAGTGGCACAGCTGGGGGTTAGGCCAGGGAACAATAGCCCAGAAGATAACCAGGTGTTCCTTCAGCATTTTATCTGTTTCTTTATCTTTTTAAATAAGATTTTCAAAAAGTAGATAGGATGTTCACATTCATTTCTTAGGATGAAAACTGTCTTCTGAGATCTCTGAAATCATCGTTGAAAACCGCCAATGACTGGCGAGTCCAAGGGACATGTGTGGCTCTGGACAGAATTACATCAGTCCCAATCCTTAGCTCATGGCTGCTAGGGTTGACACTGGCTGTCAGTTTGACACGATCTAGCATTAGTTAGGAGGCAAGCGTCTGGGCATGCCTGTGAGCGGTTATCTGGATTAGGTTAATTAATTGACAGGGAAGATCTACTTCTGCTGTTGCCAGTTCTAATCAAGGAGCTGACATTCTGAACTGAATGAAGAGAAGAAAATGAGCTGAGCTCAGGCTCTCTGCTTCCGGTGATTCCGTGTGAGCAACTGGATCAAGTTTCTGCAGCTATGACTTTCTTATGATGAAAAAGGGACGCTCTCCTTGGACGGTGATCTGAAAGAAACTTCCCTTCTATAAGTTGCTCTTGAAAGGTACTTTTTGTCACAGCATCAAGACAAGTAACTAACACAATGACATATTCAATATCTGTCCACTTAAGGCCTCTTTGCCTTTTGGTGGGTTTAGGATAATTATTAAAATATTAAATAAAAGATAAAGCCTCAAAACCAGCCTGTTTCTTACTTGGCTGAATCTTTTAATCCTGGCCCCTTTCTGCCACCACCCAAGTAAATTGGTGCAGTAAATATGTTTACTTTTCTGTTGTTTTTAATTTAAACTTTTGTTCATTTTGGGGGGAATTAAAAAGGGCCAGGATGCCCATAATTAATTTACTGTTATAGTGTCAATATTCACACATATTCTTGTCTCAGTTTCTTTCATTAAATTTTGCTTCTCTGTAACAGCCTGCTCTAAGATTGTAACACAGTGAATCAGCTCTTCCACTCGTGGGTTTCTGAGCTCTGCAGTAGTAGAGCTTACGTACATTAATATTCTAGTACTTGGTGATATCTGTTGACATCTTTCTCTTTAAAAATCAATTCTCTTCTTCACTTTCTGCGCTGGTCTGGCTATTCCATTGCATTCACTTTTGCTAGTTTTTTTTTTTTAATTCATCTTTCTTTCCCTGTTGCTGAATACTGATGTTGGTCAAGGTTCTTTCCCTGTTGCTGAACACTGATGTTGGTCAAGGTTCTTTTGTTAGTTCTCTCAGGTTTCTATTTTTTTTCTTTTTTTTTTTTAATTCTGTGCTGGGAACCAACAAGACCTCGTGCTCTGTATCACTGAGTCACATCTTTAGCGCTCAATTTCTATTTCGTAAGTCACCCTCATGCAATCAAAGGAAATTAGACATCCATGCTATCTCCATGAGTTGTGGGAATATAAATTCCCACTTTAATCTTCAGTGTAGTTCCCGAGTTAGAATAGTATGTCAGCCGCCTGTCTGACTTTATCTAGGTTTAGAATCACTTCGTGTTGATAAAAGGATTGAGGTGATTAACGTGTGTGATGCAGTTCATGGAACAAGGAAGAGCAGATAAGTGGAAACTGTTGTTATTCCTATTGTTTCGGAGGTCAACCCCTCTTTCTTCCTTAACATAGACATCAAAACTGTAGGGTCTAATGTAGGAATTCAGCTACGTCCATGCTCAGAAACTTTTGCCCTGGAGATTAGTCTCAGTAGATAGCTTGTATGTCCCCAGTTATGGGCCTGAGTGGGAGACAGGAAAAGTGACATTCGGCACCCTGACATTCAAGCACAACTGACAGGTCAGGGGAAGAAGAAAACGGTGAATCTGGTCTTTCTTTAATTTTCAGGAAATGTTATGCCAAATTTTAGCTGTGGGTGAATAGAACATCCATCTTACTGTCAGTTACACCTAGATAAAAGATGGTTGGGTTTCACATCCTTCAAATTATCAAAAGGTACAACCAGGGTTTTTATAACAAGCCTCAAAATCACCAAGTGGGGCAATGCCAACATCTTCGTAGGTGCCAGCCAGAGAGGCTTATAAGGCCCTTTTCTACCAGAAATGCACAGGAAACATTTAAACATTTATGACTAGAAACACACATGGAAAAAATCTGCAAATCTTTTCTCTCTTCCCAGACAAACCTGCAGAGAGTTCGGAATTCAGCAGGAATGCAATATTGGAGAAGCCTGAGTTGGTGATTGTTTGTCAAAAGTAATGAAAAGAAAAGCAACAGTATTTCAGTGAGATGAAATAGAAATAAAAGTTGACAGGAACACATTTCTAAGACTTGGTCATGAGGAATCAATAAGAGCTGCATGAATGAATTTATGACCTATCGATATCCTTTCCAAGATCAAAATATTGAAAGCCATCCAAATATCCAAGAATAGTGTACGGGAATGAATACCTTCTGCTACAGCTATATAACTGAAGAGGAATTACAACCAAATTCCAACAACATAAAACTATGCCCAGTAGAGCAATTGTTGTCCTTATAAAGCATTACAATCTAATGTTAAGAAATAAAGAAGTCATGGCTGGCTGTGGTGTTACATACATGATTCCTAGCATGTGGAAGGTTAAGGCAGGAGGATAGTGCATTTGAAGCCAACTTGGGCATCTTTAGTAAATTACTATCAAGTGAAAGTAAAAGCAAAATCATAAATAAGTACCAATTTTTAGTATTTAAAACAATGGCAATCTCTAGTAGCTATGAACGCCGGTGAATTGATATTTTTCAATATTTTCACTTCTTTGTATTTAGAGCATTTCATTTTGTTTATATTAATCATTCTACAATCTTATAATAGTAACAGTTTCAAATTTTAAAATTTAAACACCATAAAGAAAGGATTCTAGGGTGAACAGTAACAAACAAAACCAATAGAAGGGAGAGGGGAACACATGAGCACAGTAACACAGACGACACAAACTCAGTGGCAAATGTAGGACAGGAGTAACTTAGGTAGAGGACAGAGTGACTTCCAGCTGAAGATAGTCTGGAATCTGCTCCTCCTCCTCCCACTGCCACCCCTCCTAGTTTGTAGACTCTTCTCTTGGCCAGGAGGTTTTAAGGGACCCTTTTTTCAGTTTATATATCACAATGCGAAGATACTACATCTGTGGTTTCACCTTTACTAAAGCAGCTGGTGACACATGAATGGCGTCTTGAACAGGGACAGGGCTGGGACAACCTCAGGCTCTTAAGAGAATCCAGAGAAGGGGGGAGCACGTTTATTAGTTCTTCACGATATCTTCCTGGTGCGCATGTGAATTGTTACTAACCAACGTGTTGTGTGTTGTGGCAGAGATGCAGCAGAGTTGCCTAGAACGTCACTCAAGAAGCCAGGAAACGTTAATCAAGATTCACATGCAAAGTGTGCCAGTGTTTGTCCCATGGTATATGTTAAGCTTTCAGAGCAGCAGGCGTGGACAAGCTTATAAATGAGAGGTACCAAGTTCACCAAATACATCGGATCAATCTTCACTCTGCAAATGCACTGCCCCTGTCTCTGCCAGAGAATGGGAAGACTGGCCTATCTAAAACCTTCTCAACTCCACAAGCGCATCTGAAAGGACTGCACATCAAAAGACAGTCGTTTAAACAAGTCTTTGTGGAGGAGAATTCTTATCGAGGAAACTTGGGAGTGGAGTTAGGCTTTAAGTTGGGTTTGCTAGTGGGGTCTTTTTTTCTTGTGAATCTTGACAGTTTTTTTTTAGGGGTAAAAATTTCCATTTATTAAAAACTAATTAGATTAGTATGCTCAAACAATGTTTATATAATTCCACACTTAGAGGGAAAATGGAAAATTTACTAAATCATCGCAGTGCTTTCTTGGCGTGGAAACAACAATCCAGATTTGTTTAAGAATCCGGATGATCGGGATTTGCTAACTCAAAAGTAGTTAAATTTAGACGATCTTGTGCTCTCAACACTGCTTGGGGCTACGTCAGGAGGTTAAGGATCAGGGACAAAATTTGGTGCCAGACTTCTGTGGCTAACGGAGGAAGATGGAGAGGTGAAGACAGGGCAGGCGAGATTGGAAGTTCAGTATATAACAGCAGAGGTTCCCTGATGTTATCTGTACACACTTTAGGGAATAATTTTCTATTCTGCTTCTACTCCATGTACTGTCCACGATCTGCCATTTTGTGTCAGCAAACAAGATAATAAAAAAAATCTTAAATTATCAGGATCCTGTTGTTGAAAAGGTACCCTCTCTTGCATCCTGCCTCAGTTGGGCCACAGTATTTGACTGGCCTCCCCTTCTAATGTTCAACTGTTGACTTTCAGACAACTGTTTCCCCACTTACCCTTCTGCTCCTTTGGTGTTTGTCCTTCTAACTTCTTGATCTTAGATGTCTCCTTTGAGTTTAATAATTTCATGAGCAGTTCTTCCAGTCATGATTTCTGTTTGTGTGTTTTGGCAGGACTGAAGCATATCTTTTTAGGCATTGTGTGTGTGTGCGCGCGCACGTGCGCGCGTACACACACACACACACACACACACACACACACACACACACACAGAGCTTCATGAACCAGACATTTACCAGATCCAGTAATTGATTGTGTGGTGATTTCAGACCCACAGGGGACATTTCCAGCCCCATGTGGGTAGCTACTCAACCATTTTCCTGGCTGCAAACCACACCCATGAGCAAACTTCTACATGTTAGCTATTGTTCACAGGAAAAACCTGGTCAGAAGACTGTGGTACAAATAATGCAAATCTATGCCCACTCTGAATAAAGATTAACTCATGCTATGCACTGCACTATACACACATCAGTTCTCTCTCTCTCTCTCTCTCTCTCTCTCTCTCTCTCTCTCTCTCTCTCTCTCTCTTTCTCTCTGCTGTAAAATTTGAAAATGGACCAAGTCCTGAGCTCTAAATTGTTCTTCTGTGAATTGCAAGGTTGGAGTGCCCACAGAAGCACCTTCTCAGTACAAGGACGTTTCACTGATATCGAAAGAGAGACTCATCTTCCAGGCTGCCTTAAATTCCCCTGTAGCTTAATTTTAGCATCTGACCTTGACTTCTGCAGTTCTTAGCCAGGGACAGTAGCATGGAGTAAGTCAAGTTTTGAATAATAAGCATAATAAGCTATTGTTATGAGTCTGGCTCATTTCCTAATCTGAGCAGCTTACAGACCCAGTAGAAAATTCTATGAAGTCACAGACTATCTTGTCCTCAGTACTTGTTCCCTTGCTACTCGGCATGGTGTCTGATAAGAAAATATTTACTGAGAAAAATGAATAAATCTGACTTGCTTCATATCATCATTGAACTCGTGTTACCTGGTAACGAGTCTTCCATGTAAATGGTCAGGAAGTGAAAGACAAGCCAGGAAGAAAGCAGTGAACTTGGATTGTGAAATTGCTCAGGGAAATTTCGTCTTAAGCTTTCCAATTGTATAACATGACGTTGCAGAAAGACTGTGCGCACGATTTCTTTATCCAGATGGTATTTGTGAATTTGTCATAATTTATTTGATTTTCCTTCCCAAATGTCCCCCTGTTTCAGATATTGTGCCAGGCAGTGGGGAAGCTTTCCTGAGACCACTGACATGGAAGCCCCAGAAAAATCAAAGTATTGCCTTCCTTCTTAAATTTACAATTAAAAAACCATCCTATTCGTGAGGTTCCTGTGTTGGAGTTGGGGAATGGAAAGAGGAAACCCGTACCAAACACTGTTTCGAGACCATGAGAGCTGGACACACAATTAGTGAGAGTTAATTTTTAGGACACCAGAAGCATACTATAATTGGGATAGAAGTCTGTGGAAGCTACGTAACAGTGCCTTTATCTTTTAGAGAAAGATGATAAATTCCAATTCTCTCATTTTGTCTGCATTATCGAGTTTTTTTTATTATGCTGAATGAATTAACATTACCAAAGGCCATTACTTCAGAACGGAGCCATATTGTGAAATAAGATAGCTCCCTGCATCACTTTCTATCTGAATTGCTTTGGTGTCACTCTGCCTTTCTCAGTGTGCTGAGCAGTATACTTGTCTTAAAACAGGAAGCACACCGCCCAGCTGAAAGCATCTTTTCAATGAAGGCGTCCTGTGCTCCGTCTCGTCTTTGCTCTTCATCCTAAGATCAGCCTTTTTGACTGTTTCTCATAAATCCTTCAGCACCCACTATTTTTAATTGAAAAAAACCCTATTTTTTCATATGATGTATTCTGATTATAATTTTCCTCTCCCCCAACTCCTTTCAGATCCTCCCCACCCTTCCTTACCCAACTCCGTATCCTTTCTTTCTATCTCTTTAAAAAGATAAACATAAGGCTGGGTGGTGGTGACACACACCTTTAGTCCCAGAATTTGGGAGGCAGAGGCAGGCAGATCTCTGTGAGTTTGAGGCCAGCCTGGTCTACAAGAGCTAGTTCTACGACAGGCTCCAGAACAACATAGAGAAGCCCTGTCTCAATAAACAAACAAACAAACGAACAAAAAAGACAAACATAAAAAACAAGAAACACACAGAGAAACAAAATTATACAGGCAAAAGACAAATAAATAACATTTAAAATGCCTAAATAAAGCAACAATAAGACAAAAAAAACTACAAAATATTATTGAGTTAATTTTGTGTTGCCCAACTACTCCTGGTCATGAGGCCTTCCCTGAAGTAGGGTTTTATACCCAATGAGGCTCTGTTGGAGAAAACTAATTTTTCCTTTGCAAGTGGCTATCAATTGCAGATAGCTTCTTGGTTAGGGGTAGAAGTCTGTGTCTACTTACTCCCTTAGCCGGGGACCTTATTTTGAACTTGTATAGGCCTTGTGCATGCTGCCACAGTATCTGTGGTTTACACGTGCGTCATTCCTGTTATGTCTGGAATACACTGTTGTCTTGGAGCCCTCCATTGCCTCTAGCTCTTACCATCTTTCTGCTTCCTCCTCCACATAGATCCCTGGGCCCTGAAAGGAAGGGTTTGATGAGACATCCCATTTACGAGGGCTCCACTGCCTCTCACTTTCTGAAACTGTCCAGTTGTTCAGAAATCCCTCAAACCTTCACAGCAATGCGCATTTTGAACTAAAGACAGGAGAAGTTATTCTTGGCCATCTTGAATTCTTTTCCCTACTCGAAGTGAACAAAAGCAGCCTGGACTATTTTCAGAAATACACAATATGCTGCGAAAACATGCACAACGGTAACTCAAATGTCATCTTCTAAGACTTTCAACTCAGGACCTGCTGGATGGGGAATGTCATGATGACTAGGCAAAATGTCTAAGTACTATTTCCTAGAGAAGAGAAAGCAATAAAGTGCCTGTAATTTACAGCGACTGAGGTCACGTTGGGTGTTCACAAACCAGATGTCATTTTAATAAAAATTCGAGAGTTTACTTAGAAGTCCATGTGTGATCACTTTGATGAGTGACAACTAGCTTCTTTTTGAAGAACACATAAGAGCAAACTAAGCTTCCCTGAGTGTCAGCATTACATGGAACTCTGAGGTAGCCAGAACCAAGCTGGGTAGATGCTTTCCCCAGAATCTGTCGTAGCTGTGCCACTGTGGAAAAGTTCAAAGGCTGTTATAGCCTGTTCGGCTGCAACTTAACAGCCTACACCCCTGTAGCAAGGCCCACATACCCAGAACTTTCTCAGAACACCTTTAAATCCAGCATCCGGGGATACCACATTCAGAGAGGAAAGTGTCATCCAGGACCAAACCTCAGCCTGGCCTGTGATGTGTTGCCTAAGCTATTCAAAAGGAAGGTATTGCTCAAAAGAAACATTTCAATGAATAATACATATTGTGCAAAATATAGAGCGAAGATACAAAGAGTGTGGAAGAAAGGGAGAACCAAAGTTATTTTAGAGGAACACTTCGGCTCTCACCATTTCCACCCTGAAGGAAAAATTGAACAATTCACAGATTACATTGTTTGGGATGCTATTATAACAAATGGTTTTAAAATATACATTGCATTGCAACCCACATATTCATGATAGGTCATGTGTAAACATAATGATGTGGAAGAGGAAGATGCCTCTTAAAGAGAGTCCTGGGTCCTGTTTGTAGTTTGATCCTCAGCACCTGAGACAGTGCTTAAGGAGCAGGTGATCCATAAATACCTTAAAAATTAACCAGTTGATACAGTTTCATAGATCAACCAGTACTCCAAAGAACTCATAAGTACAACCAACACTTCCTTGGCTACTCAGGGTTCAGGAAAAGTATGTGTCAATGTTGGGCACGAGGTACCTGATCTGAGCCTGTCCGAGCACCTGCTCGGAAGGGTCATCAGTTACCATTCAACATGTTAACAATACAATGAGTATGTTGGCAAAGGAAAGACCCCAGCAATGGTTTTCCAGGTTTTCTACTGGCTGAGGTTGTGAAGTATGAAATAGGAATATAAATGGGCTCGTGGAGAATCACAGAATTACATTTTCCCTCCCATTTTAGATCCCACCCCTTTATGAAAGTACTTAGTTTGGGTTCTCGACAAGGATAACAGACCTCTTCCAGATTGTATCAGAGAAAAGTAAGAGTACAGCAAGGGGACCCTTGGAAGTGTTTTTATTGATATATATAGAAACCATAATCATTAACCAGGAAGAGATTCAAATTCCATGGGTGTATCCAGCCTACTTCTTGCCCCAACCCCAATATACTATGTTTCTTACACACATGTGTGAACGTTGTCACTCATGCGGACGTATGTGGAGCCTAGAAGATGACATGAAGATGTCTTCCTCAATTGCTTCTCCTCCTTATTTAGAAACAGGAACCTGGAACTCTCTGTTTTGACTAAATTGACTAGCCTGTAAGCCCTTGGTCTATGTTCCCAAACCCCAGCCCTGGTGAGACAGACATATGCTGCCATGCCTGACGTTTCCATGGGTGTTAGGAATACGAAGTCAGGACCTCATACTTAAACAGCAAGCACTTTACCTACTGAGCAGACTCCTATAAAGTCTTATCAATCCCTAACCTATTTTGGACCAGTCAGAAACATGACCAATTACATAAGACTTTATTTCACAAGTATCAATGTGACCATCCTTAGTCAACATTTCCCAAGCAATGTTTGCCAAATCGATTCTGACTTCTAGTCTTCCCTTTGGCTTCAAAATTCTGCAAGGTCTTGATTCTAAGCACACTTTTGAGGAATAGAAACTCTGAAACCATAATATTCTTAAACGAAACAATACTCACAGTAGCAAATTCGTCACCCTCAAAACTATTACATTCTCTGAGACAGTGTTTCTTAAGGTGAGGCATGCCTTAAGAGGAAAAGAGCCTGTATGCAGTCCGCACTGCTCCACTCCAGCCTGTGCCTCAGAATCTGAGAATGATAAAGGGGTCTTGAGAGGGATGGTTCAGTGTTTAAGCATGAGTGCTTCTCCTAAGAGGACTCAGTTCAGTTCCTCGCAGTTCAGTTCTGGTGGCTCACAATGGCCTGAATCTCCAGCTCAGGGGTTTGAGCTCTCTTCACTCTCCATGTGCACCTGAGCTCATATGCACATACCTGCCACACACACACACACACACACACACACACACACACACACACACAGCGCACACGCACACACATGCACACACACGCACACGCGAGCATACACACACAAATTTAAAATCAATGTTTAAAGAAAGAACTGTGAAAGAATTAATCTCTTTTCCTTCAAAAATAGAGAAACTGCTCTGTTGCTTTCTGTTATGAATCTGCTGGCACCATATGCAAATTCTCTGAGCACCATTTGTGATTTCCCTTAATAACCTTTTTCTGGATGTCACCAGCGAGCTGAGTCCAAATTACCTTCATGTGCCATTTCCTGCCCTCTGGCCAAGTGTTCTGACCACAAGCTTAGTTTAGAAAGGACTGCCTGTTGCTGTGTCCCATCACAGCTGGGTGTTGCCCTAACAATAGCGAGTTCCCAGAGCCCCACCCAGGTGTCACATGCTTTTCCAGGATATCATGTAAATTTGGCCCTTCTGTGCTAGATAACTTTTGAAATAATATTTTTAAAAAGTAAGGAAACAGATAAAAGGGTATAATGCCATTTTGTTAAGTGATTTAATTATTTTTCCTTCTCCCAAATAATAACTCTGTCTAGGAGTCTTGGGTGGTAACTTTTAACCTGGAAGCCCCTGGGTTTGGAAGTAGACAGTAATGGCAGGTGTTTAAGGCTCTGAAGATCTCCTAGGTGTCTGTGCTTAGAGTACTGTCCCATTTCTTAAGGCTGGATGCTGTCTTTCAAAAGGCTCTTGATAGCTGAGTCACACTCATACCCATCAGCCCCAGTGGTGCCCTAATCCCTAGGAATTCATAGTGGTTCTGGGTTCAGCCTACAGGCCTTGTTTTCTTTATTCTACCTTGATTTCCTGCAGAGTGATTTATCTCTATCTTAAGGAAACAAATAAAAATCCAGCTATTAGACTTTCAGGAGATTGGCTGAACTCTGTTTGTCTCAACATCTCACTCATTCAATGAGACTAGTGAATCCATCTCTGCAGAGGATGATGGGAAATATATTCATCAGACTCTATTCCCTGTGACAAAATTCCTGATGTGAGCAAGCTAAGGGGAAGCTTTATTTTAGTTCTCCATTTAGTTCAGAGGTTTCAGCCTGTCACTAGGTTGTATTGCTTATAGGCCCACAGCCAGGCAGTGTGGCAGGGTGTGACAGAGAAAAGCTGTCCACCTTAAGCTTGTCTTGGAACCAAGAAGACTTGCAGGAAAGGGGCAGAAGCAAGACATATCTTTGTATCACACACCTACTTACTTCTTCAAGACAAAGTTCAACCTTCCACACACACACACACACACACACACACACACACACTAAATAAGCATGTCCTCCACCTGCCTGCCACAGGACACAGGCATGCACACACACAATAAATAAACCTGACCTCCACTTGACTGCTTTGGGACACATACACAAACACACACAATAAATAAATGCACTGTGTTTTTTTAAGATGTCAATTCAAATTTTGAATCTCTCCATGGACTAATCCACTGATAAAGGCTGTGTCCTCATGATCTAATCATTCACTTTCCCTGAAGCTCCATTGTTAATACTGCTTGCATTGAAATTCAGAGAACCCAGTAGAAGAGGAGGCAGAAAGAGTGTAAGAGTCAGAGGGGATGGAGGACACCAAGAGAATCAACTAGGCAAGGTCCAAATGAACCCACAGAGGATGAAGCAGCAAGCACAGGGCCTACACAGATCTGCCCCATGTCATCTGAATACACATTATAGCTTTTAAGTTAGTAATTTTATGGGACTCCTGTGTGTGAGAACAAGTGGGTCTCTGATTCTTGTGCCTGTTCCTTGGATTTTTTTTTCCATCTGTGGGGTTGACATGTCCAATATCCATATGATGATTTTTTTAACTTATTCTATTTATCATGTTTGGTTATCTCTTAGATGTCTTTTCTTTTCTAATAAGGGATGGAAAGAGTGCACAAGTTTTCATTCCCATCTACAATGGAGGAGTGTTCCCCTTACTCCACATCCTCTCCAGCAGAAGCTGTTATCAGTGTTTTCAACCTTAGCCGTTCTAAACAGTGTAAGATGGTATCTCACATTTGCTTTGATTTACATTTCCCTGATGGCTAAGGATGTAGAACATTTCCTTAAGTGTCTTTCTGTCATTTGAGATTTCTTCTGTTCAGAATTTTCTGTTTAGATCTGTACCCCATTTTTTAAACTGGATTGTTTGGCAATTTGATTTCCAGTTCTTTGTTTATTTTGGAGATCAGCCTGTGGGAGTGCAAACTTGTACAGCCACTGTGGAAATCAGTATGGCAATTTCTCAGAAAATTAGGAAACAATCTACCTCAAGACCCAGCAATACCACTTTTGGGCATATACCCAAAAGAGGCACAATCTACACCACAAGGAGATGTGCTCAACTATGTTTATAGCAACATTATTCATAATAGCTAGAACCTGGAAACAACATAGATGTCCCCCAACCCAAGAATGGATAAAGAAATTTTGGTGCATTTACACAATAGAGTACTATTCAGTGGGGAAAAAAAGATATCTTTAAACTTGCAGGCAAATGAACAGAACTAGAAAAAACCATTCTGAGTGAGGTAACCCAGACTCAGAAAGACAAATATAGTATGTACCCACTCATAAGTGGATATCAGACATAAAGCAAAGGATAACCAGCCTATACAGTATATAGTCCCAGAAAAAAACTAGAACCTTCTTCCAGAAACAGATGGAAGCAGATACAGACATCCACAACTAACCACTAGGCCACACTCCAGGCGAAGAGGGAGATGAGCAATAATATTAAAAAATGGGTCAAGACCATGATGGGGAAACTCACAGAATCAGCTGATCCAAACTTGTAAAAGATCACTAGCTCCTGACCAACAATTGAGGAACCTGCATAGGACAGAACTAAGCCCCCTGAATATAGGTGATAATGGTGTGGCTTGAACAGTGCATATGGGCCACTGACAGTGAGACCAGGATCTAACTCTAATGCATCAACTGACTTTGTAGAGCCCATTCTCTATGTAAATATATCTTGCTCAGCCTAGGCATGGGGGAGGGGATGAACTTGGTCTTGCCTCAATTAGGGGACTGGATAATCTTAGTTGACTTTCCAGGGGAAGCCTTAACCTCTCTGAGGAGCAGCTAGAAGGTGGGGGAGATGGGGGAGAGTGGGGTGGAGGGAAATGGGAGAAGGAATGGAGAACTGGAATTGGTGTGTAAAAATAAATAAAAAAATTAAAAAGAGACAGAAAGGAAGTAGATATGGAGGAGAAGGGAGATGGGGAACTGGGAGGAAGGGGAAATTACAATCAGAATATATTGCATGAAAAATGAATCTATTTTCAATAAAATGAAAAAAGGAAGTTGTGTCCTCATTCATGAACTTCTTAGGAAGACACTTTGACCTTTATCTCCTTATCTACACAATCAGGGAAAGAAATATTCTCAGTTTATGATTGAAGAAGTGGAGGATTAAGCCAAATGAATACAATTAATTTCTTTCTGGTTTCACTCATTCATTCAGCTCTCCAATCTGTCATTTAACTATGTGTTGAGAACCACTCTAAGGATTACACTGATTTGTGAAACCAAGATGTCTGCCCTCATAGAGTTACCGGTCAAGTGAGGTTCTCCAAGTTAGTCATTTTCTGTCCCTGTAACAAAGTCAACTAAGCAAGGAAAGGCTTTTGACCACTCACGGTTTCTGAGGTTTCATTTCATGACTGCCTGGTGAATTTACACTCAAGCCTATCACAAAGCAGAACCATGATGGTGGAAAGGATATGGCAGAGAAAAGCTGCTTACCCATGTGGCCAGGAAGCAGAAAGGAGAGGAAGGGGCCAAGGGAAAGACAGACTCTTTAGAAACACATGTCTAATAATCTGTCACTGATTTCTTCTAATGAGGTTCCACCTAATAGCCCACTCACTGTGCACTAATCAATGGACAAAGTCTGATAAAGTTTGTGCACTCAGGATCCAATAACCTTTCAATAGTGCCACCAGCAAAAGACCAAGACTTCAACTTATGAACCTTTTAGTGAACATTTTATAATTAGCCCCAAGTAAAAGAAAGGGAAATAGCTTCAGAGTATGATATGTATTATGGTTGATGTAAACATTATTGTAAGACTGAGGTCAATGGGAAAGGGTAAGAAAGTCAGTTTTGGGGAGTCCTTTAGAAAGAGCAAGCTGGAAAACATGTGGTAGAGTTCATCTAAGTGTCAGAGTTCCAAAAACAAGACAGACAATGCCGTATGCCCTGATGTGAGACTGGAGAAGGTGTGACATCACAGCTCAAACTGTCAGGAAGAGCTTGAGCTTGCTTCCTCTGCTTTTCTTTTTAACATAAGCCCACACCTGAGCAGATGTTACCCACCCACTCTGAAGAGCACAGCTTGCCTTCTTTGTTTACTTATTCTAATGTTCATCTGTAAACAGCCTTCCTCACATATTGATGTGGGATTCCCCTCTGTATGCTGTGAATACCATTGGTTAATAAGGAAACTGTCTTGAGCCCATGATAGTAGACTAGAGCTAGATGGGGGAAAACTAAACTGAGTGCTGGGAGAAAGGAGGTGAAGTCAGAGAGAAGCCATGGAGCTGCCACTGGAGACAGACATGCTGGAACCTTGCTGGTAGGCCACACGCTTCGTGGTAAAATATAAAATAATGGAGATGGGTTAATTCTAGATGTAAGAGCTAGCTAGTAATACACTTAAGTAGTTGGCCAAGCAGTGATTTAATTAATACAGTTTCTGTGTGGTTATTTTGGGAGTCTAAGTGGCAGGGAAACAAACAAGTGGCCTCCTACAACAGTGTATAACATAAACAAAAGCTTTTAGTCCTGTAGAAGTTGGGATATTTCATCTCCTTGAGCTTGGAGTGGGGTTGCATCCATCTCGAATGCATTTACATAATCTCCTTCTTGGTTGTTTCAATTTTTCTCATGAATTTGAAGATATTTATTCAATTTAAGTTGACCACACTATCCCAGGAAGCTTTGCTTTCTTTCTGTATGCCAGTACCCCAGCCTTATATTGGGATTGTTTCTAAATTGGTAAATGAATTGTGTCTCTATTACAAAAATCCCTTGAATGGTCTGCTAGATGAAATGTTTTAGAACATGTATTAATGCTGATAATGTAATAAAAGTCTTAGTTAAGACTTTTATTGTTGTGAAGAGACACCATGACCATGGCAACTCTTACAAAGGAAAATATTTAATTGGGGTGGCTTACAGTTTCAGAGGTTCAGTCCTTTATCATCATGGTGGGGAGCATAGCAACATGCAGGTAGATATGATGCTGAAAGTCCTACATCTTGCAGGCAACAGAAAGTCAACTGAAACACCAAGCAGTATTCTGAGCATAGAAAACCTCAAAGTCCACTCCCACAGTGACACACTTCCTCCAGTAGGGCCATACCCACTCCAATAAAGCAATACCTCCTAGTAGCATTATGCATTATGAGACTATGGGGGCCAGATACATTCAAACTATCACACTATCCATGCTAGGCAGTCATTAAAATCCACAATTTTGTCATGTTCAAATATTTGCTGAAAAATTTTGAAATAAATGCTGTGACCCAGGACCTGTCTCAGCCATGATCTTCAACCATTTAATGAAAATCCACTTTAGTTAACTTTTTTTTCTGATAATCTTTCAGAGTGAGTCATTCATGACTTAGTGTGTTGTTTGGATTGTGGATATATTTCTTTTTATAATTAGAAATGTAGTTCCATGTATTGAAAAAATAAGACAGCAAATGCTTGGCATGGTGAGATAGTAAGGGAGAAGGTTGGGAAAAGACAGAAGGGAGAGAGGGAGCAGTGGCCCAAAGGTCTCTTCCTATGATTTATGAACTTATACAACATCTGCTAATGCAGGTAAAGGTTTCTTAAGATAAAAAAAATGTTTTCATAACAAATTTTGTTGTTTGGCTCATAAAGATACATCAGATACATATGACTATGCCAAACACTATGCGAGTCTACCCTCAGTGCTGCTCAACAACAACACCAAAAGAGATACATTACCACTCAGTCCTAGCTTTAAGATTAATTTTGCTTTAGCTGAGGATTTAGTTTAGCATGGTCGTTCATGCCATAATGGCTAAAACCATTTTAGCTTAAATCTAATCTACTCCCACAATATACTCTGACATTAAATAAAATGAATGTTGTCTTTGGTATAAATGGGACCTTAACATGTTTTATAAACTAGATTAAAATGTAAGCATTCTGGTCTGAAAATAATCACTGTGCTACCGCAGCTGTCTAAGCAGCTGTATTAGATGGAATCGACAGCTGGGGCTTCACTTGCAGCAAGAAATGTGTTGGTTGAATAGGTCAGCCTTAAGATGACTAATTTGATCTACTTAACCACTGAAGAGCTTCATATTTAAAGAAGGCAAAGATAGTCTTGTTAAGCAGGCCTGGATCTACAGAATAGACAAGTTTATGCACTGAATTCCTCCTATCTTCAGATGCCATTATTTGTGCACCTGAATTCAGACCTATTTTAAGGGACTTCCTTTATGTGTGGCTGTTAGGTTGGGATCAGGTTGTCTATAGTATCTCCTATTTACAATGCTTAGGCTTACAATTTTCTTTGTAAAAGTTTTCAAGCTGGGCGGTGGTGGTGCATGCCTTTAATCCTAGCACTCAGGAGGCACAGGCAGGTGGATCACTGTGAATTCAAGGCCAGGCTGGTCTACAAGAGATAATTCCTGGACAGGCTCCAAAACTACAGAGAAACCCTGTCTCGAAAAACCAATAAATAAATAAATAAATAAATTAAATAAATAAAAATTTAAAAAAAGTTTACCTGTAAAGCTACTCTGTCTTACACTGTGAGTAACACAGTAAAGAGACTATATGAAATATCCAGCAATGTATTACAAAATAATCTCTGTGGTAGGTGATTTTGACCAACTGTGAGTTAACATGTTTTGATTACACTTAAGGTAGTCTAGCTAAAATAAATTATTTGGTATTTTAAGTGCATTTTCAATTCTTACTTGGCACACTGAGACAGAATTCCACTGCAACCTGAGAAACGCCTGTGTGGGGAGATGGTTACTGGGAAGGATGGAGAAAGCACAGGTTTAAAGAACTGCTTCATAGGGTTGCTGGGCTGGGAACCTAACCTCCCTTGGATATTTTATGCTGGCAATAGCCAAGATTTGATGTCTTAGTCTTGAGCCTAAAATCTATAGAAACCCACAGCATGCTAGAAAGACAAGATTAACATATTATGATTTTGAAGCAGAATTGTTTAGAAAACCTTGGTTTCAGACCTCAAGTCCTAGTGGGATGAAACCAGTCTGTTACAAGGGCAAAATCTTCTACATAAAGTCACTTAAACTCCGCCTGTTAATCAGATCTGTCAAATAGTGTCACTGAAACATATAGTCTTGCCTTGGACCAAACAGGTGGGCACTGGAGGCTAACCATGTTGACATAAAACTGTTAACTGTCACGGTTGGTCATTAGAATCAAAATCTGAACCAGGAAGCTGCAGCGACCTCTTCGTCCTGACACCAGCAGATAGAGGGCATCATCAGAACTCAGAGGCACTATGCTCTAGCCTACTCTATCTGAAATCTGCTGCTGATGTCTGGGGACTCTTGCCGTTAGTGAGCTCTTCATTCTGCTAGTTACGTTGTCAGAACTTGGAAACTGCTCAAATGCCTCAAGTTTTACAAGTCTTTCCTAAGTCTTATCCCACCCCCAACAGATGCATCATTTGTAACTATAGAATTCAACAAATGTCCCGAACAGAAAACCAGACAAGTTTTCTATCCATTATACCAAGCAATAGTGGTCTTTAACATCTTTAATTTTTTTTTTTTTGAGACAGGGTTTCTCTATGTAGCCTTGGATGTCCTGGAACTTCCTTTGTAGACCAGGCTGGCCTCAAACTCCCAGAGATCTGTCTGCCCCTGTCTCCTGGGTGCTGTGTGTGCCACCACAGCCTGGCCTCATCTTTAAATTTCTTTCAGCCTAAGTCACACTGGTTTTGCTAGCTTCCTCTGCTTCTTGTTAGTGGCTTGAACCCAGAGCCATCACTCAGTTTAGATCTACAATGTCCTGAGGGGAAGGCTGTCATGGAGTGGTGGCTCCTGCCTGCAGTGGTGGTAGCTCCTTCTCTGGAATTATTTCTGGGGTCAATTACTGTCCTCGTCCCGTCCCATGTGGCTTGCAAACAGATGTCTTCTCAGATGTGCACCTTCTGGTTGCTTTCAGCTGGAAGTGATGCTGAACTCTAACTTCTTCTGTCACACCCCTTCTCTCTCTCTCTCTCTCTCTCTCTCTCTCTCTCTCTCTCTCTCTCTCTCTCTCCAGATTTTTCATTAAAGTATATTTAATTCGTGAACCTATCTGAAATTTATTTTGTTTTAAAAAAACTAAGAAAATAAATTGAAATAAACACAATACTCAATTTAATTCCTTAATTAAGATTTCTCTCTTAATTGAAGCTATGTTTCCTCTTTCCTTTTAGAAAGTGATTTTCTTATCACTATTCTGTAATTTCATAATTTGTGTTTCTATTTTCGTTTTGATGTTAGGTTGAAGGAAGCACAGATTTATTTTCAGGAGATAAATATTTTTTTCTTGTGAGGTTTCGCTTTTAATGTTTACTTTTATTAGATTGTGGAACTGGTAAGCATGTATTTATCTTAACCTCTGCTGTCACGAGTATTTCATAAGTACTGACAAGAATGTCCATAATCTGGAAAGGTGTACATCTTTTTGAATATATGTGGATATATGAACTATCTTTCCAAATTCTTATATTGTTTCCCTCTCATTTTGTAATATTTTCTGTCTTGAGACAGTAAATATGAATGAACAGTTTTAACCAGGAAAATATTTTCTATTTCCTACCATTTTGATTTATGCTCTCTTCTTGGATTATGCTATTTTTATATTTATGTATTACTTATTTTGTTTTGAGACGTTTCTTTGTGTAACAGCCTTGGCTATCCTGGAACTTGTTCTCTAGTCCAGGCTGGTCTTGAACTCACAGAGATCTGCTAGTCTCTGCTTCCCAAGTGCTGGGATTAAAGGGTTGTGCCACCTTTACCAGGCTGGATTATGCTACTATGAATTATTACCTTAAGTACATTTGTTTCCCATTATTATAACAGGTATCTGAGCTAGTCAACACTAAGATGCTGGAAAGCAAAGATAAAGGGGAAGAAGGAAGAGGAGGAGAGGAGAGTCAGCAAAAACCATTATGTGGGCAGTTTCCACAGATCATCCCTTTCTAGAATCAGAGTTTAAAAGCAATAATGAAGAATCTAAAACCTAGGGAAGGAGTCAAGCTGGGTCTTTTCTGCCTCCTGTTCCCATGCCCTTTTGTGTAAATCCTTCAGATCTTCTGTGTTTGAGCTTGAGGCTGGAGACATTTATGGTTTTACCAGTTTAAGACTGAAGAAGAAAGCAGCCTTTAGGGTGGATTAATTATATATCTCAAGATTGTGGAACAATGTAGAAAACTGGGACAGGCCTGTATGGGAAGTTTTGGAAGCAAATTCCAGCTGCAGCAGATGGGAAAGTCCTTGTGTGAGTCACTAAGAGAGAACCACACAGGAAGTAGGCTCTCAGGGTTACATTCATCTTACCAGGTGATGAGTACACACTACTTAAATGTTGCTTCTAAGTGAGCAAGGATTTGGAATGAGATAACTACTAGGATCCACGGAAACCCTGAGAACATTCAGAGCCCACATTTGGAAATGCTTATTTTCTTACCAAATTTTAGCTGCTCTTTATCCAAAAATGCAGCCACTGTGTAAAATGAACACCACGGTAGACTCGAGTGACCATCTGAGGTGGAATATAGGTAATGATCAGAGATGTCCCATGGTCATGGAAACCAATGAAAAAGCAGTACCAAAACCTCATCTTGCTTTGTTTCACCTTGCTGTCTGTTCATTAGTATGTCTCAATTAGAAAAGATTCACCAGAAAGTAGTCTTTGTCCTTTGTTTGTTGTAGGAGGGTCTTCTTTCTATGTGTTTTTTCCATTGGTTGAATAAAGAAGCTGCCTTGGCCTTTTGATAGGGCAGCCCTTAGGTGGGTGGAATAGACAAAACAGGATGCTGGGAAGAAGGCAGGCAGAAAGAACCACCGTGGAGTCACCTGAGTCAGACATGCTGAATCTTTCCTGGTAAGCCATGGCCTCGTTGATCGACACAGATTATTAGATATGGGTTAAAGCAAGAAGTGAGAGTTAGCCAATAAGAGGCTAGAGATAATGGGCCAGGCAGCAATTTAATTAATATAGATTTTCGTGTGGTTATTTCGGGGTTAAGCTAGCTGGGCTGCAGGACACAGCCCACTGCTTGTCCTGCTACATTTGATCGTCTTGGAACTTGTTTTAGAGGAAGAAGATGGAGTTAAATGGAAAATGTAAGGTCAGGGGTGCTGGTCTTCCTACAGTCTGGTGCAATCTGTAGGCATATGAAAGTCAGCGTCCACAGGGCAACCCTCAATCCATGGCACACAGGCACTCGGGAAAGATGCAGAATCAAGGCCCTAGCCTTTCCATATGCTTAAGAAACAATCCAGAGGCATGTTTGATCACCAACCAGAAACAATTCTTTAAGTATTA
The DNA here is from genome assembly GCF_037038515.1 of Microtus pennsylvanicus. Lineage (NCBI taxonomy): Eukaryota > Metazoa > Chordata > Mammalia > Rodentia > Cricetidae > Microtus > Microtus pennsylvanicus. Next base: position 113,552,239 of record NC_134583.1, on the reverse strand, counting down.
ACACCCAGTGCTGGCTTTTTCTCTCATTTTCCATTCACTTTTTCTTGCCTGTTCTTCCTGGAGTTGCTCCTAAGTAAGCCAGCTGCCCTATACCCTTCTCCAGGCAGTATTTTTGAGTACTGTTTGTCAAGTTTCTCCATTCTTTCTACAAGTCTCTTCTTTTCCACATTCCATTTCCTTTTTAAAATTTTATTTTATTTTAATTTTTACATACTAATCTCAGTTCCCCCCCTCTTCCTTCCTTTTCCCCCCACTGTTCCCTCACCCCAGGCCTCCTCCCATGGGGAGTCAATGAATTCTGTCACATCTCCATGTTGAGGCAGGACCAATACTCTCTTCATCATGTCTAGGCTGAACAAGATTTCTCTTCAAAGGAAATGGGTTCCAAAAAGCCAGACCATTCACTAGGGATTGATTTTGGTCCCACTGCCAGTGGACCCACAAACTGTCCAAGTCACCCACTGCCATCTCCTTTCAGGGGGGCTAGATTGGTTTTATGCAGGTTTCCTGGTCGTCTGTCCGAGTCAGTGAGCTTCCACTAGTTCAGATCAGCTTTTTCTGTGGGCTTCCCTGTCATGGTCTTGACCCCTTTACTCATGTTATTACCCCTCCCTCTCTTTGCCAGGACTCCCAGAGCTTTGTCCAGTGCACATTCCACTTCAATTCAATTTTATCTCTTTAATTTCTCATGGCTATTTATTGCTTTTATTTTTCAGACAGGGTTTCTCTGTGTTCTAGAACTCACTCTGTAGACCAGGCTATCCTGGTCAGAGATGTGCCTGCCCCTCCCTCCCCAACTCTTGGATTAAAGCTGTGCACCTCCATGCCCTGCTTGCTATTATCTGGGCTAGCCTATTTCCAAGAACTAATCGTAATATAGAAAAAAGTACTTTCCATAGAATAAAGGGTTCCAGGAAAAATTAAGTTGATTCAGAAGGCTATCTGGAACTTTCAAGAAAGAACTTGCTTCCTGCACATAGACCACCAATTCTTTAGTGAATAGTGAAAAGATAATTTGCAGTATGCAATGGGAAAATACATGCACTGGTGTCAGGTAAATCTGCTATGACATCCCAGCTTTTTCTCCACCTAGATTCTCTTCCTGAGTACCCCACTTTATTCCTCACACATTGGGACAATCCAAATGAAATTAGTTTTGCTCTCTTCAAAATCTAGTTTCTGTGGAGAAATGTGGTTAATTATCTACAGTAGCAATGGAATGGTCTCAAAAAAGCATTCCAAGGAAGAGGTCATTTGTAGCTTAAGCCAACACTTCTTAAAACAGTTTTTAAATATTCTGTTTTGAAACAATTTTATGATCTGTATACTTCTCTAAAGTTCCCAGAGTTTTCTTCACTTGGACCTATCAGCATCACATATTCTTTAAATATTTTTTTGAATTGGCCTTCCTCAATAAAATTCTAATAATTCTTTGGTTAACATTTCTTCTTCTTCTTCTTCTTCTTCTTCTTCTTCTTCTTCTTCTTCTTCTTCTTCTTCTTCTTCTTCTTCTTCTTCTTCTTCTTCTTCTCCTCCTCCTCCTCCTCCTCCTCCTCTTCTCCTTCTCCTTCTCCTTCTCCTTCTCCTTCTCCTTCTCCTTCTCCTTCTCCTTCTCCTTCTCCTTCTCCTTCTCCTTCTCCTTCTTCTTCTTCTTCTTCTTCTTCTTCCTCTTGGTCTCACTCCACTCTTATCAAGAGTGAAATACTTAACATTCTTTGGCCCTCAAAAATCTTCAGATATGTCTGTCCACAACTCAAGGCTCACAGCAAATACTCAGGACTTCACTTTTAGAAAACAGGAAGGGAAAATATCATGTGACTAAATGCTGAGTTCCTGATGGCTGGAAGGCAAGAGGATAGACTGTCAGCTTGATAGTTTTAATTGTAAATTTAACACAATCTACAATTACCTGGGATGAGACTCCCTTAGATGATGGCTTGTGGGTACATCTCTCTGTAAGGGATTGTCTGGATGGTGGGCTGCATCATTCCCTAGGTCCTGAATTGTATGAGCATAGTTAGAACACTGAACTCTAGGCATGTGCACATCTGTTTCTGTCAGCCTTTGACTGTAGATGTGACTATCTACTTTAAATTCCTGCCCTGGCTTCCCCACAATGGTGGCCTACAACCTGGAACTGTAAACCGAAGAAAAAGTCTTCTCCACAAATGGCTTTTCTCAGGGAGTTTTACCACAGGAGAAATTAAACAACCGAGTATCTTTTATCCTTGCCAAACGAAAATACAGATAATATACTTCAGATATAATATTACCAATACTGTTCTATGAAAATATGATGAAGACTCCAGAAATAATAAAAGCAGCCTATAAATGTGATTCATTATGTCTTAACTCACTTTCTCTGGAAAAGACGTTTAATAATAAATAAACTAAACTGAAAGTCAATTTAAAGCATCAAGCTCTCCATGTGGCTGTTAAAGTGGTACAATGTGTCTTCTCCATGAGAGTTGTTTATTCATTTGGGGTTTAAAAGCTGCAATAATTCACATCAGACTTTTCCTTGAATAGAACATGAGACATTTATTTCATAAATTTGGAGTTTTCTTCTTATTTGGCTTGTCTGGTTTTGCTCGTCAATTATAGCAAGAGCAGGAAATTTTATTATTCTGATGTTTTTGAATTATCTGTCATCACAATTGACATGTATATTATTTTTATTGATACAACCAATAAAATACAGATTATAGAGAGGGATAGAGTACCATGATGTTCTTTTAAAAAATTTCTGACCTCATGGTATGATTCATTGTCTCTTTGACTTTAAAATCAATGGTTTCAAAGTTGCCTTATTTCTTATGCTATCAAAAAGAATCAAGCGACACCTGTCCTAGATTTCAACATTTCCTATCAAACTAGAGAAAGTGTTGGCTTACTCATCGGCAGTCTCATGGAGAAGGATTACAGGTATCATGTCATCGGCAAGAGGGTTAGGCTCACAAACTTCCAAATGATCACACAAGAAGTAAAGAAAAGCCGTGATGGCTTCAGGGCTCTGATTCATCCACTCCTGAATATGGAGCAGATATTAGGGGGAAGGGATAGTGCGTAGACTTTCCAGTAACCCTAAATCATTTTGAATGGAAGTAGTATTTTAAATCTGTTTGTTTGCTTGATAGTTAATTTATCATGAATTATCCCTTTGGGCATAGTGAAATTAGAACATACCACCTGCTGTAACTAGTTGGTTTTTATAATGACTAATAATTATTAAGCCTTTCAAAAGGTATTCCTTGGGCCTCTTTGAAAAGGCTTTGAGTGATTTTTCTATGTGGTTAGATTTAGTTGGATCATCTGCAATTTTTCATTGGGTTTTTGATGCATGGCCTCAGCTGTGACTGGTTCCTTCATGTTTTGACAAGTTTATGTACTTCTTTGGAAGTGTATATGAAAATTTATTTAGGCAAATAGGTTTTCTTCACTTAGCTAATCTTTTTGTGGTCAATATGAACCGAGATTACACATCCTCAGGTTTTCTCTTTGCCAGCTGAAATTTCTATTGCAGCTGGATTGGCTCTGCAGCTAAAAGTACTTGTCCTCTTCTTAAATTAAAGAGGATCTAGTTTGATTTCCAACACTGTCGTGGGGCTCACAAGTGTCTGTGACTCCAGTTGCTCGGACTCCAATGACCTCTTCTTGCCTCCACAAGTGTTAGGTATGTACATAGTACACAAATTGTAGTGAGGAGGCCGCTTGTTGGTTCCTAGCCACTTAGCCCTGAAATAATCACACAGAAACTGTATTAATTAAATCACTAATTAAATTAGCTCTAGCTTCTTATTTACTAACTCTTACATATTAATTTAACCCATCTCCATTAATCTGTGTACCGCCACATGGCTGTAGCTTACCAGGTAAAGCTCCAGGGTCCGTCTCCTGTGGGGCTACATGGCTTCTCTCTGACTCTGCCCTTCTTTTTCCCAGCATTCAGTTTAGTTTTCCCCACCTAGTTCTGTTATAGGCCCAAAGCAGTTCCTTCTTTAACTAATGGCAATCACAGCATACAGAGGGAAATGCTACATCATACATACATATGTACAGGCAAAATATTCATATACATAAAAATAAATAAAATTTTTTAAAAGGTTTCACAAAAATGTGTATTTTGTAGACTATTTTTATAATCCTTTAAAAGTAGCATGACTGTTTATGTTTGAAACTGTGGCCGTTATGTATATTTGGTTGACTTTTGTAAAGATGTGCTTAGTACTAACAGCATTAACTACTCAATAATAGTAAGACACAGACAAAAAGTTTGCCCCTCCTTGGAAAAAACCAGGGAATGTTTTATATAAAAGATCGCTTTTACACTGAGAGCTGAAGGATGTGTGGGAGTTTTCTGAGTGGAAAGATGGGGAGTAGCAGGGAGGTCAGAACACAGAGAACCCTGTGAATAATAATGACACAGAACTTCAGCAGAAAATTGGATTCAGGCTTATTCCACTCTAAAAGCCACTTTGCCCACTTTTAAACACCCTGCTCATCAATGTAACAACATTTCTACCTATAGTTTATACACAGCCTGCATGTTTACATAGTGATTAACTAGCACGGTCAGCGGAGTGGTGAGTTCCTCCAATTTCCTTTGTTGGTTCTCTTCTCCAAATCCTCTTCGGAGAAGGTTAAATAAGTGCTTGCACGTGTGATCATTCCAGGACCTTTTGTTTGCTTTTCCTCCCTGAGAAGTTTCCTTTCCAGTATTCAGTCCTTAAATTCTACTCTTTCCTCCTCCATCCCCCACACCCTCTGCTATGACTCCCTCTAAGGAACGTCATTTTTGTCCCCACCCAGACCCAACTTATTTTACAGTTCTGCAACCACAGCACCATTGAGACCTGGGTGTGTCGTACCCTATTCCTCACTCTAGCTGTGCCTTGTTTGGTTAGATCACTTTGATCGTTTCCATCTTCTTCACTGCAACACTTGCCTAGGCCTTGGTGAAGGGCTGAAGTTATTCTTTCTGTCCTTAGACGTGAATTGGGAAATACGCCGCTGTCGTACTGCTTAGTCGTCTCAAGGCATGCAAGAGGATCTCGCTGAAATGGGTTCAGTGAAATAGAGTTTAAAGACTGATCTAAATGTTCTTAAAGTTTTATTATTTACTGAGGGCCAGTGCTTTTTCATCATTTAAGATATTTTGAACTCTGTTTCCTATTATTTCAGCAGATTTATGTCAACAGCGCATCCAAACTGAACTGGTTGGCTAATACCTACCTTTATTTCCCAGTTGAATCCTTGGCAAGTTCCCCTTGGAGGCTATTTTGTGGGCTATTTCATCTTTAAATTTTGAAACAGGCATGGCACTGCAAGGTTAAAAATTTGGCAATCCTAAGTAAACTGTGCTATTTATTCTAAAATCTGATCCCTGGCCCCATCTCAGTGTTTAGAGAATCCCACTGATGTAAGAGATACCAGAATTTTTAGCGCAGTCAACTTGGTAATCCCTCTGTTCCCTGGTAACTCTCCTCCTTTGCCCACAAAATTCCCTGAAGAGATGGAATCTACATCTGTTACCATATTTGTGAGAATTGTAGATTAATTTTCAGTGGTATAATGCAGTTTTATGGCATAGTAATAGGAAATAATAATGAATATTTATATAATAACTACCATATGCTGGTCACTAGTTTAGGAATATGTAATTATTTAATTAACATTTAATATTCATGATAATCCTGTGGGTGGATACTATTATTTCCTATATTTTACTTATCAGGGAACGGAGACACAGAAGGTAAGAAACTTGGGCAAGATCAGACATACAAGAAATGGTAAAACTCTAGCAGCTAATCTCAGACTTGATGCTTAAACAGATATACTAATATGACCAGGATTTCTTATACTAAATATATAATCTCAGATTCCTTAGAGGCACCATAATCACAGAGCTTTTGTGGTCTGGTTGACGGTTTTGTGGTGATTTGTCCACCCAGTTCTATTCCACAGCCCTTGGAAATAGCCAATCCCTGTTTACAAGGTTGCTAGCAAACAGTAGGCTTGCAACTACCGGAGAAGAAGAAACCAGACAGCTTATTTGTAGCTTCAAACTTCTCAATCTTGGTTTCAAAACCTCTAAGCTATGATCAACAAATAAATTTGTTTGAAAAATCACATATGTGATTTCTATATAATAATGCTGCATACATATTACAAAAGGCTAGTATGAAAAAAATTGATATATCAAGTATTAATAAATACATGGATCAAGCATACTTCTGCTATACTGCCAATAGGAGTAAAGGTTGGCAAAGTTACTTTGAACTATTACTAGACATTGTCTACAAATATGTTCCTACTTGCTCATTGGTAAATTCTATTTGGTTGGCGTATAATAAACACAAATGCATGTGTGTGTTCACTAAAAGACAGTCACCAGAATGTTTATGGTAGAAGCATCTATAAAGGCTCCAAACTCAACACAGTAAGTGAATAAAATATGCTGTTTCCATTCAATTGATATGCAAATACATGGAAAATATTGACTAGGTCCATTGGTATAGTGTTGAGCAAAGTAAGTCAGACCAAAGTAAGTACATGATGTGTTAAGTCATTTTATAAATGACTTAAAGTTATAATTTATAAAGTTATAAATTCTAATAGAACTACCCCATGATATTAGATTCCACATATATGGGCAATATGCTGGCTAGTTTCTTGTCAAGTTGATTCCAGCTAAAGTCGTCTAAGTTGTAGCCTAAATTGAGAAAATGCCTTCATACGATTGGGCTGCAGCCAAGTCTGTAATGCATTTTCTTAATTATTGATTGATCTGGGAGAGCCTAGCCTACTATGGGTAGTGCCACCCCTAGGCTGGTGGTCCTTAGGTCTATAAGAAAGCATAATGAAAAAGCCAGGGGAGCAAGGCATTAAGCAGTACCCCTCCATAGTCTCTAGATCATCTCCTGTCTCCAGGTTCCTTCCTTGTTTGAGTTCTGGCCCTAATATCCTTCAATGATGAACTGTGACATGGAAGCGTAAGTCAAATAAACTCATTCTTCCCCTAGCTTTATTTTTTCAGTCACGGTATTTTATCACAGCAATAGAAACCTTAACTAAGACAGATGTTGTTACCAGGAGTGGGGTAATGCTGTAACAGACCTGACCAAGTTATATCGGGGAGGATTCTGGAAGAACTTTGAAACTCTGGGCTAGAGAAGTCATTGAGCATCAAGAACTCAGTGGACTGTTCTGTAGGAGCTTGGAAGATAATAATGTTAAGAGCAGTACAGATGATGGAGGTCTGGCTTATGAGGTTTCAGAGGAAAGCAAAGAGTCTTATCAGACCATTTGTCAAAGAATCTGTGGCATCTGGTCAGCTGGAGCTAGAGAATTGGCTATGATGAACAAGAGACCAAAACGGCTAAAGTAAAGCCTTTGGTTGGCTTAGACAAGGGATGATGGTCAGCTTGGGCTGAAGAATCAGCTGCGATTTAGAAGAGATCACCATTTTTGAGGTGAAGTAATTTAGGAAGTGGTCCCTGGGAGGTAACACACAGAAGCTGTGGTCTGTTGTTATGGGATGTTTGTAAGCTGCGTAAACTTGTCTTTTCTGTGATGGATCTAGTAAACAGCTGAATGGCCAATAGCTAGGCATGGTGTATAGGCGGGATTTCTGGGAGCAGAGAGGATTCTGGGAAGGAGAAAGGAAAGATGCCAGGAGAAATGGAGAAGCAGCAGGAGATGCAAGATGAAAGAGAGGTGATGCTCTGTGATAGAACATAGGTTAATATAAGTTAATTGAAGTTATAAGAGCTAGTTAGGGCTGGGCAGTGGTGGCACACGTCTTTAATCCCAGCACTCGGGAGGCAGAGGCAGGTGGATCTCTGTGAGTTTGAGGCCAGCCTGGTCTAGAAGAGCTAGTTCCAGGACAGGAACCAAAGGCTACAGAAAAACCCTGTCTCGAAAATCCCCCCTCCCCCCCAAAAAGAGCTAGTTGGGAACAAGTCTAAGCTATACACTGAGTTTTCGTAATTAATAAGAAGTCTTTGTATTATTACTGGGAATCTGATGATCTGATGATACAGAGAAAGACTTGATATAGCCAGCCTATGCTGTCCCTATAATTTTTTAAAGGCAGCAGTTTTCACTTCCTAATGCTACAACCCTTTAAAACAGTTCCTCATGTTGTGGTGACCCTCAACCATAAAATTATTTTCATTGCTACTTTATAACTGTAATTTTGCACTGTTATGAATCATAATGTAAATATCTGATATGCAGGCTATCTGATATGCGGCCCCAGTGAAAGGATCATATATGTGATATGTGACCCCGTGTCAGGGTCGTTTGATCGGTAAAGGGGTCACAAGCCACAGACTGAGAACAGCTGCTAAGGAGTGCTGGTTCCATGAGTGTGTCTGCTTGTGAAAAATATAGGGATTTGTATATTGATGGTGTGTGTACCCTTCTACATATAGTCTTTATGTCAACAGCAGAAGTATAAAAGCACACTGTACATTTTCCTATCCTTTCTCAGAAAAAGTGGAAGCTTTCAATTCGCCAACACAGAGAGTAAGTTTCATCTTGATTAACAAATGTCTCATGACCCTAAGAATGAAACCAAGCCAGAATCCCAGTACGTTGCCCACAAGACAGCTAAAAGACGACCGTAAATATTAAAACATAACATTTTTCAGATTCTACATGTTTCGATTTTTAAAAATCAAAACTGTTTTCAATTGGAAAATTGTCCAATTCTAGTTCCCTAACTTCTTGTATAATTTAATTTGAAATGGATTTTCCTTTCCTGTATCCCTTTGCGAGATAAAAGTGTATAGGCTCCTTTGGTAACGTCCCTACGACTTGACTGTGTATACTTTGGAAATAATATCAAGGGGTTCTACTACTATGTCCTTTTCAGCCCAATATAGAGACATTTAGTGATAATTCAGTTTCTCTGGGTCTTAAAGTTTGGCAAATAGGTTTGTAATCAATTCGAGATACTATTTGTCTTAGGAATTCAAGTTATCTTTCATTGACTGGGAACTTCTTTTGTACAATGTACTATTCCTTTCCCTCCCTTAATTTAATCCTTATTCCAGCCATGTGGAGTGGATATTTATCCTCATTTCCGCGACAAGAAAATTATTTGATGAGGCTATTGGGATCTATTTATCCAGTTAGACGTGTCATGCCAAAACCAGAGTCTTTTCGCAATTCTGGGTGATTTCCAGAGATGTTCTTTGTGCAGACACTATCAGAGCTGAGAAGTGGACGAGTCAGAGACCCACCTGATCTTCTCACGAAACCATCATTTTACATGTATACTTCTGCAGGCATGCGGCCAGACAAGCAGCTATAGGGAAAGGAAATGCGCCTGGGAAGTTCCAGAAGCATGCGGGAAAGTGAGTCCCACTGTGTCCTTTCCTTTCCGTTAACACAAATAAAGTTCCGTCCAAGTTTGTCTTACCACCCCCAGAATTAGTTACAATTTTGGCTACCTAATTTCAGGGAAATTAAGCAGTCTTTTTTTTTTCTTCTGTACAAAATGTTGATAAGAAGGAGTAAACTGCCGGGCCCTTTTGTCCTGTGATCTTGACCTCTGGATTTCTAAAGAATGTACTCGTTTTTCTTTGTCACCAGCTCTGTTGGAACTGAAGGGAAAAGAAATTGAATTCTGTAAACAGTTCAGAAAGACGCAGTCTGGTTCCAGGAAAGGATCCACGCTGGCTCTTTATTCAACATGGCTTGAGCTGGCAGCTTCAGATTTGCTGGGAAGCCCCTGAGTAGCTCGGAGAGCTGATTGTACAAAGGGCAAGTGCTGTCATTAAAAACAATGACTGTTTGGGCTCCTGAGTGACTCTGTGAAGAAGAAAATATTTATTAAAGTTTGATCTGTATATTCGAGGAAAAGCTAGAAACCCAGAGATGGTAGTGACGGCGGCAGCAGCAACAACAAAAAGCAGTGGAGAAAAAGAAGAAAAACGCTCAAGTGATTCCTATTTATTATTGTTATTGGGATGGTTTGTGTTTTACTCTTGGTGCTATTTTCCTTTAAAACAAAGGCAAACTGGGAAGAATAATAGTGGAGCTACTTAGGTAAAGAGGGAATTTTGAGGTCCTTGTTACTTGGATTACAATCCTAGCTTCTGTTTCTACTTCTAAATACAAGTCTATTATATGATTTATTTAACCCATCTGTCTGATAAGGCTTTTTTTCCCCTTCCTTATGATTCACTGCCTTAAATGTGAATTAAGCAATGACAAGACCTTTGTTTAAAGGCCAGCCTTCACAGACTTTTAATTTCCCTCTGGATCTCACAGCTAGCCCTCAAACAATTCCTGTTCAAACAGCTGCCAAAATGCTTTCCCAGAGAAGGGCCCTAGATGCTGAGTCGTAAATCGAGGAGGGCTGTGATCAAGGCAACAACCTTTTCTGGCTTGGAGCTTGCATGCATTTGGCAGGCTACCGAAGAGGATTAAGTAATCATTCTCCTGGAACCAAACGGAAATGGACCTGGACACCAGCTCTTTGGGTAAATGCTTCTTTTTTTTTCTTTTTTTAGGGAGGGGGAGGATTGAGACAGGGTTTCTCTGTGGCTTTGGAGCCTGTCCTGGAACTAGCTCTGTAGACCAGGCTGGTCTCGAACTCACAGAGATCCGCCTGCCTCTGCCTCCCGAGTGTTGGGATTAAAGGCGTGTGCCACCATCGCCCGGCTAGGTAAATGCTTCTTAAACAGAGGTATACAAGGATCGGTATGTTTATCTGAGTTTGCTTTCTAAATCGAGAAAACTAGTTAACTTCTCGGTTGGTTGGCCTTAGACTTGGTGCCCCCACTGGGATCTGCAGTTAATTTCCATCAGAAATGCTTCTCTGCAGTTTTGTTTTTTTAATGGAATATGCCACTTGGGAGAGAGCACCAGTGAATGGTATCTCTGAGCCAAATCTGCCCAAGAACATGATTTTTCTCACTTCCAAATCCTTTCAAATTGTTTTAAGTAAAAAATTTAAAGTTAGAATATTCAGCTTAAATGTCTAGGTTCTATCTAAATAACTATAACAAGTCGTATATCTTCCTATACAAAGTCTGTATTTTTCCACAGTCTTATGCACCTAGAACAGAATAGTAACTAATGCTATGGACAAACACTTGATGGTGAACTTCACAACAGTCCATGTCTGCCCTGAAAAATGCAATAAGTGACTTCATTTACATTGTTATTTTCTTTTTCTTTTTTTTTTTTTTCGGTTTTTCGAGACAAGGTTTCTCTGTAGCTTTTGGTGCCTGTCCTGGAACTAGCTCTTGTAGACCAGAGATCTGCCTGCCTCTGCCTCCCGAGTGCTGGGATTAAAGATGTGCGCCACTACCACCTGGCTTACATTGTTATTTTCATGAATATATAATAAACACATTTTTCCCTGGGTCTCGAATTTAGGCTGAGAGTAATGTGGTTTAGAAAATTTCTTTAATATTTTTGTGCATGTATGTGTGTGTAAATGCCAATTTTTTTAAAAAAAACTTCCTGGCATTTTTGACATTTGAACTTAAACTTTTACGTTGCTGTTTCCCCTCTGTGGTAGGCATAGTTCTTTGTTATTGTCCTGGCTGTTTTATAAAAGCCAGAATGGAGACAAAAATCCATTGCTGCCGGGCGGTGGTGGCACACGCCTTTAATCCCAGCACTCGGGAGGCAGAGGCAGGAGGATCTCTGTGAGTTCGAGACCAGCCTGGTCTACAAGAGATAGTTCCAGGACAGGCTCCAAAACCACAGAGAAACCCTGTCTTGAAAAACCAAAAAAAAAAAAAAAAAAAACAACCCATTGCTATTTATAAAATAAGTCTTCTTTAATATTTTCAGTGATTTTGTTTCATCAACCTAGGCTGGAAGCTTATCAGGGATGGCTGGCATGGACCAAGAACTGAGATATGGAGATCCAGGGCCGTTTTGAAAGAAAACCAACCCAGACACGTGGGCTCACATGCTGTGTGTATGACGCTAGCTGGAGACAGGGAGAAAACTGAGGGCTTGGCAGTGCAGTCAGATAGCCAGCCGCCAGGGTGGGCCAGTTCAAATCCTCATTGGAAGAGCCACCTCAGACATCAGGAATCTCAAATAAAAAACACATCTGACACGCGCATCCCATTACGGTTCTCAGGCTTCATCTGTAGAAGTTTGAAGCCACATACAGTTTTATGACCACCTCATTTACCTCACACTGGAAAAAGAAATTTATCACATTCTATTTCACCCTTCTACCAGTTAATTGTAGGTAGTGATATTTCATTGGTATTTTAATAAATAAAGCTTGCCTGAAGATCAGAGAGTAACACAGCAGCACTGATCAGTCTTACAGACAAGGCAGTGGTGACACACACCTTTAACCCCAGAAGCCACACTAGTTTGACATAGAAACCGGGCGGTAGCAGTGCACGCCTTTAATCCCATCACTAGAGAGGAATATAAAACGGGAGGAGACAGCTCTCACACACAGTCTCATTCTGAGATTCCTGGAGGCAGAATCGCCATTTCAGACTGAGGTAGAGGTAAGAGCCAGTGACTGTTTTGCTTTTTGACTTTCAAGTTAAACCCCAATTTCTGTCTCTGGGTTTTTATTAATCGTGCTACAGTTGTATGTGTGCATTCTAATGATTTATTTACCTTTTTCTTAACATATAATTTCAGCTAATATATAATTCACATACAAGTATTTGACTTACTAAGTTGCTTTTTTAAATAAGTGAACTTGTCATATGTCTAACCTCTAAATAGAGAAATAAAATATTATCACTACATTTATGCCCCTTCCAAGAACTATAAAACTATGTAATAATATTTTAGCTTTATAAAATTGTTTAATGCAGCATATACCAGTTTCTTTATTGATCCATTCAGGAAAAGCATGCAGCTCCATCTTCCAGATGCCATATGAACACATTGAATCTGGGTGTTGATTCTGCTTCTGGTGGATGTTTGAGTTACTTTCAATTTGAGGCTATTATAATCTTGCAGAAACATTCATATTATGCTTTATGCTGATAAGAATTCATTCTTCAGGGCACGTGAAGAATGAAATTGACTCTGGCCTGGGCTATATAAGCAGAGGAGAAGAGGGAGGAGGAGGAAGAGGAGGAGAAGAGGGAGAAGATGTCAACTTCTATCAACATATATTGCCTGTGGAGGAGTTCTAGTCCACAATGTCACTAACCCTTGCAGCATTCCATGTTGACTGTTTACTTGCTTGCTTTTATTTTATCTGTTTGTGGTTGTGAAATATTTGAGCTGGTTTCAGTTGGCATTTGAACTTGTGAACTTGAACAAGTTGATTGATCATGTGATTATCTCCTGACTAAAGATGACTTTCAAGGAGTTTGCTGACTTTTAAATATTATATTAACTGATTTGTTTCCTTTTATTTCTGAATGTCTTTGGAAGTTTGTGTGTTCTGGAAGTGAGTCTATTAGGGATATCACTGCAGCAAGCATCGTTATGAATTTTGTGGCTTTCCATATCTCTGCCATAATGATACCATTTCACAATCTGACCTTAATGAAGGTTTAGTTCAGCATCACTAACTATGGTTCTTTTATGGTTTGTGCTTTTCTGTGTGCTTTGTTTAGAAAATCTGTACCTCCAGCAAGTTCATAAAGACATCCTTTAGTGTTGTAACCCCCGAAAGTCATAATTTGAGCTATCCACTTGGATACATGCTCCTTTGGAATTAGTTTGGGGCTACAGTGAGAAGGAAGGACATTTCTCATCTCCATGTGAACGTTAAGCTGTTTTGCTCACTAATGCTATTAAAACCACTTAACTTCTTTCGAATGAATCTTGCTATCTAATGAAGTGAGCCGTTATGTTTTGTCTTCTTTACTAATGGCTTCGTGGGTGTCCAACTTTCATCACCTATAACTATTTTGTTAGTAATTATTTTAGATTGTTGAACTTAAAAAGAATACCCTAATTAAAATTTACTTTTACATTTGCACATACGTGTAGGCACAGGTGAGTTTGCATGTCAGGGTCAAAGGGCAGCTTTTAGAGGTCGGACTCCTCCTCGTACCACAGGGCTTGCAGGGATGGAGCTCAGGTCTTAAGGCCTGGCAGCAAGCGCCTTTATCCACAAGGCCATAATGCTGGCCTGATTTTCATACTTCTGATAGCGTGTATAGAGCTATCTTGTCAACACCGACATAGGTAATACTTACACACCTTCACATATGCACAGACTTGCTTTGATCTTGGCTAGACTTGATATAAATTTTAGAGCAATTTGGTAAGAAGTAATATTTTCTAATATAGAGTCTCTTGTCTATTAGTGTATTTTCAGTATTTATATTTATTAGGCCTTCAGCCTCCTCTCAAATTTACTCTAATTTTTCGAATGGACTATAATGTCTTCATGAAATTTAAATGCAGGTCCTTGGTATTGTGTTTTTTTTTATTTATCACAACCTCACTAATAAAGTCTTTCTCTGATTGTATAACTGTATAAAAGCAGTTATTTAAGGCACAAAAATTTAACCTGCCAAAAATGAGGAGAAAAAAGACAATAAAAACTGAAGTATGATCTTAAGCATCTCGTATACTCATAAAATTTTTGTTAATATCATCTAATAAAAATCATATAAAATATGGGTCATATGATATACTTGTGTATCTGCCTTATCCCTTAGTACTGCAAATATTATTTTTCATCTAAATAAATTTACATTTAAAGATTTTCTAAAATAACCTTTGATAATATTTGTATTATTCTTTAATAATATTGTAATATTAGTAATTTGGGTTTTTCCCACATTTTTTTGTATTCTGAGAAATTCTGTAGCAAATATTCTTATAAAATATTTAAACCTATTGGGACAGAGAGTGGGTAGGCTTTTAGATGTTTGACTCATATTTCCAACTCATTCTTGCAAAATGTGAAGCCAGAATCACGCAAACTGCTGCATCATAAGATGAGTCTGCTTCTCTGGCTTCAGCAACATCACACCTTAGAAACTCACATTTGGTCGGTTCTCTCGGAGATGCTGAGGCGTGTTTTCTCAAGGCCATGAAAGCATTGAATTGAGTGACGTACACGGTAGTGCAGCCAGTGACAGGGCTTTACAGTGAGTGTTCGTTCCTCCATGTCATAGCATACCGGTCTCATGACACGATGATGTTTTAGATATTTCAGTCCTTGCTTTCAACTTCAAAGCCAAAGAAGGAAAGGCAGAAAAATGAGAAGAATAAAGAATATGAATTATACTTCATAATGTCCTGAATAAAATTCACCATTGACTTGTAATGATATTTCATTTATGTTTTAATAAATAAAGCTTGCCTGAAGATCAGAAAGTAAAACAGCCTCACTGGTCAGCCTTACATACCAGACAAACACTTTTAATCCCAGTAGCCACTAGTTTGCCATAGAAACCAGGCAGTAGTGGTACACATCCTTAATCCCAGCACTAGAGAGGATTATAAAATGGAAGGAGACAGCTCTCAGTCATTCTCATTCTGAGTATTCCTGGAGGCAGGATCGCTATTTTGGACTGAGGTAGAGGTAAGACCTAGTGGCTGGTTGTTTTGCTTTTCTGGCCTTTAGGTTGAACCCCAGTATGTGTCTCTGGGTTTTTATTAATCGTGCTACATTGGCTCAAACTTTATTTTCATATCGCATTTTAAATGGAACAATTCTGCGAGTACCTGTGTGCAGGTAAACAGTTTCTCTTTTTTCCTATGAAGTTATTCGTAAGTGTGAATAAGCACTTATTAACTTATTCAGTACAATATTGTTGTGACCAGCAGTAGAGGGGAAGGGGGAAGGAAGGTCTGGACCCATAGCAGCACAAAGAGAAAGTATTTTGTAGTTATTTCTTTCCACAGACTAAACCTTCTCCCAAGTTTCAAGATTTGCATAGCCCTCCCCACAGTTAAACAAGGAAGGAAGACTTGCTAGGGAGAAGAGAATCTGCCACTCTGCGGATCTGACTGCAAGCTGGACAGGGAGAGCCAGGAATGCAGCTTTCATCAGTTGTCCTGTGACTTGGGGGTGTGGTTTCTGGAGATGCCCCTGTCTCTGCACCATCTTTCCTCACTGGCTCTCTAAGCTTGATTTGGGTGGAATCATTTCTCTGGTCTGTCACTGATGCCTGTCTTGGGTAAACAGAAACATGTTTTTCACATTTCCCCAGGGAAAGCCGTTCAATGAAAGGCCACAATAATCTCAAGACCTCTCCACATGCTTGTCATGACAGGAGATCATGCTTCCCCCAAAATTGTGTGTGTGTGTGTGTGATATAACTTTTCAAAAGTTACTGGAATTCCAAATTTAGATACCAAGACAAAATCCCTGTCAAAAGAACAAGACAAGGCCCGGCCTTTAATCCTAGCTGGGAAGCAGAAGCAGATTATTTCTGGAGTTTGAGGCCAGCCTGGTCTACATAGGAAGTTCCAGGACAGGCAGAGCTATGCAGTGAGACCCTGTTGATGTGAGAGGTGGGGTGGATTTGTAATTTAAAATCATTTGCATGGCATTTCAGCTTTACAAGTCAATAAAGTAAAATTTAATAAATGTCTCTCAAGTAGCTCAAAGATAATTGGGCCAATATCAAAGTATAGGAAAATGCTAAAATATCAAATTCATCATCCAAATATTTTGTAGTATCCACCAAAGAAAGGTTTTTTGATAGATGACAGACAGACAGACAGACAAATGATAGATGGATATACACAGACACACATGACAAGAAGATGAAACAGAAATGTCCCTCTTTTCCAGGAGCCAACAAAAACATGGAAAACGTGAGACTTCCTGTACAAATAACCTTCCTAGGTCTTCTGAGATGAGATTAGTGTGAGCAATAATGAAAATACGAAGACCCAGATGTGTTTGTCACATACTCTCTATGGACCAAGAACTCCGTCAAATCCAATGCATGGCTCAACTCACTAGTCGTTAGTATCATTCTCATCCTACAAAAAGGGAAATCTGTAGAAATAATTGATTTGCTCAAGTCCACACAGCTCATAAGTGATAAATACAAACTCCAGCAGTCTTCTTGGTGGGAAAAGCAGAGTTAAATGCTCTTGATTCAGTGAGCTTTCTGTAGACACCAGAGACAAACTTGCCCATACTGAACTGCCCCTGGAGACTACGGTCCTTGGACAGACAACCAACCTGCTTGCCCTTTGTCTGGAAGACTGCAGATAAAGTACTCTTGTAGACTTTAAAGAGCGTGAGCCCCAGAACAAAGTATAGTGGTGTGAATTAATTCATCAGGTAAGGGTTATTGAAGGCACAGAGAGCCTGACAGATATGGTGGGCAGCAGCCACAGGTTGTGTTATGGGAGCCTGGAGAAGTCCAAAGTGAGGTGCGGTCATCATGTGTAAGAGTGGAGCTGGGAGTATTGGTGGCAACTTAAAACTGGAGAGTGAGCATTCCAGAGACAGAGGGAGTTGGGTCCTACGAATTTTAGCTTAATCACAATGGACAAAGCAAGAACCCTTTCCTCTTCATTCTTCTCTATGCCTCTCCTCATGTCTCTGTGATGATAAAGCAATCAAGAGGTCAAAATGAGAAAACAAGCCTTTTGTGGTCAAAGGCACCTGTACTTTTTCTAGAATATTCTGTTTTCTCTATGTGAGCTGTAGTCTTGATTATAAAAATCATTTGATTACACTTCTTCAGGACCAAGGTGAAGTTTATTTTAAGGTAGATTTATAGTCTGTGTGCATCACATTTTAAAAAGAAATTATTTCTGAGGGATTTATTTGAAAGACAACATCGATGTGTTGCAATGTGGACCTTCTTGATGGGTAACTGGTAACTAGAAAAGGTGGTGGGTTATAGGTCCCATTTCATGAGAAGGGAATGCCAGGGCAGGCTATCAGGGTTTGATATGTGTGCACACCAAGCAAACACGTTCCTCATTCTGTACCATAGGTTCATGTTGCTTATGACCAGTTAGAAAAGGCATAAGATACTGATGAGAGTAATTAGGAAATAAGTAGGGTAAGATTTGGAAAAGATTAGCAGAAGGCTCTTAATTGGCTATGGCTAATTGTTTCCTGGGACCAACCATATTTCGTCTTCTGAGAGGACTTTCCCCCAGCCCTAAGTATGTGCTGTTAAATGGCTCCTGCTATTCTACAAGGTCATCTTCACTTTCAGTCCTCAAGCACAAATTCTAATTGATCTTAATAAAAACTCAGAGTCAGATATTAGGGGGTGAAAAATGAAAATCAGAGAAGCAGAGCAGCCAGCCACTAGTTCTTAACTCTATGAAATGCTCAGACTGAATAGGTGTATCCTATCTCTCTATAAGTTCCCTAACTGAATATGGTGAGCTCCTGTTTCCTCCTGTCTTATATTCCTCTCTTCGTCTAGCCATATTCCTTCCTGTTTCCACCTCCCTAGTATTGGTGTTAAAAGCGTGTGACTCCCAATTTCTGGGATTAAAGTTGTGAGCCACCACCGCCCATTCTCTTTGAGACTGGATTGATCTCATGCAGACTAGGGTGCCCTTGAACTCACAGAGATTTATATGCCTCTGTCTCCTAAGTGCTGGAATTAAAGGTGTGTGTCACCACTGCCTGGCCTCTATGGCTAACTAGCATGGCTATTTCTGCACTCTGATCTTCAGGTAAGCTTTATGTGTTACAGCACAAACAAAATATCACTACAGTGTTTGCTGTCAGCACATGGACTTAGAGGGAAGAGCGCCAGAATCAATGAAATCAATTCAATGTGCTTCATTGGTGCTTAGTTCTATCTCAATCAGTTCCTTTCCTGCTTGTATGCTTTTTTAAGTTAACAAATGTTCACTGACTTATTCAGGATGCAAGTATGAGCAAAAGGGACCCAACTTTTTCTCACTAAAAGTCACTAGAATGTCCCTTTGAATTTAGAAACAAACAGCTAAAAAAAAGTGTAGAAAAGATAATTCATGGTGGCCTGGCAATCCTTCCTGAGTTAGGGCCAGAAGTCCTTTGAGATGTGACTTCTAAATACAATTTTCCTGAGCACTGCATCAAGCAGATTGAATTCCCTTTAAGTGAAGGCAGAGAAATCTAGATTTTTTTTTAGCATAATCCTCCTTTCATGGTTTTTATGTACTTGAAAGTTGTTGGATACTTAAATATTACAGTGCAGACCAAAGTTTCTGTCCCACCCTGTCCCACAGCTGTTCAATCCCAAAGAAACACATATAAGCATTTCATTAAGGAAATACCAGTAACAAATAAACTGTTTGGCCTATTAGCTCAGGCTTGTTATAAACTAGCTCTTACAACTTAAATTAACCCATAATTCTTGTCTATGGTTAGCCACCTGGTTTGGTACCTTTTATCAGTGAGGTGTTCTTATCTTGCTTCCTCTGTGTCTGCCTGACAACTGCATCTCTGCCTTTCTTCTTCCCAGAATTCTCCTATTCTGGCTGACCCACTTACACTTCCTGCCTAGCTACTGGTCAATAAGCATTTTATTAAGGAAATAAGAGTAACAAATTTTTACAATGTATGTTCTCCCACAGCACTACAGCTTCCTTCTTAAGGAAGAAACCCTTTAGTGTTGAAGGAATTAATATACCTCTGTAAGGAACATAGGTATTTCTGAGGAATTTCCCACTTTTGTCAGTGGCCTCTAACACCCTTTTGAAGGAAAGCAAAATCCACTCTCTTTGTCTTTTAGGGGTAGGTTGGTAGCAGAAACTGTTTCCTCTTGTCCTGGGATTGGCTCACACAAGTGACCAAGAATAGCAGCCTATTCTTACACAGCTGCATGGTGATAACCATTCTCAGAAGGCCCAAATAGGCAGGCACATTCTCTGAAAGATGTATACAGTATAGCTGGATGTACAGAAGAACATATTCAATAAAGTGGCAGGCACACCAAGAAATGTGCATGAGTCATAGTGTGAAAGAGGAAAAGAAACTAGGCTTGTCTTATTTCAAAAAGAAACAGAAATGCCTTAAGAATTTCAACAAAGTAAGTGCACTGAATCTGTAGGAAACCAAAAAGCAAGCAAATTCCTACAGTATGTTATAAAAATAAATATTTATGAAAGACTATGTTATATATGTATTATATAAAACATTATGCATTTTACTCTCCTGAGTCTTATAATTTTTCATTCATTTTGCAGTTTTTATAATTACCCCTACTTTAAGTAATTAAAGTAAAGATTAAAAAACTAAAAATGATAAGATTTACGTTATTTTTTTATGTTTTGATTCATTTACTTTTTAAAATTATTTTATCACGCAAACATAGAGGAAGTACTTACCAGATTTGACTTTCCATGGATTCCACAGCATGCCTCTGACTTCAGGTTCAGATGTTCTGAAATCAGTACTCTTAAATTTTATAGAATATGGTTTGAAAACATGCCAATGTGAAAATATAATTTATAACACATTGCATAAGCCAAGCATGATACTATCAAACAGTGCATGCTACATTTCTCTATAAAACTGAAGGATTAGACATGTCAATGCATGTGGCTTGCATGTTTCAGAGGCTGCACATGGAAGTATGCACTTGAGTAGAGACTGAGTACTGATTGACTTCAAAGGTAGTTTCACAAATACAGTTCAGGCAGAAAGTTAAAAATATGGTCTACTCACATTAATACTGAATTTTCATTGACAATTTGCTATTGTGTGTATATATATATATATATAGTGCATAACTATTTATTTTATTGTTTATTTTATTTATTTATTATATATTGTATATTGTGTATATTGTGTGTTGTAATATATATATATATTATAACTATTTAGATACCATAATTATAAATCAGATTAATACTTATGAAGGTCTAAAAAACCCAGTTGGGGAGAGGAGCTCTGAATTGTACAGTGATCAGGGATAAAACCTGGAAGGGTTATGAGTCATGTGAGAGGCTATTCAGCTGTACTAATGGAAGACTGTGATAACAAATGATAGTGAGAGTTGGTTACACACTAAGATCAAGGAGTCAAAGAATACTAGAAACAAAATATATTTGGGCTCCTGATGATTTAAGAAGTTCTTGGGGGAAAATAACTCACTGGGGCAATTGTTTTCTCAAGTGTGTTCTGTGTGTGCACACATCCGAGCATGTCATGATTGGATATTTTTCCAAAAGAGGCATGTGTAAGGTTGTGTCTTCATCATCCTGTATTCTTTCTTGTGTAAATCATTTTCTGACATTATTACAGGAAACCCATGTGATGTTTCCTTTTCTTCTTAAGAGGACAGGCTTCCATTAAGTTCCTATTTCTGAGAGATTTGTGCTATAATTGTCATTCTGCTTTTCCTGAAACTGTAAATCACAACGTCCTGAGTCAAGGCCGACTGATAAACCCTTAAGGTGTTTTCTGTGTTATTAGTTTTCCAATTTTTTTCTCATGCATTTAAATGTTTTTATTTTAAAAGTTAGATAAATATGTCAAATATAATCGTTGTATACTCTTCTTGGCTAATGGGCATAAGAATGTTTATTATTGTATACCATGGTATTATATTTTAAAGACAATGTAACTATAAAACATATGTATAGTATTCTACTTTAAATTTTCAGTGTAGGAGTAAACTTTTCCTGCATTTGTCATACTCCCTGGAGTAGGCCAGCACAGCAGCATCCTCAGCATGACCAAAGTCCACATAGCAAAGAAGAATGAGAAAAAAAAATAGCTTGGGTTGACAGGTACACAATGTTTTTCCTGTTCTTGGGGATTGGTTTTTGTTTTTTGTGGGGGATTTCTTTTGGTAAAAAATGGAAGGCAAGGTCCTACATAGAGTTTAGTCAAATCGAATATCAAGGGCAAAGCAGGTTCAATGGATGATGTGGGTTTGCTTCCTGGTTCATCGGTGATATTGTCCTGATGATGTCACATGGGAAAAGGAGCCGAAAGAACTTGCTGGCGTCCCGTTTACTAAGAAACTATTCATAGTCAAGAGGGGATCTGTCTTCGCAGCTTCACTATCCCTGGAGGCCTAATCTGCTTGTAACATCAAACTGGGAAGGCTGGGGTGGTGGTAGAATTTGGAATTCAGGGGAACACAAAAGTTCTGCCTACTGCAGTTCTCAACTTATGGAGATTCTGCTGACAACTGCTAATTTTAATTCAGTTCTTCATCTGTCAAAAGTCTGGAACCAGAGAGACTGGAGACTATATGATTTCAAATTGAGACTTCTTGAGCCATAGCCAATACACTAAGACCCTTCTTGCCAACCATTCTGTATTTGTGAAGACGATGGGAGAGTCCAAGCCAGTGCTCAGAACATGGGATTCAGTGTCGAACCCTGGCCTTGTGTCTTTTTTAACTTCTTTCATATGTGCTGCGTGATGTGGTTAGAGGGCACTTGATCATCACTGCTTTGTTTCATTAACTGACTAGTTTAAACAAATCTATTCAGTTCTAGGTATATTATTCATATTTCTAAGGACATTTTACAATAAGTATCAGTCATTTTTCCCACTTTACTCATTTCTCCTTTATTCTTACATTGTAGGAAAACTACATTTTCTTTCCCACTAGGTTGGTTTATATGTTTTCATTGTGATTAAAATATTTTTAAGTTGAGTGTGTATTACAAACTTCCCTGCTCCGTCTTCCCCACCCCTGCCCTGTGCAGTGTTTTGCATAATATCCATTGTGAATTTTTGAAGTTGTGTCAGACATGTGAACGCACACACACACACACACACACACACACACACACACACTGATTAGCCTCCTTGTGAGGTTAGGACTTTCTCCCCAGAGACTCCCAACATGTGACCTAAATCTGAAAGTAATTCTGCCTCCCCCAGACACCTTCAGATGAGGCTGCCATTCGATTCCAGGCAGTCTGCTCTGCAGATGTCCAGCATGCCTGCACAAAAGAGCTTGAGACAATTCCTTTGAAATCTCCCCCATCCTGTCTTTATGCACACACACAAATACATCCCATCGGTTCTGTTTCTTTGTAGAGAGCTAGCATCTAGATGTTCGTTTGGCCGTATTGTTGCTGTTCTGTATGTGGTGTGAGATGCAACGCAGAAATGGGTCTGAAGGTCATGAACAGTGATATAGCTTCTGCATTATTTTCTGGGAAAGGTTTCTTTGTGGAGACCTTGGGCTACGCTGTGAAGAAAGTGGGCAGCCATGTGAAATAGTTTCTGGCCACAGTTCAGTTGAGATTCCGGGTGACAGCAACCGACATGTGTGAGCATGAGCAACATCTTCTGGTGCCAGTTCTTAACTATTGCACTGCATTAGCACGCAGCAGGGAGCAGAAGGATGCTATCTGCACTCCCTGCCCCCTGCACCTGAGCACTGCAGGATTGTACATTTTTAGGCAAACTCAAGAGCCATGGCTAGTGTAAGCCGCTGTTTGGGGGTGGGTTGTAAGCAGTAGCCAATACATGGAACACAGTGGAAGGGAATGTACAGTTGAGCTTAGATCAGGATAAAGGGCTGCTGTAGTAACGAATACTAATATCTCAAGAGACCTAGTACAGCAAATGCTAATTTCCCACATGTACTGCTTTTCCATCGCAGATCAGCTACAGCAGCCACTAAATGTGACTCGATGATCTCAAAGTAAGAAAAGACGAAGAAAAAAGAGTGAAGGAGGGAGGGGACAGAGAGGAAGAGAGCGAGAGCGTGTACACTACACCATAGAACATAGCTCCTAAGGCTTCCGCTACAACAGGCACACACAATCTGGACACCTTTCAGTGGATAAAGGAGCAACAGGGCCAAAGTTGACAATAATTTAGTGAGGCTAGGAGCATGCAATGCAACGCATGGGATAGAGAAATCTACATGACAAGCCATGCATGTCATTGTGTATGCATAATTCCCTTGTGCTGGGGAGAGTAAGGAGTCCTTGGGATCATGTGATCAACCAGAGTGAACAAAGGAGTAAATAACTTGGATACACTTTGTAGTTTCAGAGAAAACACAAATCTTCCTAAAATACCAGTGCCTGCCTGCTTTATGCTACTGTGCAGTATTTCTCCTAGAGGTAAGACTGCTTCCCCGGTGTCTTCACCTTTGCTGTGTTTCTCCCCACTGTTATAGCTGTTCTTCACTGGCTAAGGAAAGGATGGGGGTGGGGTACCAAAATGAGTTCAGTTTTTCCCTAAAAGACACGAAGGATTATTGAATAGTTATGAGAAGAGAGAAAATAATCAGCGCTATATTTTAGAAAGACAGAACTGGTGATGATTTAGAAAATGGTTCAAGTAGGGTGAAACTGGATGCTGTCAAAACAGCAGTTCTGAGGTTCTCATCCAAAGGTTAATAGTAGAGCAAAGAACTGGGAAACGCGTAGGAATTTTACATTGACCATCCTGGCAAGAAATAAGACTCAGATTAAAAAAAAATGGAGGTTAACAAAAAGAAGACTAAAGAGCTAATGTGCTTCTTGTTGTGTGTTATTCCCAGCTTTTCAGAAAGATTAGTCCTGCTAATGAGGCCCCCCACGAACACTGGCACATAACCAAGCATAAGCTTTTTATTACTTTGTCGTCAATGCTCCTGTCATGAGCCTTGAATTCTCATTCCTTCCTCAAAATCTGCGTGAAGCAAAACATCAGACCAAATGAAGAAATGATGTCAACCTGAGCTCTGCCCACGTATCTGAGAACTCCTGTCAAAGAGCGTGATTGATGCTGTGATTGACGGAAAGGCAGAGTTGGCTCATCAGGAGTCTGTTCTTGGATCATCTACACGTAGGTGGCAAGAAGAGACTATCCTTCAAGGAAGGAGCAGAGAGGATGTACCTGCTGAAATTCCTCCCCGAAGCTATTTCCCACGCAAGATCAGGCCGGCCTACTTCTAGATGTTTCAATCTAATCCCTTCAGTGGCATTTAAAGATACTTGATTACAAACCTTGACAAGATATTGAAGCCAAGAAATGGTGACGAGAATGACCAACTCTAACTACAGATGATCAGGTGGAAGACACAGTACACCCAGGACAAGTCCCTTGGACACTCAGTAACAAACAATTAGAGTTAAGCAGAGTTTTTGGTACAGTGGAGATGGATGGACAGTTGTGGAAGTAGGTAGAGATGAGGGAGTCCGATGCATAAGGTTTGTGTGCTATAGAGAGTCCTTCTTGACTGTCATTGCCATAGGTACCACATTAGGGGCCTGATTTAAAATGACTCTATATACCATTTACCTTTGGGGAGGCTAAGCCTCAGAGATGTCATGTACATTTATCAAGGCTACATGGCTAATAAATGTTGAAGCTAGGACTTAAATTGAGATTTCCTTGGCCCCATGTTAGTCTATCTTTCATTGTTATCACAGGATTCCCAAGACTAGGCATTCCATAATAAAGTGTGCAATTGTTTTGCATCTGGCTACTGGAAAGTCTGAAGAGCATGGTACTAGTTTCTGGTGAGGCTTGATGCTGCCATCCAACATGGAAGACTACCAGGGGGTGCAGAGCAAAAGCAAGGAAAAGAGTGCCAGAGAAACCAGATGTGTTTTACAATGACCTACTCACCAATCAACCAATTCAACCCTCAGGGAACCCACTGTGAGCAAAGTATTCATTGCTGTCAATGACCTAGTCATCTCCTAAAGGCACCAAGTGCCAATTCCAGGGCACCGGGGACCAAACCTCAGCATGAGAGTTATTAAAGACAAACCACACTTAAACACCACCAGCTCTAGAACACAGTATTTCTGTTAGTCTACACTGATCTTGAAAACTGTTCATGAAACTCAATTATTTGTTTTCATTTTTATAGGCTATATTATGAACATGCTTCCTACAATAATATTTAAGATTTCAGGAAATGTAACTAATAGCTCTTACATATCTGCGTATTTTCTCATGAATTAATATAAGAGTCTACATGATATAAGTAAAAGTTTCTCCTCACATACAATGATTCTTGGTTCTTATCCTTTTTCGAAATTTTTTAAAAAATTATTTCAAAATGCATGTATCCTAACTGTCAAAAATATAAAGGATTTAAGTGATAGCTTTGACTTCTGGTGGTTGTGGGAAAATAGTATTTTAATTTGTTCAGTATCAATTGACAAACATTCTGAACTACACATTAGTTTTATTGTACTTATCTCTCTGACAATGAATTCTGTGCCTTGTCCTCACAGTAGAACACTTCAGAATATAGTCCTATTATGATACCTACTAATATAATTGAAAACCAGCATGGAATTTCTGTTCTGCAGACAGTATAGACTTTCCATTCACTCACCTGCTCTTCTATTTGGCAATATTGTTTGGTACTGTATCACTGAGTTCAGGTTCTACTGTGGCTCATCATTGATTACTCTCTGCTAGTATTCATCCCCTCATAAACCCCGTCACACACTGTGCCAGTGTCATTGTATGCTCAGTTGTGCTTGGCAAAGAGATGCTGCACTTCTACATAGTGAGGTTGTAAAATGGCTGTACATTGTGACCCTGTTGTTATTTTTTCCCCCTCTTCACTGGATTTCTCAGTCTGTGGAAAGACTTCTGCCATGCTGGGCAGACATTCAGGAAGCCTGTAGGGATAAGTCCCGCCCCTTGGGGGGCGTGTTCGCCTCCGGCTAATGTCTGCCTATAAATTTGGCGAGTGAGCGTGCTCCCAGCTGTCGCTTCTGCTTTCCTGGTCTCTGGGGGAACGGTGGTTCTGTAAGTCTATTTCTACATTAAAGCTATAGATATATATATATATTTTTACAATCTGTCTGCATTCGTTTACGCCGTTACAGAAGCCTGTGGAGGGTCCCATATAGAAAGGATCTGAAGTTTTTCATTAATCCAAGTAGCTGAAGCATGTCAACAGTTACGCGCCTGCATTTAGATATATTCACATATGGACGCACACACATGCACACATGTGTGCACATGTGCACACCCCCACACCACCCTACACAAGTTTGCAGCACTGACCAATATCTAGAATAATGCGGGATTCCCCTCTGTATGCTGTGAACATGTTTTATTACCATTGATTAGTAAAGAAGCTTATTTGGCCTATGGCAGGGCAGAATAAAGCCAGGTGGGAAATTTGAACACACACACACACACACACACACACACAGAGAGAGAGAGAGAGAGAGAGAGAGAGAGAGAGAGAGAGAGAGAGAGAGAAGATGCCTTGTAGCTGCCAAAGGAGAAAGATGCTGGAACCTTACCGATGGGTCACAGCCTCATTATGATACACAGATTAATAGAAATGGTTAATTTAAGATGTAAGAGCTAGCTGGAAATATGCATGAGCCATCGGCCAAACAGTGTTGTAATTAATATAGTTTCTATATGATTATTCAGGTCTGGGCAGCCAGGAAACCAATGCGCAGTTTCTGTCTACACTAGAATACAACCCATGGAATCTACTTAAGTAGCTCTGAGCTTCCTGATCCTCACTGCATAACATTTGTTATTGTACAATAACAATAACAATCAGAGCAGCTGTGGGCCACATACCCTAGATCCTCATAAGATTGATCCCAGGCAGAGGGTAGGGAGAGACCAAAGATGCCCCTTCCCCCTGGAGAGCTCAAGCAGTAAACAGTCACTGGGAGGAGGCATTTCTGGGTCATAGCTTTCAGTAAGTTGCACAGGGGATTTTTGGCATTGCTTTACCTTCAAATGGGCCATGACTCTCATTGATTTCCCAAGGTAAGCCTGATAAAACTTTTCTTTGTTGGGGGCTGGAGAGATGGCTCAGAGTTTAAGAGCACTGACTGTTCTTCCAGAGGTCCTGAGTTCAATTCCCGGCAACCACATGGCTCACAACCATCTGTAATGAGATCTGGTGCCCTCTTCTGGCCTGCAGGCAGACGTGGAGGCTGAACACTGTGTACATAATAAATAAATAAATCTTTAAAAAAAAAAACCTTTTCTTTGTTCTGCCGCTTTCGCTATTTGGGTTGAATAGACACAAACTTCTTAGGAATGAAAAGGAGTTGTTGATTGGCTAAATGAATGAACGAATAAAAATCCTCAAAGAAAAGACCTCACTTGAGAAAGAAATTTCATTAATAAAGATTCCAGTTTACATACCATTGCTCTTGATACCTGCTTCCCAAATCTTTTGTCGCTTCTGAAGAGATTTATCTGCACTTAAATCTAGTATTAGTATTGAATCTGGAGACTCAATACTAATGGAACCATGGTGATGTACCAGAATGATTACTTAGTAATGGAAAGGTAGTTTTTTTTTAATTTTTGCATGTGTCATACCATAATTTGAAGAGTAAGACCACATCTGTGCTTTTCATTTATTCTATCCACAAAACACAAGCACAGAAAAAAATCTCCCGACTCTATCCTGTGTTGATTTTGACAGGGCAGAAAGGAAGTTACAATGCCTATGAGATGACCTGCCGATGCCATTACCAGAGTCATCCTTTTTTCTGAATCGTTGTCCAATCGTGGGTAGAAACCCTAGGACACAAAAGGGCTCATATTACACCCCCACCCCACCACACAAACATGCAGTTGACATTTGAGAAGCATTATAAGCATTGTATTTCCCTTGTAAAGACGAGGGAAACAGAGAGCTTTAAACTCGGCTATCCCGTGATATAACTGGTTGCCATCACATTCCTTGTCTGAGTATGGAGCAACCAACATCTGCTTCTTCATTTGACCAGTTTTCACTGTTTTGAAATACTTTCTTGAAAGATGCCATATATAAGGCTTCTCAGACCAAGACAGTTCCTGTGAAATGCTCTGACTAGTTGAACCTACAGACATAGACATCTGAATCCCGACTCCTGATGGGGCGCTGGAGTCAGGGGCGAGCAGGGGAAAGTTGCTTATTGGATGGACACCAGTTTTCCTTTGAAGCAATAAAAGTTTTTTGGAATCAGATGGAAGTAGAAGTTGCACAATATTTTGAAATACTAAATACCACTGAATTGTATACTTTAGGTTTTTATGTTATGTGATTTTCATCTAGATTAAAAACAAAAGGATGGGAAGAAGGGACTTTCCGTATTCCAAGTTCTTAAGAAAGGCCTTTCTCAGTGAAGGGATGAGTAAGGTGTGATGTCTAGGTCAGTCAGGGGCTAGGGCCGTGAGAGAGGAATGGAGAAACCGCAGGCAGAGTGTGCCCTGTGCACTCTGAACGCATCCGAGATATTGTGCACTGGCCCTGGGCCTAGAGCTGGAATTTAAATCTTCCCCCACTATATTTTTCTGGGAACCAGACTGAGAATCCTCTGGGATGGAGGTGAAGGAGGAGGGATTAGGAAAGTTCCATTGACACCAGCCAGCAAGTCCTGGCAGTCTGTTGTCATGGTGACAAAGAATTCCAAGAGGGTCATGGAACATCATTGCTATGTTTTCTCACTGTGTCAGCAGAGGAGACCACTCCAGCCTCTACCAGAAGACACCGAGTCACGCATTTATAGACAAGTGTGAGCGCATCAAGGTCCAAAGGCAAAGCTAAGAAGAATTCCACCGATTCTATCAGAATTCTGTATCGTGAATATACCTGCGAATCAGCTGGCCTTCGCGGGTTCTACACCTGGCTGTCATCTACTTGTCATCCAGGGAACATTTCCTTCCCAAGTGCTTCCTATTAACTTAGGAAGGTGGTGACGATATAGACGTACACCGTTAGTCAATTTAAAAATGGTGAAGCACTTGCTCAACTTTTGGTTACATAGTGAAATCAGTCTCTAAGTTGAAAATAACTTCTTTCCATGGGTGTTGGCATCATGAAACCTCTCAAGTTGTGGCCCAAGGCCTTGTATGTTGTCATAATTGCAGGTTAATATGCAGCAGCTGATTATGTCCAGTGTCAAGCCTACTAGAACATGCCTGGATCTAGGGATATAAATTTTAGAGTCCTGGGCATCAAACCCAGGGACTCACGGGCGTGAGTTAAGTGCTCCATACCTGAGCTACACTATCCACGCTTCCCAAATGTCCTCAGTTGATTTTTATGAACATTGAGCTTAAGAACCAGTATCATAGTACGTTACAATGTATCACATGCTCACATATGTATCTCCTATGAAGGACTGAGAAAGCATGACTTCAATTTACAGGCATGGAAACCAAACTTCAGGGATGTTCAATCTAAAGTTAAACAGCTAGGTCGTGAAAATGGGGTAGCCTTTGACCTAGGGAGTTGCCCTATTCTAGATACTCTTGTTTTACTCTATTCTGTTCTGTTGGCCTGTTGAGTTGGAGAGTCAAACTATGACAAAATTTGCATCCAGCATCTGAGTCGGCGCTGGAGTCACAGTGCCATCTTGTGGCCATGTGGAAACACAGCACCTCTTTCCTCTGACTTGCTGTATTTTTTGGTGATGGGTTTGGAGTCAGTTTCAACCTTCACTGTTGACTTTTTACTGACAAAATCTTGGGCCTTGGATTTTATAGCTAAGACATTTTAAACCCAGATTACATTGAGTCAGGTGATTCTAATCAACAGTCAAGAGCCTAGATCCTCTCTTCTTAAAGTTGCTCGTTGCTTAGGGGCCTTCTTCTTACTCTTTACATTTTTCATTTCTTGGATAGTAGAGCCATTTTGCCCACTTGTGTGATTTCTGGCTCTGGTCGATGTTTCTACCCAGAACTGGAGGAATCTTACAACAAAACTCAAAGTATCAGAGATGTGGGTAATTTTAGTTCAAGTCCCCAGAACTCACGTAAAAAGCCGCCAAGTGTGGCACGCGTGTAACATGGGTGATGTGAAGTGGGCAGAGATGGCTGGCTGCTAGTCTAGGTCCAGGTTCGGTGAGAGTCCATGTCTCAACAGAATAACATGGAGAGTGAGCGACCAGAGCACCTCTTATTCTCCTCTGACCTCCCTGTCCTCGCACATCGGTATGTGTACCTGCACACAAACGTGTAAACAGTGCACATGAGCATGCATGTGTGCACACACATACAGATGTCACATGAGGAAAGGGAAATTACAGTTGGCAGAATGAAATCACAACAAATAAAATTTAATTAAAAAAAAAACCCTGCTTTTGGAAAGGACTTCCAGAGAACTGTAGAATCCTTAAAGAAGCAATGGTGGAATAAAATTGGGACTAATTAATCTGATTGCAACCTTGGCTGGATTTAAAAGCACGTAAGAGGCATGCCTCTGGGTAGGTCTGTGAGGTGTTTCGTGATAGTTGTTTAAGCGAAGAGGGAAGACCACTCTGACCATCGGGGGCCCCCATCCCATGGGCCAGGGTTCATAGAGAAGGCTAGAGAGCACCAACTCTCTTCCGTCGCTACTCGCTGAGCGCAGTCACAGTGAGGCCAGCTTTCTCACAGTCCCTCAGGCAGGCCCTCCTTGTCATGACGGACTGTCCACTCAAACCGCAAGCCAAGCTTCCTCTCTCTGGTTGCTTCTCATTGGGTATTTGTTTACAACAAGAAAACATAACAGAGAAAATCCCCCACATCATGTTTACATGAAAAAGCAAGCGGAGACAAAATTGTACAGTCGAGCATTTAAAAATAATCACAAACATTAAAAACAATAAAAAAGGAAATGGCTTATTTTGGGAAAATAATGAAACATCTCCCTAAATGCAATCTGTATATATGTTTTCAAAAAGCATGAGAGAGTAGAGAGAAACCCAAGAAACTTCACTAGGTAGTGCTGTGCTTCAGAAAGAATGTAGGGAACCATACAGAAGCATGCTCAGTTGAGTTTTCAGAACAGAAAATAAAAGGAAGAAAGAGAAGATAACTGTGCCTTTCTCAAAAAAGACAAAAGAGAGGACCAGAGTGTTTGCTGTGAGATGGTGTCTTCTACAAAACCTCACCAACAAGACGAGGAGCTAAACAAGAATGACGTCAGGTAACATGCTAATGTGGTTAGGGGCAAGTTAGAAGGCCCCAATTCTACACAAAGGACTACAGACAACTACAGAATGCCGAGAGCAGAAGTAATCTTCCCCCAGAGAAGAGCACAGAGCTGCTTATCCGACGCCAGACAGTCAGTCCTGCAAATCCACATACAAGTAATGTTATACAGACTGAGCAGGTTGTGTTTATGTATATAGAAATGTATATGTATGTACACATATGCCTTTAACAACAATTAATGGAAGAAGAAGCCATGAGGTTGAAACAGAGAGGAAATGGGAGGGTTTCGAGAGAGGGAAGGGAAGGAGAAATGATATATTATACTCTCAAAAAATAAAAAGAAATAATCTTTTAAAAGATGCACCGCTTAGCAAATGAATTAAAAGTAAATCCACTTTAATCCAAACAATTAGGAGGCTGAGGAATGAAGAGTGCCACAAATACCAGATGAGCCTCAACCACAGATAAAGACCTCCAAAAACAAGGAGGAGGATGGGTGGGTAAGGGAGACACAGGGAGAGAAGGAGGACAGGGAGGAGAAGGAGGGAGGGGAGGAAAAAGAGGAGAAAGAGATAAATAAATCCACACTGAAACTTTTTAAGTAAAATTGCAGAACACCAAGGAAGTGTAGCAGAGGAAGCTTCAAAAATCTATCAGCGGGGGAAGTAAAAGGGTTACCCCAGAAAGGAATAATTAGATTAGCAGTGGGCATGTCACCAACAAGCAAGAAACAGTGTTTATGAACCGGTTTTTAAAGTGCTCCAAAGAAACTGCAAATATCTTGCATCGAATAGACTTCCCCTTTCCATTCCTTATTTGTTTATCTTGAAAGTAGGGATGGATCCTAGGGTCTTAGAATGCCCAGAAAGTGGTCTACCACTGAGCTGCATCCCAGCCCCTGGCGTAAAATTCTGATCCAGGTAAATTTACATTCAGAGCTGAGCATGGAAAGCAGTTGTAAACAATGCTGCCTTGTATGCCTTATCCACATCACAGTACAGAAATCGGCAGTTCAGTACTACATGGTGCCTGACCAAACCAGACACCAGCGGACTCTGTGGGGTTGCTAAGGATGTTTAAGTATGCAACACCCACAGGGTCTCTGACCTTTTGCAGATAGTCTTTTTCTGAGGTCCGTAAAGAACATTTGGGTGATATTCCTGCTCAGAATGTCTACCGCAAACAAGATGTGGCTCATTCAAACAAGGTGACTTTGGACCAAGAAGCCACATGAAGTCCAGAGCACAGCCGTGATTACTGGTGTGGGAACAGTCGTTCCTGCAGCCTCTGGGTGACGCCCAAGGGGAAAGTGTCACATCCTTATGAACAAAAGCCTTTTCAAAGGGACTCAAAGTTCTTGGTTCAAATTCAAACTCATCAAAGTAGGCACAGGAGGTTCTCACAGCTAATTTTACCTTGTAGAGTGGGTGTTTCATTGCTGACTCGGCAACTGTACTGAGCTTGCCTTTCTCCTGCTTCCAACTACGAGGCTGGATAGGGCAGCCCACACTGTCATCTCTCTGGGAGAAATGGAGGCCAATCCCGACGCCACTCAATCTTTCTTCCTAAAGGCGATCTGAGACCACAGCGGTCAGATTCCTCAAGAAAAGTTGTCATCTACCAAGCTAGCAAGGAGACATTGGCGTTCAGGAGGTTGTCACACTGGACTGTAGAGAATGGATGGAGTCCTCGAGGGAAGAAGGCTGCTCAGGATGGGTTGCAATCTACTCAGACGGCCCCCGAGCCTGAGACAGTCAGGCTCCAAGAGCCAGAGATGTTAGGTAAAAGAATACCTACAATGGTTGGAAGCAAAACACTTCCCCAAAACTAACTCACAGATGGGAGATGCTGCGCTTCCAACTCCCTGACAGGAAAGCTGTCTAGCACGACACACCCAGGAAATCCAGACTTCGGCTAGTAGTGATAATTGGCCATAGAGTTGCCGTTATTCTAGGGCTCTATAACTGTTGGATCCACGGAGGTTGCTCAAAGATGGGGACAGACCATCAAGGTCTAATAAACCAGAAGCAAACTTTATTCCAGGAAGAAAAAAAAAACTTCATGGAGCACAAAAGGCTTATCAGCTAGCTGAGACCACAGCCAGAGATGGATTTGTAAGGCTGTGGCAAAGGCTGGTTTTTGACCTCCTCTTTTATACCAAGCATTAGGTAATAACAAAAGAATTTTTACAATCTCAAGGTAAAACTCAGACACAAATTGCCCTTCTTTGCAATTTCCATTAACAGAGTTTTTCAGTTAAACTAGTATTTGTATTTAACCCATTGTTTTCCCCTGGCATTCCTTGGTAGTGTTTACCAAGGCTCTGCATCTTTCCTAACACAGCCAGTTTTGCATAGCAGGGAAGGGTATGGAACAATATACAACCAACGAATCAAAAGTCACGTACATCCCACCATTTAAAAGTTAATTCAGCTCACATCAATTTCTGGTCATGAGTGGCCAGGAACGGGGGTGCAGTATCTAAAAGCAGATCCTCAGTTTGCAGAATGACCCAAAGTTTGCAGAGGGCAGCTTCAGTCTTGCAAAAAGAGCTCTGGGCTGGAAAGCAGAGTAACCCACTGTTAACAGTTAATCCTTAAGCTGTTGAGAAAGCTGTCGACAGTCTCTTCTCATTCTCCTAGGCTTATAATTTTATATTTCCTTATTTCTGGAATGTGCACATTTTATTCTTGGACCCTTCAATAAGAGAAAGGTAGACATTACCTTCTGCTGTAGCTACTGTTCTCCTGTACCTACCTGATCTATGGAATGTGAGAAACTAAAATGAGATGTGTTTACAGGTGAAAATAAGCATACGTTCTAAGACTTTCTGGGGGAATGTAAGCTGTCTTATCAATAGTGCTTTGTTAGTAATGTTTTTTTTTTTTATTTTTAAAGGGACTGTTGCTTTGTTTAACTGTGTTGCTAGGGACTGAATTCATGCCCCCCGTTGTGCAAAGCTGTTCTTCCAGTTCTAAATGAAAGTTTTAATGCTGTCTGCATCCTAAAAGGTCAATTCTTGGAAATATTGGGTTAAATAAAAATATTATTGTAATTAAAAAAGATTAAAGACATGAAAGAGAAGTCAATGATAGGAAGAGGATCACTTTTTCACACACTGACCGAAAAGGGGGAGAAAGGGGCACCTCCACATATGGGAGACCCTCAAAGCCTCCTTTGGTTGTTTGGTTGTAAGGTATGAGCCGAGCCGTAGTCACCTTACGTTATGTGACTCTGCTAAATAGCTTCTGCTAAATTTGATTTTAATGTGGAAGCTATTGTCTCATGAATTTCTGTGCTCAGATGATATTCTCAAAAATGCAAAAAATAAGGGATAAATAAATTTTAAGGGCTTCTTGGGATGAAAGAGAGGGAGGGAAGGTGAGGGAGGGAGGGAGAGAGAGGAGACCTAGTGGTCATCAAGTCGCTATAGTATAGTATTTGAATCTGCTCCTTTCAACTCACTGAACACACACACACAGAAACTCACCCCTTAATGTTTGTATTTTTTTTTTACCAGTATTTGAGTGCCCCTGTATAATTATATTTAGCAAATGGTTGTGTTCTATTTAGGAGTATTCTTGGTGGCAGCAGCCATGGAATGAATCTTTTAACTATTAAGAGGATATACAAGAGGAATTTGCTCTTCAGAAGTTAACAAAAGGTTTAACGATTTATTGAACAGGTAACATTTAAGTGGTTACTAGAGCGAAGGAAAAATAAGACAACGAGCAAGACAACAGAGAATTAGAAATGCCAAAATGATACTTTAATTAAAGAAAATTATCTCCTTTATCATATATTTCCATACATAGAGGAAAAGAATCGTTCGTTAGTGGAAGATCACTAGGTAACTGCAAGTGTGTGTGTTTCCGTTTATGAGTCTCCTCAGTTCACAGTACGCGAACATAAGAGACACTGCAGATTCCAATTCACATTTAATACAACTTTCATAGAGGTTTAAATGCAAAGATACCAGCATAGCAGTAGATGTAGAAAATGGTTTGTCTCAGAACCTGAAGAGAATAACAGAAGCAATTCCTAGAGCCTTGTGGGCATCTCAGCTTTGCTGAGCATCTACTGTCATTTGCAGGCAAAGAGAACACACCAGGAATTGCCAAAAGGCAATCAAGTGGGCTTTCATTTTTGTCCCCACCACTGGTGGTGTAGGCATGAGTCCATGCCTTAACCTACCCCTAGAAAAGTAATGTAGCTCTCCTGAATCAGATTAGAATTTCCAAGGCAGTTCTGTTTTTTTTGGGGGGGGGGCATTATTTCTTTAGGAAAGTTTTCAAGTTTAGGAGTGGATATGTTTGTATCAAGTTGAACAAGGAGAAAACTGAGAGGTAGTGAGGCTGGAGTAATACACTCCTATTAAAAAAAAAAGCACTTTGACACCCGAGAAACAAAGTGATATATAAATATAATATATTCAATCATTCAGATTTATTCTACATTTTCCACACAAATTTAAATCAGAAATATTACTTCACAAACACCAATGGTCTGCACACACACAAAAAACATTTTTGCAACAGAACCTTATATTTAATTCTACATTTAAATATACATGCTAGCTTTGCATGTGTATGTTCTAAGGCTGGCTAGCCAAGTCTCTGTATATGGTAAAATCTCTACGATTATCCTGGAGTTGGGTTGGGACAAATCAACCTTTACAGTGTGTGTGACTTTATAGCCAACCTCCTGCCTTTTATGGCCATGGAGCAGAATGGTCCGTCACAGGCCAGCACACACTATCCACACTCAAGGCCAGAGCATGATATTAAGTTTATATGCTTCTGTGTAGACTTCTGTGTGGGTACATAAATCACTATGGCGGCGGCTCTTGTTCCTGCCCATCCTCCACATGCATTTCAACATTACTCAAAACAGAATCATGAAATCTTCACATTTTATAAATATATTGTCTCTACAAATCTAAGGAAATAGAAAATATTCTCAACAAAAAGCCAAACAACATTTATAGATTTCCATTACTTAAAATGTTCTTCTTTGCTTTGTTTTTTTCTTTTGTTATTTTTGAGACAAGGCTAGTTCAGAGATCACTATGTTGCACTGTCTGGCCTTGAATTCACAGCAATGCTCCTGACTCAGACACCAGCCACAGTGCCACAGTGCTGATTTAAAAGATTCTCTCTCTCTCTCTCTCTCTCTCTCTCTCTCTCTCTCTCTCTCTCTCTCTCTCTCTCTCTCTCTCTCTCTCTCTTTGGAACTGAGGTAGCTTTCACTTGAGTCTTTGTCTTTCATTCATTTTCATTTCTGGTGTCTGCAGTTGCATTTTCAATGTCCGCCTGGATTATGGCCTGAATTCTATCTGCAAGAGCATAGCATTTCATTCTTCTGAGGCCTTTAATTAAAGTGCAATATGCATCCTTCCTCCCATGAGCTTGATACCACCCCTGAAGCAACTGGATTTTCTGCTCAGCTGTGTGTTGGAGATTGTCGTTCTTGATCTCGTCTATCATTACCTCAGACATCCCATTCTTCCGGACAAATGTCTTAACTTGATCTAAAGACATTTCTTCAGCAATATGCAGGATGTATTTACGCAAGTCAACGTCTGAAAAACAGAAAATACTCTCTGAAAATGTATTTCTATGAGGGATTTCCTTTACTGAAACCATGTTTATGTCTCCTCTCAAAATTTGGAGTACAGGTGAGTCCTATAGATACAAAGAGAACTGCTCGCTGCAGCTTCTGTAGTTTAATCTCTGAGCTGGGCATACATGCTATCGTTACATCTTCTTATCTCAGTCATGAAAGCAGAAGTTTTAAAAAAGGAATCATGTCTAATGCCCCCTAGAGACGTGATAAACAGACCCACAAACCTAAAGGGTCAGTTCTTCCTATCCCTGAGTCAGATGTCAAAGGATAGGAACATATAGAATTGGACATGTTGTTGTAGAGGGGAGAATGTGCTAACTTTCTATGGCTCCATTTGACCTGGACATCAGTTTACAGGGAGTTTTGTGATAGAGCTGATTGGGAAGATATTGTTCTTAAACCTTTCATAATATGAAGTCTTATCACTACCTGGTTTATTTTTAATTAAGGCTGTTATAAATTTAAACTCTTTATAGAACTGACAGTTCAAATATCAGGAAAGCCTACAATGTCTCTGAAATTTAAAGACTATTTCCCTCTAAAATCTTAGAGTCTGTTCCAGTTTAGGCTGATTCTGACAAAGCCACTTCTGTGAAATAAAGTAATAGAAGGACTTACCTGGAAGATTCATTGGCATGTCTTCCTGGAAGGATTAAAACAGAGAGAGAGAGAGAGAGAGAGAGAGAGAGAGAGAGAGAGAGAGAGAGAGAGAGATTCATACTTAAATGTCATTCAATTCTTTCTAAATTCAGAAGGAAATATAATACAATTGTCTGGTATATATATAATATACACATGTATATGTACATATATATAGAAAATTAGACTGTTTGGGTAAGATGAGTTCTTTCAATCATTCAATTTTGATCCTATAAGGTTCCATCCTCCTGTGGTAGATTCTATCTAGCATTAGCGCCATGGCTAGCTAAAGAGAGCCATACTGTGGCCATTAAGTGGACTTTAAAAGCAAAACCTTGGCTGGAGTTTGGAATCTGAGTCCCGCACTGATGGGGGAGTGTCATATATCAATCTGTTGATTTCCTTGGTTAAGCAATAAAGAAACTGCTAGGCCCATTGGATAGGCCCACCCTTAGGTGGGTGGAGTAAACAGAACAGAATGCCGGGAGGAAGAGGAAGTGAGGTCAGACTCCACAGCGCTCTTCTCGGGAGCAGACGTCCGCCATGCTCCCGGCTCCTGGGCAGACACACGCGATGAAGCTCTGAAGCTCCGACCCAAGATGGACTTAGGCTAGAATCTTCCCGGTAAGACCGGTGCTACACAGATGATAAGAAATGGGCTAGTCCAGGTGCGAGAGTTAGCCGAGAAGAGGCTAGATAGAGATGGGTCAAGCAGTGTTTAAAAGAATACAGTGTCTGTGTAATTATTTCGGGGCATAAGCTAGCCGAGCCGGGCAGGCGGCTGGGGTTTTGGGGACACAGCCCAGCCGCGCCCCATATTACTACAAATGACGCCCAGACGTGTGGCTAACTGAGTCCACAAAAAACTTGAGAAGGCTTAAAAATAATGGAGAGAGAGTTTAACACAGATTTTTGCTGTTTGTTGGTGGCGTGATGTAGAGAGATTTCCTGATTCGGCAACAGCAGCAGAAAAAACGCTGTGTCATTTCAAAGCGTGGCTTCCTGGGGCTGTGCCGCCAGTGCAAACTCTGGCTTTATGTTTGTGTTCCCGCTTGGGATCGGAAGGAGAGTGCTCTGAGACGGTGCGATGATTCAGAGCTTCCCGCCTGCTCCTGGGCAGAAGGCAGAATCAGGCTTAGGCAGGCGGAAGAGCATGGCGGATTCCTGCCGCCATACAGAGACGTGTTTTTAGACTGTGCAGTGCTCTGCCTGTCAGATTTGGATGTTACTTGGATGAAAAGAATTTCTGTGCTGCACGCTCAGTCTCAGAATTAAAGTGCTGAGTGCCGCTCCTACCTGGTAGCCCCAAGAGGCTTCCTGACTCAGCTTCAGCTGCAAAACCCTGCAGCTCATTAAGAGGTCCTGCCACGAAACACTTAAACGGCGTTGACGAAAAGCTGAACGCATGCTTTTCGGTTTTCAGGCGTAGCAGGAAAAAAGGTGCGCGTTTAAAAATGCCGGCTTTCTGGGCCATCCTGCCAGGGCAAACTCTGACTGTTTGAGGCAGGAGGGCCGGCTACCAAGAGAGGACTTGAGTGTTGTCTGTTGTAGCTCGCTGGCTGGCAGGGACCTTGAAACGTCAGGTGTGGCTATAAACATGGCTGCAGCCTGTATACCAGCCATGAGGCTGGAAAGCTAAGGAATGGACTGGATCTAGCTGGCAAAGCCACGCCTTTAGTCCTACTGAGATTGCTTGGCAAATTAAAGACTCACGTGGTCAGAAAAAGAGAGATATACAGTAAAGAGAGATTCAAAGACAGAGAAAACTTCTGAATGGTTTAAAGTGTGTTAAAAATATATGCAAGCTGAAAGTTGAAGTTCTTAAAGCAAAAAACAAAAAAAAGGAAGAGAGTTGTTGTGTGTACACACCTTTAATCCCAACACTTGGGAGGCAGAGGGAGACAGATCTCTGTGAGTTCAAGGTGAAGTAGTGTACGCCTTTAATCCCAATGCCTGGGAGGCAGAGACAGGCGGATCTCCGAGAGTTCAAAGACAGCCTGGTCTACAGATATACGCTCAAAAAGCAAAAAGTTAACCTAGGAATGTCACAGCTTAGATTCTTAAGCACCTAGTGATTTAAAGGCGCAAATCAAAAGTGCTCCTGGATAGTAAAAAATTGCAGATTCACAATAGGACAGATTCAGACTGCTAAACGAGTCACACTGTTGGATGAATGTACGTTGGCTTGGGAGAGAGAAGAAAAAGAATATAGAGAATAAAGTTAATGGTTTAAAAAGAAAAAAGTAAAAGTAAAGTCTTTAAAGAGACAGAGTACAGATAGTTATAGATATAAATAAAAATAAGCCGCGTAAAGATGGAAAATTCACAGAGAGTCTGGATTATGTACATTGTGTTTTCTTTAAAATTTTTGACTGTGAAGGAGCTAAGTACAGACAGACATTTCATTATATGGGCTGCCAAGTGGAACCAGAATGGATATCATGAGGGTATGATTTCAGAATTTGGGTCTAAGGATATGATGCTTTGGAGAGAGTCTTCTTTTGTTTTCACAGAGGATGAGACCCTGTTCATTTCTTCAATTCCAATTTGGTATGATGGACCACGTCCTCCTGAAGGGTTGCTGTGAACATCTTCAGAAAATTGCTTTGCTCAACTGCCAACTGAGATGAAACTAGCACACAGGTTATACCATGAAAGACCTAATTAACGACGCCCCCATTCAGCAGGAAGCAGTTTGGAGAGAAAAAACTGCGCCCATGTTCCCAAAAATGGTTTATAAACGTTCTTTTACATTTAAAGGGGGAAATGATATAGGTATGAATAATTTGCATTGGTATGGATTTTAAGGTCAACTTTGTTATATGTATATGCATATTTCTGCTATTGATTAAGATATTGTGATTGTGTAGTTCACTTAAAATGTAATATATATAGCTTGTTAATAGAAAATCATCAGTCTGTAGTCATGTTAGTTAAGATTTTCTAGATGTGCATAGATATATCTTAGATAGGCATTCTTCATATCTTTCAAAGATTATAGAATATGGCATTTTAAATGTTTTAATAACTTAGGACTTTTCATGACAATGAGACACTCTGCTCCTGGCAGCACCAATCTACTTCAAGAGGAAGATGGGCATCGAAGAGGCTCGTTATGGAGTTTGATAGCCATTTGGGCAAGAAACTGCTCTTGCCTGGACTATTGCATAAACTGGACACAGAGAACCCCCAGAGAGAGGACTACTGAACTTGCCTAAGGTGAGATGATCTTTCGGGGTTCCTGATTCATGAAAGAGTCTGCAAGACATTCTGCAGGACACAACAGATAGTGACTGAACTGACTTTGAATTTTCCTGCTTTATGGAAATGTCTGCTGGATACCATAGGCCTTAAGGCTGAAGATGGATGCCCCAACGGTACAGAGGAACTTTGGGTGACTGTACAGGCAGCGAGATGTCTCTGTCATTTCTAGAGTTTTAAAAGTTGCTTTTTTCTTGTTTGCTTATTGTATCTTTCTGGAGTCTTTGATGGAGTTAAGAATAGTTAGTTATGGTTATAGTTTTCCTTAGTTATGATAAAGATTATTGTAACTTTACTTGATAACTGTTTTGTTATATGTAATTTTGCTAGGTTGAAGTTAAAGCCTTTCTTTTTTGTTTAAACAGAAAAAGGGGAAGTGATGGGGGAGTGTCATATATCAATCTGTTGATTTCCTTGGTTAAGCAATAAAGAAACTGCTAGGCCCATTGGATAGGCCCACCCTTAGGTGGGTGGAGTAAACAGAACAGAATGCCGGGAGGAAGAGGAAGTGAGGTCAGACTCCACAGCGCTCTTCTCGGGAGCAGACGTCCGCCATGCTCCCGGCTCCTGGGCAGACACACGCGATGAAGCTCTGAAGCTCCGACCCAAGATGGACTTAGGCTAGAATCTTCCCGGTAAGACCGGTGCTACACAGATGATAAGAAATGGGCTAGTCCAGGTGCGAGAGTTAGCCTAGAAGAGGCTAGATAGAGATGGGTCAAGCAGTGTTTAAAAGAATACAGTGTCTGTGTAATTATTTCGGGGCATAAGCTAGCCGAGCCGGGCAGGCGGCTGGGGTTTTGGGGACACAGCCCAGCCGCGCCCCATATTACTACACCGCACTTTGACTATAGCATTTCTGGAGGGAAAATAGCAAGGTGAAACATAGTGCTTTGCACATCCCTTTTCCAGCTCTCACTGGCAGGCTTCCAAGCTCCTTTATTGCTCCTTATAGCATTTGTGTAAAGCCTTGGAAGGGTTTATTTGATTCTGGAAACACCTCTTGTGAGCTTGCCTTCAGAAATTCAACTTTTTTCAACCAGCTTCGTCATATGCTTTGAGACTGTTTAAAACTATCTATTCAGCCTGTTTCCTTGCTGCTTTAGCTTAACCTGCCTTTAAAGAAACAATCCAACCGATGCTACGCCTTGGCCTTCCCGCGTAATCAGATTTTTTACAAGCTAACTTTAATCTTGAAGTGGGCTCCTTAATCATGTCCCTCACCCAGATGTTTGTGTTCATGAGTGCTGGGATGACTCAGCCTAACACTGGTCCCTGGCAGTACCAGTAGACTGCCAGCAGCCCCAACAAACATCCACTGTAAATGCTGAAGGCAACATGTAAATACAGGGTGAAAAAATCTTCTTGTGGCTTTGAGTGTCCCTTGGGATCACTAGGAGTCCCAAGCCAACTTTTTCCCTTGGAAAACTCTGGTAAAAGAGTCTTTAACTCCAAGTTCTATGTTTCTTTCCAATTATGCTTTCTTGTGCTGCCTAACAGATAGTGCACATGGTCTCTTTGAGAAAGAAGTGGATAGGTCAGAACAGGCCCCATCTTGACTCAATTGTCTATAGAGTTAGATGCTTTTATGTAGCACCCCACAAAAACTTACTAATAAGTTCACTGCTGTCGTGTTAAGTTGTTATTATGGTTGCTCTAACTGTGCATGAACAAACACATATATGTTTTAAAGAAAGCACTAAT
The DNA here is from genome assembly GCF_037038515.1 of Microtus pennsylvanicus. Taxonomy (NCBI): domain Eukaryota; kingdom Metazoa; phylum Chordata; class Mammalia; order Rodentia; family Cricetidae; genus Microtus; species Microtus pennsylvanicus. The sequence continues at coordinate 113,509,284 of NC_134583.1, read as the reverse complement.
TTTTGTTTGTTTGTTTGTTTGTTTTTCAAGAAAGCCAATGCAACTTTGCATACTCACAGAATTTGCAGTCCCAGATTCAGGGTCCCGATGACATTTTCTCCAATACTTTTTATATAAAAGCACTGAAAGATCAAAGAGACCACTGTGAGAATCAGATGCCATTCTGATAGGAAATCCTCACACTGAAAGAAGTGAGTTGAGGAGACAGCTTCACGTTCCACCAAAGGAGGAAAAATTAGAAGATTCTGAGTCCCTGAAAGCTGGTGTATCTTCCCGTCACTAGGCTTCAAGGTGATTTTCTAGACTAACAATAATGAGACCCAGCTTTCCCTTAACCTCTGACATTCTGAAGTAATTTTTGGACAAAGTGTGTTGTTGTAGATTTTAAGTTAAAGGCACAAAATAAGAAAGAGTAATCAAAACATAAACATAAAAATCAAATAGACATTAAAGTAAATAGTTTATTAGGGGAGGACAGCCCCAGAGAAGGTCAGTTGACCAGGTGTCATTGTCACTCTCTCCCTGGCTTTCCTGTGCCTTCTCAGTGGGCACAGCGGCTACTTCCCATGTCATTTCAATCTACGGTGTGAACAAAGAGAGGACATACCAAGCAATATTGCCAAAACGAGGATGATGATGATGGGCAGCCATATTAAATAATGTCTGGAACCTGTGGTTGGGAATATTGGACATTTGATACGAAATTAAGCAGCTTTTAAGATAAAGTGAAGCTCTGTTCTCTCACTCAATAACAAACCAATAAGCTTTTGTTCTGACATGATGATAGGGATGTTAAAAAAAAAATAAGCAAATGATTACTTTCTTGCTTGCATTTGGTGTTGCTGGTCGATGTGCACCTCTCAAGGATCCCATGTTCACACCTAGGGGGAAAGGCAGAAGAAGCTTAGAAGGCCTGCGTAGATTCCTTCCTGTCTTTCAATGCACATTACACATTAGGATTCCATGTTCACACCTAGGGGAAAGGCAGAAGAAGCTTAGAAGGCCTGCGTAGACTCCTTCCTGTCTTTCAATGCACATTACACATTAGGATTCCATGTTCACACCTAGGGGAAAGGCAGAAGAAGCTTAGAAGGCCTGCGTAGACTCCTTCCTGTCTTTCAATGCACATTACACATTAGGGTTCCATGTTCACACCTAGGGGGAAAGGCAGAAGAAGCTTAGAAGGCCTGCGTAGACTCCTTCCTGTCTTTCAATGCACATTACACATTAGGATTCCATGCTCACACCTAGGGGGAAAAGGCAGAAGAAGCTTAGAAGGCCTGCGTAGATTCCTTCCTGTCTTTCAATGCACATTACACATTAGGGTTCTTTTTATTTGCCTGTTCTTCTCCGGCACTTGTTTCCTTTCAGACATTTCTAGATCACCATCAAAAGATGGCACAAGCTAAAAACTGTGATCGAGTGTTTGGTTGAACGATGTTAAATCTACTTTAAGATATAGGAGTGAGAGAAATGGCTCAGTGGTTAAGAGTGCTTGTTGCTTGTGGAGGAGATCAGAGAGCAGTTCCCAGAACCCACACCAAGCAGCTCACAGGCACCTCTAGCTCCAGCTCTGGGGCATCTGACAGCATCTTCTAGTCTCCCCACCATTGCAATCACATGCATATCCTTGTGTCACATATTTGAAAAATAAATATGATATCAAGAGTTTTAAAAGGTAATAAAAAACTGATATGCAAAAGAATAGAATAGACAAAAATAAACTTAAAATTGGCAATAAATTGAATTCTTAAGATACAAGAGCTTGGGGGCTGGAGAGATGGCTCAGTGGTTAAGAGCATTTGCCTGCTCTTTCAAAGGTCCTGTGTTCAATTCCCGGCAACCACATGGTGGCTCACAACCATCTGTAAAGAGGTCTGGTGCCCTATTCTGGCCTGCAGGCATACACACAGACAGAATATTGTATACATAATAAATAAATAAAATAAATATAAAAAAAGAGTGACTAGATTTAAAAAAAAGATACAAGAGCTTAAAATAAGCTATTTAAAAAATAACTTATCAAGAGCAATTTTTTACAAAGTCTTATTAAAATGACCTGAAGGGAGCCACTGCATAGGGTGCTGCCCAGGGCTCCAGCAGGGAGTGATCAGGGCTGTCAAAAGGCACTTGTGGGATTTTTCTTCAGATGAGTAAACTCTGACAGTCCGAGTTCACAGCCCACTTCTTCCTGAGGCCTACACAGGTGTGCAGAGAGATCAGGAGCCCGTAAGTTCACCAACAGCACAGTGATAATTATACTATACCTCAACGAGTGCCATCGAGAAGAAAACTGAATCAGAATTAAAAAGTGTACAGGGGTATCATTGTGCTATTACTTGGCCAAGTTAACTACTTCCCCACAATCCCCAACTTGCCCTTCACCACTCTCAGACACTTGGAGCTAGAGAGGAGAGCAAAGGTAGCAACTCAAATGTTTTTCCTAATAAGATTTGAAGCATCATGCCTCTGCTTCTCAAACCTATTAGATGAAAGCCCATTGGTTCCAAAGGTGAGTTGCAGGCTTATGGAATGACAAGGAAATAGCAGTCCTAAGCATTCTCTAAGAAACCAGCATCTTACAAACCAAAAGCTACTTTTCTTTCAGTGTTGAGAATTGGACACAAGACCTTGCACTTGCTGGGCAAGTGCACTACCACAAAGGGTGCCATGAGATGCAAAAGATGGGTTTGCATGATCTCTGGAGAAATGTGGCAGGTGGGTGGAGCTAATTAAATATTCTTTGCATTCCATGAGTGAGAGAACTGAAGTTCAGGTGGATTAAGTGATCTGCTCAAATTAACCCAATTTGTGAGCAGTGCAACCAGGTTTGCTAGATTTGAATCAAAAGCAAACCCTTTAGTATCAAGGCACTGTCCTTGTGATCCAGTTCCTTTCCAGGCTTTCCTAGCCTCCATCAGGAGTGTTGATGTACAATAAGCATTGGTCTTTTGACTTTCTTTGCCCTGAGAACCAAAACCTTGATGGCAGTGGCATGTCTCCCACAACCATCACCAACCTAAGCAGTCAGCAGTGTCACCTGGTTTTGGTAAAGTTCAGAGACTGGAAAGTTCTCAGTGATGTCTGGGGCTAATTGATGGTACCTGAGCAAATGAAAGACTCAAGACTAGAACTCAGCTCCTAACTCCCCCTCAGCATGGTTCTTCTCTAGAAGGGTAGCGTCTCTCAAGTTGTAGCTAGTGTTTTAGGCACTGAATACTGAAACTTACGAGATGCAGGGATCACAGTGTTCACAGACAGAAGCATTGCAATAGAAGTTGGATTTGCACTTGCATTTGGTATTCCGGGTCCGGGTGCAGTTTGTTTCCACTTCTAAACCTAGAAAGACCGTTTATAAAGCATTCATTGTAGCAGCTAGTTCAAAATAAGTTATGAAAATGATGGCCAGGATTTTCATGGATTTTTTTAGATCTACTGTTTATTATCAACTGTTACACTATCATACCTTTATGACAATGTTTACTAATAAAAAAAATGGCAGCACCAGATGGAAAGGACCAGCAATCAAGTAGAGCTGTTAGTGGACAGATAACCCAGAAAGCCAGACTGAGGTGGGATTCCCCTCTGTATGCTGTGAATATGTCTTATTACCATTGGTTAATAAAGAAACTGATTTGGCCAATACTCAGGCAGCATAGAGGCAGGCAGGAAATCCAAGCAGAGATAGAGAGAGAAAGAAGCAGTCTGGGAGATGCCAGTCAGTCACCAAGGAAACAAGACATGTAGAAAATGAGAGAATGCCACTGCCACATGGCAATACATAGATAAATAGAAATGGGTTAATTTAAGTTGTAGGAGCTAGCTAGTAAGAAGCCTGAGCCATTGACCAAACGGTTTATAATTAATGTAAGTTTCTGTGTGTTTACTTGGTATTGGACAGCTGGGAAATGAAAGTACAGTCTCTAGTTACACCAGGCACTCTCTATCATTGCTTAGATGGACCCTCAGTTCCTTTCATTGAGAACCTTGAGCCTTAAGTACATGGCCTAGAAACCATCATCATCATCACTGTCATGTCTAGCATGTTGGAATGCTACATGATAAGCCTAAATTAGGCTTAAACTGACACATGTTCAGACTCAACTTGGAGATTCTGATTTAATTGGGAGTTAACACCTATGCATTAGTATTGGAATAGCTCCTTGAGTAGCTCTAATGTACAATCAGAGTTTGGTATCACTTTTTAACAGTCTGATGTAAAAGCTTTATGAGAGAGAGAGAGAGAGAGAGAGAGAGAGAGAGAGAGAGCTTTAAAACTCGATACAAAGAGGTTTCTTTATATCAAACCAAAGTGTGGCTGTTGCTATTGCTTCTTTGTTTTGTTTTCATCTTGGTCTTGAAAATAGATTGAAATAGCTACAAAAATTCAGGTCCCCAAGTAGAATGATGTAGACCAGACCCCCAAAGATGAGGAGACATTATTCCCACATCTTGGGTTTCTCTTTACAGCCATGATCTGATATGGGATGCCCTTCTGTATATGTGTTGTTTTTATTGGTTGATGAAGAAAGCTGTTTGACCAATGACTTAGCAGAGCCAGGGAAATCCGAATATATATATATATATATATATATATATATATATATATATATATATAGAGAGAGAGAGAGAGAGAGAGAGAGTAGGTGAAGTCAAGGAGATACCATGCAGCTGACTAAAGAGAAAGGTGCCAGAATATTACTGGTAAGCCACAGCCTAGTGGAAATACAGAGATTAATAGAAATGTGTTAATTTAAGGTGTAAAAGCTAGCTAGGAATACACCCGAGCTATTGGCCAAACAGTGTTGTGATTAATATAGTTTCTGTGTGATTATTCGGGTCTGGGTGACCTGGAAATGAAAACCCAGTCTCTTCTTACAATGAACAAGGATCACAAGACAAGTTTAAATATGAAAAATAGCTTCTATAGGTGGCTTTGATTGCAGCTGGTACAACTCCACTCATAGGGTTATTTTGTCCTTTGCCTCCATTTGGGAGAATTGCTGAGAAGACCCTTAAAAGAGATTACTACCTTAGGATCTGACTCCACACGACCCAGCTAACCTCATTCTGCTCCTTCCTGTATGCTAGTATGGTACTAGTGTAGGTCTCGATCTCAAACTGTGTCATGTGTGGTTCTGCATGATCCACACATTTTCAATTGCTTTCTTAGATACATACCATGCTCTCCGTCACAGAATGTACATCTTCTGCATTTATCGGAATAATGTTCTTTGTCCATATATTCCTTCCCTTCTTTGCAGAGACGGCAGCTTGGTTTGCCACCACTGGTTGTACAGTCCAAATATTTCCATTCACCTATCATGGAGAAAAAAAGATATTAAATTTTTGGAGCTGGGGCAGTCTCCATGTAAGAACATGAGAAGTATGCAAAGATGACAATAACAAATCTTAAAATCAGGGAATGATATGTTAGGCTAATTATATGCAAACACACAGGAAAAGACAAAACACTATTGGGAAGACAATCACATTAAGAGCTTTCCAAAAATGAAAGGCAAAAAAATATTCCCATAAAAAGTAAGAGAGTTAGCAACAGAAACACGGGGAAAGAAACAATCAAAGACCAAATGCTCTTTTCTGGAGAGAAGAAAGTTTAGGTAGACAATGGAGGTGGCTGTCCTTGGCTTCTGAGAATATGAAACAAACCCATTTTGTTCTTATTCACATTTTATTTTCCCAAATTCATAAATCCTGATCATAAACAATGCAGTTTAAGCAAAGGAACATTGGAAATTTCTAGAAATCGCCATCAAATCTTTGATAGAGCACTTAGAGTCTGTAAGCCTAAGTTTTTGTCATGTAAATCATGAAGATTTCTCTGTCATTACTATTAGAACCATGCACATGCCTTTCTATGACCAAGCATTACAGAACACTGCCTTCTGGAAATACCAAGTTTTTTATATTAAATGCCTATTGAGTGTTAAAGGATCTCTAGGAGTTGAAGGAAGTCCTGCAGAAAGTAAGACAAAACATTAGCTTCCTGGACCTTCACCTTCTCAGGCAGAGATTCTAAGTGGCAGCAAGTGGCAGTGGATAATGAATAAAGAGGAAAGTTTTGCAAAATATACAGGGAAGTGTAGCAAACCGAATCCAAAAACACATAAAAAGAAATCATCCACCACGATCAAGCTGGCTTCATTCAAGAGATGTAGGGGTGGTTCCCCATATGAAAATCTATCAATGTAAGAAAAGAAACATATAGTCATCTCCTAAGATGCTGAAAAAGCATTCAACAAAAATCCAACACCCCTTCATGAAAAGGTCTTGGAGAGATCAGGGATACAATTAACTTATCAAAACACAATAGACGCAATATGCAGCAAGCCAACAGCCAACATCAAATTAAACGGAAAGAAACTCAAAGTGATTCCACTAAAATTGGAATAAAGCAAGGCTGTCCACTCTCTCCATATCTATTCAACATAGGATTCAGAGTTCTAGCTAGAGCAATAAGACAACAAAAAGAGATGAAGGGGATACAAATCAGAAAGGAAGAAGTCAAACTTTCACTATTTGCAGATGATATAATAGTATATACATATGTAACCCTAAAATCTATGAGAGAACTCATACAGCTGATAAAAAAAAACCTTCAGTAATGTGACAGGATACAAGATCAACTAAAAAAGAAAAGAAAAACTGGTATCCCTTATATATACAATTGATAAAGGGGCTGAAAAAGAAATCAAAGAAATATTACCCTCTACAATATCCACAAATAACATAAAATATCTTTGGGTAACATTAACCAAAGACGTGAAAGACCTGTGCAACAAGAACTTTAAGTCTTTGAATTAAAATAATTGAAGAAGATATCAGAAAATGGAAAGATCTCCTATGTCCTTGGATAGGTAGGATCAACATAATAAAAATGGAAACCTTACCAAAAGCAACCTACATATTCAATGCAATCCCTATCAAAATCGCAACACAATTCTTCACAGACCTTGACAGAACAATTCTCAACTTCATATGAAAAACAAAAAACCCAAAATAACTAAAAAAGTCCTGTACAATAAAGGAATTTCTAGAGACATGACCATTTCTGACATCAAGCTCTATTATAAATCTACAGTAATGAAAATAGTTTGGTATTGGCATAAAAACAGAGAGGTGGACCAATGGAATTGAATTGAAGACCCTGATATTAATCTACACACCAAAGAATACCTTATTTTTGGCAAAGAAGCTGAAATTATACTAAGGAAAAAAAGAAAACATCTTCAACAAATGGTGCTGGCATACCTGGATGTTGACATGTAGAAGAATGAAAATAGATTCACATCTATCCCCATGCACAAAACTCAAGTCCAAATCAAAGACAATATAAATTCAACCATACTGAATCTCATCAAAGAGAAAGTAGGAAGTAGCCTTGAACACGTGGGCACAGGAGACCACTTCCTAAGTATATCACTAGTAGCACAGACGCCTGAGGACAATAATAAGTAAATGGGGCCTTCTGAAACTGAGAAGCTTCTATAAGGCAAGGGACACAATATATAAGACAAAATGGCATCCTACTGAATAGGAAAAGATCTTCACAAACCCCACATTAGACAGAGGACTAATCTCCAAAATATATAAATAACTCAAGAAACTAGACATCAAAATACCAAATAATCCAACTAAAAAAAATGGGGTATAGATTTAAACAGAAAATTCTCAACAGTAGAATCTTAAATGGCCGAAAAGACACTTAAGGAACTGCTCAACATCCTTAACCATCAGGGAAATGCTAATCAAAATGACTCTGAGATACCATCTTACACCTTTAAGAATGGCTAAGATCAAAAACACCAAAGATCGTTTATGCTGAAGAGAATGCAGAGTAAAGAGAACACTCCTTCATCGCTGGTGGAAGTGCAAACTTGTACAGCCACTTTGGAAATCAGTATGCCAGTTTCTCAGAAAATTGAGAATCAACCTACCTCAAGACCCACCAATACCACTCTTGGGCATATACCCAAAGGATGCACACTCATAACATAAGGGCATTTTCTGAACCGTGTTCATAGCAGCATTATTCATAATAGCCAGCACCTGGAAACAACTCAGATGTCCCTCAGCTGAAGAATGAATAAAGAAAATCCTGGTACATTTACACAGTGGAGTACTACTCAGCAGAAAAAAGAAATAAAAAACAATGTCATTTTGAAATTTGTAAGCAAATGGATGGAGCTAAAAAAAACCAATTCTCAGTGAGGTAACCCAGATCCTGAAAAACAAACATGGTATGTACTCACTCATAAGTGGATATTAGACATAAAGCAAAGGATAACCATTCTATAGTCCATGACCCCAGAAAAGCTAGGTAACAAGGCGAACCCTAAGAAAGACACACGTAGATCTTCCTGCAAAGGGGAAATAGACAAGATCTCCTGAGAAAATTGGGATCATGGGGATAGGGGAAGAAAGGAGGGTAGAAGGGGAGGAGGAGAAGGGAAGGGAGGAGGAAAACATGAGGAAAATAGGAAAAAGTCTAGAGGGGGAAGGACAGAGAAGGATAGCAAGGAAAGAGATATCTTGATTGAGGGAGCAATTATGAAGTTAGCAAGAAACCTGGCACTAGGAAAATTTCCAGGAATCCACAAGGACGACCCCAGCTAAGATCCTAAGCAATAGTGGAGACGGTGCCTGAACTGGCCTTCTCCTGTGATCAGATTGATGACGATCTTAATTGTCATCATAGAACCTTCATCCAGGAACTGATGGAAGCAGATGCAGAGATCCAGTACGAAGCACTGGGCTGAGTTCCCAAAGTCCAGTTGAAGAGAGGGATGAGCAAAAATGTGAACGAAGGGATCAAGACCATGATGGTGGTACCCACAGAAGCAGCATATCTGAGCTAGTGAAAGCTCACTGACTTCAGACTGACAGCTGTGGGGTGGGGGTGGGGGACCAGGATAGGACCAAACTAGGCCCTCTGAAGATGGGTGATGGTTGTATGACTGTGTGGCTACTGGCAGTGGGACCAGGAATTTCCCCTGGTCCTTGAACTGGCTTTTTGGAGCCCATTTTCTTTGCAGGAATACCTTGCTCAGCCGAGATATAGTGGGGAGGGCCTTGGTCCTGCCTCAAAGTGATGTGCTAGGCTTTGTTGGCTCCCCATCAGAAGCCTTATCTTCTCTGAGGAGTGGATAGAAGTGGGATGGAAGGTAGGTGAGGAGAGTGGGAAGAGAGGAGGGAGTGGGAACTGGGATTGGTATGTAAAATGAGAAAAGATTTTTTTTTAAAAAAAAAACTTAAATTAAAAAGAAACCCATACAACTAAGAATTAGATTGGAAATAGATCAGAGATGTTGGTGCCCTTAGGCTCTGATTGATACAAACTATTCCAGCCTTTGATTACTCTGGAATTTACAATCCTACAGAGTTGGCCATCAAGATAAAATGCCACACACACAAAACTTTCAATTTTCAGTGCATTTTTAAATAAATAATCCATTGTGCGTCAGTGAGTAAAGACATTGTGGGGTTCTCAACACATATCATATTTTTCCTTCGTAAAAGTTTGCAGCAGGCATGAGATTTCCCTTTTAAAATACAAACAAGACAAAAGTACAGTAAAAGCACACAGCTGACATTTTTGAGAGCTTAGCATGCAAAACACATCACCTCTGTTTTAGCTTGCACTTTAAATTTTAAACATATAATCCAAAAATTCAAACTATAGAAATGGATTTCAAATTCATAGGCTAAACTGATCGTCTTTAGCAACTTAAAAAAAAAATACATGATTCCCAATTGCTATTTGGAAAACAGGAGCTGTGCAGAAACTTAGGTATAAGTGGGTTGTGTCACAGGGGAAACTGTCTTGCTATTCTTAGGAAAACCTGGACAGGAAAGTGCCCCATGGAGACCGTTGGAGTCTGTATGTACATGACCTGGGCCTGCTTTGTACTTTTAGTACTGCAAGCCTGAGAGGCCAGTGATGAAACCCACAAAAGCCTTTTGGAGGTCTATGACTACTGCCTAAAACCTGCAGAACAATCCTAAATGCCATTGGGTCTTATTCTTGATTTGAAAGTAACTGTGGTCAACCCCAAAGGGAAAACTGGGCTTACAGAATTACATTTTCCTTAGCCTCTCATTTGCTGGTACTTGAGAGAGTTTTAGTTTAAAAATGCCCTGCATTTCAAAACACTGAATTTTGAAAAACTTTTTTGTTGCTGTCCATTGCTTTTCTAGCGCATCTGGCTATTCAGCTGCAAAATGCAAATGTATTTTGCAGGCTTCAGTGCCAGGATAGAGAGCTTTAGTGAGAGACTAAAGAGAGGGGCTGAGTCATACCGCTGAGGGTGGAAATTCCTTGCTGAGGGAGCCCCAGATTTAGTCAGCTTTGAGAGGACAGTCTTTTAACCATCACTGTTGACTCTTTTTAGCTCCTGCGAAACAACTAAAAAGATGAATCTTCTCATTTTAGACATGTATGCAACTTGTGAATTGCAGTTTTTTTTCCCCACAAGCAGCCTGGACATGTGAGATAAAAATAGAAAAAAGAAAACCCCAAGATTTGTGTTTGGAGGATAATTTTATAGTCTTCCCCTAGCTCTTCTTTGTAATTCTATACACCATAGGATGGCCAATAACTGTATAACTAACTGTCCAACGCATTCTTACCTGTAGGACATCCCAACCCTTTACCCCACTTCCCTGGATGCTTCGTGTAACCTACCAGGCTGGCATGGTTGACAGCAAAATTGGCCCCCACGGTATAATCCTTCTGGGCAGTTAGGCTCAGTTTCACTAACATTCCTCCTCAACTTCGATTCCTCAGAGATGCTATCAGCCTCTTGTGATCCAGCAAGCACCTGTGAAAGAAAAACATACTAAGGATCTTAGTGATAATAGAACCAAGAGATGTGAGGAATATGTGTCACCCACCCGAAGTGACTGGATCTGTGTATGGGCTAAGCGAGGTCATGCTGATGATCGCCAGCGAAGGAGCACCCTGTGGCCCTGCAGGTCCAACCACAGGTTTTTCTAGCCCACACTACAGACACAGGGAAGCCCGGCTCCACTGTTTCATGCCTGGTGATGGGGGAGGAGAACGGGGAAAATCCCTTACTGTCTCTCAGTCTCAGGTTCTTCATCTCAACAGTGGAAATAAATCCCAGCTCACAGATCTGATGTGAGAATTAAATGGAACCATGTGTTTAAAGCTCTCAGCACAACGCCTGGTACTTAAAATAAATGTTCCCTGAAAGTGACAGTATTACTGTTGTTACTATCGACATAAAGTTCTAACAACAAAATAAAGGGAAAAGCTCAAAACAAACATAGTTTGAAACCTAGTTTTCACCACCAATAGTGACTAACTTTGTGCCTTAATTTCCTTATATGTTAATGAGACTAGTATTTTCTGTCTTTGAACATTAATTGTGAAGATGAAAGTGGTCATTTCTATCAGACTTGATTCTTACTCAGAGCATGTGTATGCTTCCTTCTTGCTACCCAACACAGAATCAAGGTTCTGACCAATATCTGATCAGTGTTTTACTGTTGACCAAGGACACAATAAACTTTCCATTAAATCCATATGGGTCTCTTCACCTTGTTCAGGAAATATATACTTATATATCTTTTCATTATAGAGAATGAATCTTTAAATCTATTTTTAATTGTTTTCTCCTAAAGACATAAATCCACAATTCCAAGTGAAGTTATTTCCTTTTTATTCATTTATTTATTTATTCATTCATTCATTCATTCATTCATTTATTTATTTATTTATTTATTTATGCTAGCTATAGAGTTGGAGTTCCTTATGGGGAAAAAGGCAAAAATATGTATTGAAGTGACTTAGAGGTGACACCTGCATGATTCCTTTCTCAGGATTTCTAAGTATATTTTATCCCTCTGAGGTGGTTTAAATAAGAATGACCCTGAAGATTCATATATTTGAAGACGTAGTCATCAGGGAGTGATAGTACTTGAAAGGATTAGGAAGTCTGGCCCTGTTTGGAGAAAGTGTATCACTGCAGGTAGGCTTTGAGGCTTCAGAAACCCCAGAGAGGACCCATGGCTTTCTTTTCCTGCATTCCCCAATATAGAACTTCCAGTTTCTTCTCCAGTACCAGGTCTGCCTGAGTGACGCCATGCTTCCCACCATAATGACAGTGAACTAAACCTCTGAACTGTAAGCCGGCCCTAAGTAAATGCTTTCCTTTGTAAGTGTTGCCATGGTCATGGTGTCTCTTCACAGAAAGAGAAGGCTAAGGCCCTCTAAACATAAATGTATGTCACTCCTTCTATGGATGATGTATAGAGAGCGTTATCAATCATTAGATTCTTTGAGCTACTACTTCTGAATTGGGTTTTCTCAAGATCATTTTCTAGGGTTTCCTGGTACATGATGGAGTGGGAGCTGTTTGTGTGGTTAGCTGTTTTGGTGTTTCTGAGCCAAGAGAATTTAATTATCTTTAGTCACTGCCATAGAATCCTCAAGTCCCTCTCAGCCTGTCCTTCCTCATCAGTAAAGTCTATGACCCCTTCAGGTCACAGGGTACCATGGAACCTCTGACTGAAGAAGCAGTAAGGAAGCAGTGAAGTGGACTGGATTTTCTTCTGGGATAGATGTGTCTTAAGATGCTTCTCTGACATGTAAATTTCTAATAGTGACATCAAAATATCAGAACACATTTGACTTGTCAGGAGTTTCTCACCACTGAAAGGTATAGTTAGAATGCGTCTAGAATTTTCCATCTCCTCGTACAGTGTTCTTTCCCTTGTACTCAGAGGTGAGTGAACTTAACATAGGACATGACTGACTTGCATGCTTGAACAACTATCTGTAAAGGACATAGAACCTGCTGCAAGGAGGAGAAGCCTTGAGCCTAAATATGCTGGCATTGCCCCCAAAGTATTGCCAACGCAACCCAACAGACAATTGTTAAGTCAAGTTCTGATAACATAAATATAAATACAATCAACTGTTAATGGAAAATAGGTAAGTTCCCAAAGGCAGATTTGCATATGAATTTTGCTTTAAAGTAAAATAATATGCAGGGATGTCTCAGAGTTCATTTGTGTGACTTTTTTTTTCACTTTTGCAGTGCTGAGGATTGAACCCAGGACCTCATGGATGTCAAGCATGTTACTGGACACCAAGTTCCACCCACAATCTACTGCTTTTAAAACACACTCAAGCTGGGCAGTGGTGGTGTTCACCTTTAAACCCAGCACTCAGGAGGCAGAACTAGGCAGATCTCTATGAGTTCAAGGCCAGCCTGGTCTACAAGAGTTAGTTCCAGGACAGGCCCCAAAGCTACAGAGAAACCCTGTCTCAAATAACAAAACAACAACAAAACAAAACAAACAAACAAAAAACACTCAAATCTGTCTCTTTTTCTAAGACATTTTTAATATGAAAGCTTACAGAAACTATACTTAATGGCATCAACTTTTCTTTTCAGAAAGGCAATATCTGTCTCTTGCTTTCTCAGTAACCAAAGATTGTGTGCTGGTCCTCTTTCAGACTGTATCCATCAGGCAGGACATCAGCTATGGTGACAGAACTGGGGACACTAGGGAATAGTAACTTATTTGGAAATATACCAAAGGATCAATTGTTCAAATAAGAGAGGTTTTGCACAAAAGTCATTGAAATTTTTATGACTCTTCACTCTCTGTCAAACTCATGTTGGTCAAGGAGTGATGAATTATTCAGTTTGGTATTTCAGGAATTAGCAACACATAGAAATTCTCAAACTTGGACTGGCAGATGATGGCTCAGTTGGTAGGTGCTTGTGATACAACCATGAAGACTCGAGTTGGACCCTCCAAACCCCACGTAAAGAGGCCCTGTCCCAGCACTGGGGAAATGGAGACAGGGTGATTCCTGGGGCCTGTGGTCCAGCTCCCCTAGGTGAATCAGTAGGTGCCCAGGTGCAGTGAAAAAAGCTTCTCTTAAGAAAATAGGGTGAAGACTCATTGCAGGAGATACCAATGTTAGCCTTCAACTTCCACACATATTCATTATCTACACATGGGGGGATTTGATACAAGAAGGTGGAGAATTCTCTAATCAGGAAAATACCTCAGGGGCTAGAAGCAATCAATAAATCCTACTGGCAACAATAATCAAAACTGAGTCAAAACGACTACCAGAGGAGGGGTGATTCCTTTCTGTCTTCGGCTATGTGGGCTGCTGTGAAGAGTAACGTTGGTGTTGAGTCAAACTTGCTTTTCTTTTCTATCAGTTCTGGCTTTTCAGTAAAAACAAGAAAATGACACAGATTGAAAGTCAGAGAGAGGGCATTTGTAGGGCTGGGGCTAGCCCAAACAGACAAACGTAAAGCACTCAAGCTTCACGCCCAAGTGTGTATATGTGCATGTGCCCTGTGGATCTAGAGCTTGTCCTTGGTATGAAAATTTTAACCAACATCTGAGAGAAACTATATGTGCAGGTCCTCAGTTCCTAGCATGAACGGTGAAGTAGGCGAAACAGAAGGACAGAAATCCAAACATTTATGGATTGTGCCATCAATACCTCTCCCAGAAAAGGATACATATATTATGCCATTTGGGGATTTCTAAAAGAATTGTACCTCTCGCCCCTACTTCACCCAAGTTACTAGGGATTCGGAGGCCTCACGTTCAAGGTCTACTGGGCTACGAAGTGAATTCAGTGCCAGCTTGGAAACTTTATGAGACCATCTCAAGATAAAAGGTTGGCTCTTGTTGTTTCTAAAGGAGGACTGGGAATGTAGCCCACTTACAAACTCGTAGCAAACTGGCCTAGCAAGTCTGAGTACTTTCCGAGGACCAAGGGCAGGAAATCATCTTCCAAACTACATTCAGAATCTGAGAAATGTAAAATCCGTAATCAAGATGAGTAAAGAGACTACAATCTCTAGAGCTGTCCCTGTGGCAACCTCCTATCAGAAATCACAGAGTTGATTTCTTCAGGAAATGTTCCTTATTTCCGACAACATCAACGAACCATGTCAGGTGCCCAAAAGATGGTCTGAAGTGCCTATCCTGACTGTTTCCAGAGGTGAGGCAAGCCACACTCCACACTTTGCATTTATAAATGTTGGCATTTAAAACCTCATCTTTGCTGAATGCAATGTGTTTGGTCAAAAGCATCACCCCAGCTCCCTAACACTCCTTTATATGAAGAGTTTGGAATATTATAGTCCGGGGCCTCATCCCAGCCCCTGGCACCCATCTTTGGAATACTGGGCAGGAACTCCACCTCAAGCCCCCTCCCCTGGGAGCAGACTTAGTGTCTTAGTCCAAATTCCACCTCCAAGAAAGCCCGCCAAATGGTGATCCCTCCCCAGTGAAGGTCAAGACCACTTTAAACTGCTCCCCATAGAATGTACACATGGTCTCCGGGTTTTGAGTGGTCTTCCCTTCTCTCTCTCTCTCTCTCTCTCTCTCTCTCTCTCTCTCTCTCTCTCTCTCTCTCTCTCTCTCTCTCTCCCCTTTGCCATGCTTTCCCGGTGCCACCCAGGAGCACTGCACTAAACATGGGCATCTTTTATTTGGTCTGATTTGGTCTGATTAGAATTATTTGCATCGGTGGAAAGGCTAGTTTAATATTCCTAACACAGTGATCTAACTGAAATAGTTTAGGTAGAGACTGGAGAATAGGGCAGGAATCCTACACAAATCTAAATGTTTAACTGTTTTTTGTTTTTGAGAAACAGAAAAAAAATATTAAAAAAGTTAAAGATGGGAAAAGTAGGTAAATTATGCCAAATGACAGGAAGGGAACAAGGGAAATACAAGTTAGTTAAATACCCATCTTCCTAAGTAAGATATTTTAAAGCAAGAGAAGCCTTGGTATTACGGTCTACTGAAAAAAGTATTATGTAAACAAAGGCAGTGTTGTGTACCTACCGTGTGTCATGCATTGTCTGGTAGATGCCTGAGAACTAGCCAGTGGAAAGAAAGATAAATTCTCTCTTCTAGCCTTGTTTATATAGAAGTGAATGCATTTGTCACCAGGGAAATGGAAATCTATCACTGGGAAAGTGTCTGTGAGCACATGCAGATGGATGGCGCTATTGGGTTTAAAGAACTGGCTGTGTCAGCCCTCAGATCAAATGCATAAGTCACCAACCAGAAAATCTGCATCTCAAGTCCCAAGGCAGTCTGGGGGCAGAAATCTGTCTTACTAAGGAGCTAAACAGGCCGGTGTTTGTTTATTAAAGCACTCAACAAACTGATCGAGATCCACTTACAATATGAAGGGGTAGCTACTTTACTCAGAGCGTATCAGTTTGAATGAATGTTCATCTTAGGACACATGAAGAATGCCTGACCAATGCTCTCGGTGTAAGCTGACATAAATATGAACTATCTCCAGAGAAGAAATACTGAAGAAAGAAAAAAATGCAATATGTTTGTCAGGGAGAAATCCTACTATACAAATAAGTAAAGGGAGCTAAGAGGCATAAGGAATTTGAGGACTTGGGGCATATTCATTAAGAAAAAGTGATTTCAGGTAGGGGAAAACCTACTAATATTACTCTGCTAAAGGTAAATAAGAATCAAATGACTCTTAATGCTTTATTGCTATACCTATTGGTCAGTGCCTCATCAGAGAAGCTTCTTCTTGCAGGAGATGGGAATTAATACAGAGACCCATGACTGGACAATGTTCAGAGAGTGAGATACTTTAGAGCACTTAGTCCTAAATGTGATATCTTTATCAAACCCTGTTCCTTGAGGCCCAGAGACCTATGTGGAAGAGGAGGCAGAAAGATTGTTAGAGCCAGAGGATGTGGGTAGCTTCAAGGAATCAGCGTCTTCCAGACACAACAGGAGTGATGAACTATGAACTCACAGAGACTGAGGCAGCACACACAAAGATCCGCACAGGTTTAAAACAGATGGAGTCCCATCACTGAGAGAAGGAAGTGACACTGACTCCCACCCTTAACCAAGAAGCTGTTTGCAATTGATACCACTGGCAAAGGGGAAATCAGTTTTCTAAGACAGAGTGTTGCTGAGTTTCTCAGCCACATTCGAGGGCAGGTTTTAAGCCCAGGACTAGTTAGCTAGCACAAAATGAACTCCATACTTTTTGTGGCTTCTTGTTCAACTTGGGCATTTATTTTGTTTTCTTCCCCTTCTTCTTCTTCTTCTTCTTCTTCTTCTTCTTCTTCTTCTTCTTCTTCTTCTTCTTCTTCTTCTTCTTCTTCTTCTTCTTCTTCTTCTTCTTCTTCTTCGCTTATTTGTTTTAATTTTCATTTTTGTGTTTTTTTGTGGGAGGTTCTTCTTGTTTGGTTTCGGTTTTGGTTTTGTTTGTTTTTAAGAGAGAGAGATCATAGAGTTGGGTGTGTAGGGAAATGGGGAGGATCTGGAAGAGGGAAATACAATCAAAATATGTCAAATAAAAAAGAAAAAATTTTTTAATAAAATATAAAAAGAAGGCCAGTGAAAAGTTACAGACCTAATGATGTATAAGGGACAGTCATATTCACGACTGGCTTTCTAGGGCTCCTGGCCTAGGAAAGAATCCCTTTGGTACTCACAGCCATAGAGGGATCATGTATCTCATGCTGCATTCGCAAACAAGCCTGGAATGTCAACTAGAAAGGCATCATGGTGTCTGCTCAGCTTCAAGCCAGATTTTAACAGTGAGCCTCCTTCATGATAAAGACAGGTCAGCAGTAAGATACAAGCACTGCTCTTGCCATGGACCAGAGCTTGGGTCCCACTATCTAAGTGCAGCAGCTCACGGGCCCCTGTAACTTCAGTATCGGGAATTGTGCTGCCCTCCTCTGGTCTCCATGGGCACCTCTGCACTCATGTCCACACGTCCACTCACCTACATACAACTAAAAATAAAATAAATCTTTTAAAATTACTATCAAGTTGAATGTTTCATTACCTACAAATTTTAATATTCCCTGAAAACCAGAAATTTTGTCTCTCTCTCTCTCTCTCTCTCTCTCTCTCTCTCTCTCTCTCTCTCTCTCTCTCTCTCTCTCTCTCTGGTTTTTAGATACAGTCTCTCTTTTTTCCTGAATTCCTTGTGACCATGTAATGTGAGAGCCCCCCCTCCCCCCACACACTTACTTACGCTCCCGCATGACACCCCTGGCCCTTTTTTACAAAATTCATTAACATCTACTACCTCTTCAGTTATAGTAAAACACTCATAAGACTCATCCTGACTTAGCTGGAGCTGAAGCAGAGCTCAGCGCTTGAGAAATGACTTTCCCAGAAACCCAAATTTAGCAGTGATGAACAAAGGACTCCAGCCTGGCACTTGGGCTCCAAATCTGGGCTGGGCCCTCCTGCTTGTTTGTGAGGATTTCCTTAGTCACTTTTGCTTCATTTGGGCACAGGAACAATTCTTTTCAGACAATTCTGAACAAAACTCAGCAGGTTAGTTTTATGTGCATCCTTCAAAACACGCTGGGAGAAAGAAGGATTTGGAAAGGGTTTCTCTTGGACCCAAAAGTTACCCTCAAGCATCCAGCCTGGGGGCAGGGGCGGAGGCAGAGCCCTGTAGAAGGACCACTAAAGCCAGGGCTGGGGTTAGCAGGGAGGGTGAAGCTTGTCAGTCCACCTCAGTTTGCTTGTCCTCCATCCAGGTGGGGCAGCATTTGGATGAACAACCATGGCTATGATGCAGTGTCTGGCACAGATGTGGATCTGGAATGTGGACACCTGAGTCTTCACATTTGTCCCCAGAAGAAAGGATTGTGAGCATCTGTCCCTGTTATCAGATGATGAGAAGCAGAGACCACTAGGCATTTCCTTGTCCCTCGGCATCGTAAGGAACTGTTTTCCAGATGTTCTCAAGCTCTCAAACAGAAGACATGCTACAGGAGTGAGTACACCCACAAGACCCAGCACCTGCCCCATATCACCATATCACCGCTAGGACAGGCTCACCACACCGTCCCAGGAAAGGAGTGATGGTACTCAAGAAGCAATAGGGCAACGACAAGCAGAGTGACTCCTGAGTGACTGAAAGAAATTGTCCCCTTAAAGACCTTGGGCCTCCTGGTAAAGCTGGTGCCGAGGATAAAATGGCAACTAATCTTGAGGCTGAAGTAGATTTTAAAAAGACAGAAAGAGAAGAAAGCACTCCCCCCCCCCCCCCCCCCCCCCCCCGTTCTCAGGTTCAAAACAAACAGGAAAAGATGTTTTTAAGTAGAAGCGGTGGGGTGGGGGAGGTGTTAGGTGTTGAAAAACGTCAGTCCTCTAAATGGCAAGAATGAGTTGCCAGATGCCTGGCTCAGTCAGTGTTCGGTTCTGATACTGATACTGATGCTGGCATCAGACTTAATACAGTTTGTAATGACACAGTAAAGCCTTTGCACCATGGAAGGTAATAAATGAAATAAAAAGCCAAACTCACAGGGCGTCTTTTTCAATGAGGCCATAGTGCACAGTTACTACAGGAAAATGCTCCCTTAACGAGACGAGAGGCTAGAAACTGAAGATGGAAAGGTGGGAAGAAGAGGAATAAAGGGATGCCTGGGCCAATCATAGTTCAGACATATAATCCCAGCTCCTAGGGAAGTGGAGGCAGAGGGATCATAAGTTTGATGCTAGCCTGGCCCTGACATATAGAGACACTGCCCAAAAAGAAGAGAGAAAGGGAAAAAAACAAGAAGCAAAGACAAACAAGCAAGCAAAAGAACATCAACAAGAAATGCTCTTAACACACATCAAATTATGAATAATGCTGATTGCTGAGAGTATGAGTTTATTGCGTAATTGTGAATGAAAAGATTTGGTGGTAGCAAGACTGTATCTACAGCTCTGCAGTGATTTCTGGTTTGTGTTCTCTGCTAAGATTAGGAGCCTGGGTGATAATGGTAGTGAATCTATAACAGGAACCACCTAATATATCAAAGACATATTTTGAGTGTTTAAGTGAGCAGCATTTGATCCTTCATAAAAAGTCAATATTTTGTCTTCTGGTTTTGATGGCAGTCCTATCAGTTTACTGAATGAAGCATCCTAAATACAACCTTTGTTTAGTTGATCCTATCTCCTCAGCTTAGTGTGTTCAGGACTGTTTCCCTCTCCCTGGTCCTCTGAGACTCTGAGACCTGCTATGTTATCCCTTGAACTATCAGCTTTGATTCATCATGAGGGAAAGTCTATCTTATTGAAGCAGACTGGACAGAAAGGAAGGAGGCTCTTTCGAGGTATACTGAAAGGAACTGTTGACCTGATTGGAAGCTCTGTCACTTAAGTCACTGCCAACTTGCAACGGCGGTTCGGGGTAAGCTGTATTGGTGTATTTCCAAAGAGTCTCTGGTATCTTTCTTTAAGAAGACTTACTATAAAAGGATGCCTTCTTACCCATGTTCTAACAGGTCCCTGTGGAAAATGCACCCTGAGTCACTGGGACAGCCACGAGACAGTCAGGAAACGTGACTTAGAAGTTAATGCTCGGGCTTCTCTAGAACTGGGAATAAGTAAATATATTTTCCAAAAAATTGCTTTGCTACCTGGAGAAGTGTGAACTGACTGTCTTCTGTGAGTTGGGTATTTTATTTTTATTTTTTGGGAAGAAAGGAAGGAAGGAAGGAAGGAAGGAAGGAAGGAAGGAAGGAAGGAAGGAAGAAAGAAAGGAAGAAAGGAAGGAAGGAAGGAAGGAAGGAAGGTAAATGTGACACTTCTAGTTATCCATAGAGACTGTGCTATGCTTGGGAAAGTACTAGAAAAGATTTGTATTTTTTTACATACATGATTTAGAAGTTTGCTTTTAAATTGTCTGTAATACTGCTTTATCTTTGTACCATACCTTGGTAAATTTGCCTTATTATGTAAATATTTTTGTGGCCCTAATATGTGAACACAATAGTAGAACAGAATGCTTCTAAAGTCATTTAAATGCATGTTGATGAAATTATCTGAAAGATAGACAACTCAGTTTGAAAGTGTGCATTTTAACTCGAAAGCTCAAATAGATGGGGGAAAACATGGTCCCTAGGGTAAGCAGTGTCCCTTTATATACTATGAAATTTGTTTTTCAGAATTTAAACAAGAGGTTTTGGGAAGTGGGAGTTGAGGTTAATTTGAATGAATGGCAGAAACAGAAAACGAGAAAATATGTTGAAGTTGTCTATATTAGCAAAGCTTCCAGATAATTCCTAAGCTCTCTGATACTGAACCACAGTTTGGTAACTCACTGGTTTTGCAATTTTATTTAACATCCCTCTCTCTGTGGATTTATCATTTTAGAGCAGAAAGGACCTGAAGGGTGATTCAACCAAACCCCTCTCTGGTAAAATGTTACAGTGACTGGTGCAACCTCATGCTGCTTGTTGATCCAAAATTGATGTAGCTGCACCGTCCACCCACCGCAAAGTCTTGCATTAATGTTCTAACCCCCACAGCTCTTTAAAACAAGGTCACATTTTGAGATAGAGCCATTTCAGAAATGGTTTGGCTGAGTTTAGTAGAGTGAGTCCTAATCCAATTTAACTGGTGTGATGGTTTGAATAAGAAAGACACCCCCCCCCCCAATAGGCTCCTATACTTGAATGCTTAGTCACATAGGAGTGGCACTGTTTGAGAAGGATTTGGAGGTGTGGCCTTGTTGGAGGAATTGTGTCACTGGGGTGTGCTTAGCGGTTTCAAGACCAGGCCCGGTGTCTCTCTTCTTGCTGCCCGTGGATGGAGATGTAGAACTCTCAGCTACTTCTCCAGCACCATGTCTGCCTGTGTACCTTTCCATGGTGTCTCTTTACAGTAATAGAACAGCGACTAAGACAGCTGGTGTTCTTTTATGAGGAAATGTGAGTGCTCATAGATAGAGGGAGATGACAAGAAGACAGAAAGAGACAAGGGCCATTTGTAAGTGAAAAACAGAGGCCTGAACAGACCCTTCATAGCCCTCAGAAGGAGATGACCCCATCAGTGTGAGCTTAGATGTCCTGAGAGGAGAACTGTGAGAAACTGTTCAAGCTATCCTGCACTGGGACCTGGTTATACCAGGCCTAGGACACTAACATAAATGCAGAACTGCAGCCTGTCCCTTCTCTCACACTCCTGAGCTGAAAACATCAACAGCACATATAAACCTGGGAACATATCACAGCTGAAGGAGTTCTCACCTTGAATGGTCAGGGAGAGAGAGAGAGAGAGAGAGAGAGAGAGAGAGAGAGAGAGAGAGAGAGAGAGAGAGAGGAGGTAGAAAAGGAGGAAGGGAGGGAAGGAGAGAAGGAAGGATAGAAGAAAGAAGAGAAAAGAAAAGGAGATGGTTCTGAGAAACCCTGATATACATAAAATTCATCAAGTAATATATAAAACTTCTAACAAATACCAGAATCATACATGGTTCATTTTGATAAAAATGTTTAGGGCTTAGCAGCAACCCAGAGAATCAAGACCTTTGAATGGGACTGGACTTGTTGGGCTAAAGTGTTGTACCTGGATCCAGGAGCAAGCTGGGACTAAGCTCCAGGGGAATCAAGAACTGCTATACTAGCCCAGATCTGTTTTCCAACAGACATCGAAAATATCTAAAATTAAATGGTTTCAACTAGCAATAGAAATAAATGTATAAATTCATGGATATGTATTTTATACATCAACACTGTGTGTGCTAAACAAAGTCAAGTCTAGAACAACGTGTAGACTATTTCTTTATTGCATTGTTTCGACAGAAAGCAGAGAGCTGACAAGTTGTCATTGACCATTACAAGTACCATCACACACACACACACACACACACACACACACACACACACACCACACATTGCATCACATGCTTTGTTCTGTGTTAAAGCCCACACCAGACCTTTATTGTGAGATAGTCAATCTATAAAAAGCTGTTTTTCTGAAAGGTGTCACATGTAGTTGATCCGTGGAGCCCATCTTTCTGGAGTATGTCACCTGTGCTTTTCAAAGATGTTTCAATGTAGTCATATCTTGAGCTTTATTGTGCACACAGGATTGAATTGATTATCACGAGAAAAGTTTTCATTGAATTTTTGCTATCCTTAAATGTGCTTAAAATAAATTACTCAGAGTCAGATTCTCAAAGTGTGGACCAACGTGGACTGCCTTCTTGCCTCCCGTGGATTGTTACTATGCTGGCCACTGTGGTCACAGAGACCCCAGCAATGCACCTCCACTGAGCGGGCCTTAAACAATTGTTTGAGCCAACTGTGTCTACTGCCATGACTGCGGGGTGACTAGGCTGTGTGGCAGGAACAGGAGTAGTTATTAGAGAGTACGGCCTGCTCATCTCCTTTTTAAAAAAAGAAAGGCTGCTCATCATATAGCAGCAACTTCTTGCTTGCGTAGCTGGCAGTCTTCCTGACGGAGGCAGCTTCCAAGCCCCTTTCTTCTACTTGAGAGCAAGGGTTTTGTGGGGTAACAGAATGGCGGGTAAATGAGTTTTCTTTCTGCTTTGATGAATTATACAAACACACTCACATGTGCTCCCAAAGAAAAGATAATACAAAACTAGAGGCTATGGTACTTATATCAACGTGTGTGTGTGTGTGTGTGTGTGTGTGTGTGTGTACCTGCACAAGTGGAGGTCAGAAGGCAATCTACAAAATTGTTCTCTTTTACACTTTTTGGAGTCCGAGGCCCCAACTTGGGCTGTAAGGCACTTCTATCCACTATTTTCTTTTTTATGGATTGTATTTATTTGTTTATTTTATTTAGGGTGATGGGATCAACCTCAGAGCCTGGCATA
The DNA here is from genome assembly GCF_037038515.1 of Microtus pennsylvanicus. Classification (NCBI taxonomy): domain Eukaryota; kingdom Metazoa; phylum Chordata; class Mammalia; order Rodentia; family Cricetidae; genus Microtus; species Microtus pennsylvanicus. Next base: position 113,485,613 of record NC_134583.1, on the reverse strand, counting down.
TGCTGGAAACACTATCCCTGAGCTACTTCTTAGACCCAAGAGACACTTATTTATAAATTATAAGATTAGTAAGCAAAATTATGGTAATCCAAGCTCTTTTAATAAATTACCTCTCTATAAAATATCAAAATTATGCAATTATCATAATTACACAGAAATACACACAGGTTAATCTACATAGAAAGTATCAAGGAGCCGACCATACATTACAATGATTAAACATTTAATTATGTACCTGTGTGGATACGACTCAGAAACTATAAGGCTGATTTATAAAAAAAAAGATGAGTAATATTTTTCAGTATTTACGTTAAATTTCATTCTGTTTGGGCAATTTTTAAGAATTTATCTACTCAAAAAGAAGAAGAGACGGATTCATTATCCTAAACTTTGTTCCAAGTTACTTTTTATTGCATTATTTTATTGCCGTCTTAAACCACATGCTTTTTGTTACTTTTCAGTAAGTTGTCTCTGGTCCGTAATGTAAAACATGTGCTTGGTAAGGGACTTTTGGAACCAAGATAATTCACCCAAAGCATACAAGCTAAAAGGGGCTTTTCTCGGGGGATTTCCTTATTCAAGTTTCTAATTCAGAAAAACTGTGATTCTCTCCAAATGGCAATTGGATTGTGATGGTCAGACTCCCCATGAGCATGCCCAGGCCATCAGAACGTTGTCTTGACACACTGGCACTCCGACCCTGAGACCGTTCACTCTCAGTGAGACAGAACCAAACCCTGGTTCATCAGCTCTTTTTCACTTTTGACTCTCCTGTAATTTCAGAGTCAGAATAAAAATTATTTTTCTCCATTTAAGTCTCCATCTGCTCTGAAGGTTGTAGTTCTATCTATTGTTGACAGGGACGGTAGGAGACATTCTGTCTGTTAACTGCAGCTGGTGAGAGATGCTGATGGCTTCCGAGTTGATTCTGGTTTTACAGTCTGACCATGATTTAAAAACGCTTGCTTTGGGTTGAGAGGGCAACTTAGTTGGGAAAGTGCTTGCCTTGCAAACACAAGAGCTCAAATCCAATGTGCCAGAACCCACAAAGCTTAAAATTTTCCACCCTTGTTAAGGCTTTGATTTGTATTTAGTCTAGTTATTGCATTCATAAAACTTTCAAGTCCCTTGTGGGATAAATAAAGGCCTTCTAAAAAATGGAAAAAATATTTCATGTTTGTAGAGTTGTTTTAAAGGAAATAATTAAGTTATAAATGAAGCAGCTGTCTTTGTCCACCCTTTCAAAACAAAACAAAAACACACGGTTTATGATTTTTCTGTAAGACAACTTGTAAAAGTGCTGTTCTCTTCTAAATCGCCTCCCATTTTCTTCAACCATCAGTTTTAACAACTGCTCTCAGAAATAAGAGGAAAGTGGTTGTCTAGTAAATAATTCGTCACATTCCTAAATAGGGCGGGATGAAACCTTTAAAAACCTGTACCACTTCATAACACACACACACAACACACAAGCACACGCACACTGCACACACACATGCATGCACACAGGACTCATAACACACACGGTGTAAAATAAAAATAGACTGCCTTTCTATTACCTCTGAAAATTTGTGAAGGTTTGGGGACTTCAGACTTACTTATTGTACAAAGAAAATTCCCAGAAACTATGACAAGAAAAGGGGTCTCTAAGAAGTAGAGAGAAGAAAGAGAGGCAAAGAAGGGGCTAGTTGCTGTGTCTGTAAATGGTGCTGAAGACAGAAGGACTTGGGGAAGGGAGAAAAAGAAAACCCATTTCCAAATCTACTGCTTGAAAATTCCCTGTATTTAACCAAACTTCCTTTTCTGTTCCAATTCACTCTGCCTCTATTTCACTTATGCTACAACCAAGAAAGCCCTATTACACGGGAGGCATATTTTAGGAGAAACACGGAGTGATACAAGGCTAGAATAATGGGGGCTTGATGTTGGACAAGTCCAGGCTCTAAGTAAGGAAACTTGGGAGTCTCATGTGATGGATTGGAGACACTATGAAATGCAGCAATGATTATAGGTGACAGGGTTATTATTACAAATTTGTTACTCCTCTGCCTTTATAACATTATTTAGTAAATTTTAATTTCCTAGGCCATAAATCATAAAAACAACAAATTATTCTTAACTCTAATATTTATGTACTAAGGTGTGTGTAAATATTAACATGTGCATACATGTATTGTGTGCATTCTTTAGGCTGTTTCCTGGCTTCTTGAGGCAAACATCTGTGATAAAGACACGATTATACCTAAGTTGAGCACAGCTCCAGGCTTTTGGCAAAGCTCTAAGAACTGAGGTTGTTTCCAAGTCACCCCCACTGCAGCAATGGATCACCATGGAGTTTGCAGTGGGGAGAATCTTAAGACAACCTAAAGACATTTTTGGAGGTCAAATATGATACACTACTTCTTAAAGAATCAAAGGGATTTTTTCCACTCCTTCATAAGGTGCCAGGTAGAAAAACTTTTACCATTCTGCTCTTAGTATATTCTGGATATCAGATGCAACCAGCAAACTGTCTATTCCAAAACAAAAAACAACAACAAAAAAAACCCAAAACACTTCAATTCCTCAAACTCCAAAAGGCAGTACAAATATCCATAAATGAGTTCAATCTGGACTATATAAGGATTTCTGGCAGTTGGCTAAAAAGGCAGTCAAAAAGAGCCAATTTCCCTTACCTCTGGCAGAAGGCCTACCAGTGTGTCACAGTGCATGCTGGGGTCACAAGTGCCCTGTTAGCATCCTGGCTCCTCACCTCCTCTCCTACCCTCAACTCCCTCCAGCTCGTGGGCTTCCCTCCCCACAGCACTCATTCTTCTTATAGCCCTGCTATGCCTGCTGTGTGCTGCCCCCTCTGCTCCTGCTTCTCTGGCTGTCCTTTCTCTATCCCCTCCCTTCTGTTATTCTCCCCCTTTCTCCCAAGTAACCCAGGCCATATCCAGACTGCTGGCCAGGCTGTCTACTTCTTTCTCTCTGCTCTTGACTCTTCCAGATGCCTCTGACTGTTCTTTCTCTCCTATCTACAATTAAAAAACCTTTCCCTAACCATACTATGAATCGGTCATGTCATCATTTTATGCATCAGTTGCCCAACAGGGCACACAGAGACCCCTTTCCAAGGTGCCTAGCCTCTCCGAATCAAGCTGCTAACTTGACTCTGCTAAGATATGGAAAATTTGGTTCTTCTGGCTCCTAATGCCCAGCATCCCTCTTCAGCTGCTTCTTCTCTCTGCCTGCTCTCTCCTTAGAGCTACCTATTCTATCCTGTCAGTTCCTAGAGACTACTGCTGTCACAAAAGTCCTGCTAATGTGTCAGGCAGCTTCTCTCTCCCTGTTGGGAATCTCAACCCATGCAAAGGGATGCCTCTTCTCTGTGATTTTGGACGTTTTTCCCTGGCAAGGCTCTCAGTCCACTTGGGGATGCCCTGGATTGAAATTCTTGCCACCTTCTCTCTTCCATCCTTCCTCTCCCGACATGGTCTCAGCTCCCTCCTGGAGCTTGCTCTGTCTCTCTTGTCTATCTCCTCGCTCTAATCCTAGCTCCCTCCTTGCTAGCTCTGTCTCTCAACTCCATCCTGAAGCTAACTCTGTCTCTAACCATGGCTAACTATTTGTCTCTCCTCATCTCCCCATGGATCTTCCTACTTTTTCTCTGTACTTCTCATTGGCTCACTGGGGGCTACTGTTGGAGACCTGCAAGGTACATCAGGCATATTTCCATGCTCTCCTGGGCCTCTAAGATAAGGGAATCTTCCCGCTGGTGGAGTTTCCTTACATCTTTCCTACCTGCTCTTCACTGTGTTTCTAAAGAATCTCCTCTCTCTCTCTCTCTCTCTCTCTCTCTCTCTCTCTCTCTCTCTCTCTCTCTCTTCTCTTCTCTCTCTCTCTCTCTCTCTCTCTCTCTCTCTTTCTCTCTCTCTCTCTCCTCTTCCCATTCAGAATGCCCCTCCCTCCCCTTCACCTCTTCTCTCATCTCTTTTCTTCCACAAACTCAGAGATTCCATTAAATCTCATTGTCTCACTGCAAATGGCTTGACCTCAGTACATCTCAATGGCTAAATGTGGCACACTAGATTTCCAAATTTTCACACATTGTAACAACTTCTGCCACTGCACAAACGATCTCCAAATCTCTTATCCATAAAGTTTCTCTGCTCTCCACTCTCAAAAAAAAAATCTCTTAGTTCTAAGCCTTCTCTGCTCTTATGTCTGAGCCATCTTTGTTCTGTCTTCTCTAGTCTTTCCCTCTGATGACTAAATTCAGTTTTACAGAGAATCAAATGCCCTGTGTATATGGATAATATTTAAATATTGTCAAATGCTATTCTGCTTTATTTAAAAAGAATTCAGTTCCGGAGTTCGGTTATGGCCTTCCTCTCCAGGTGTAAGAATGAAAAGTTTCCTACAAAATCTGTCTTGGGTCAGGTAGGGTCACTTGCCTTTGTGACCCGAAGAAGGGCAGCAAAACAGAATAACACAGGAAAAGACACTCTGTGCTCTAAAACAGCCGAAACATAAGCTGTTCCCAGTACGGCTCATTGTTCCTTTACTCATACTCCCCTTCTCGAAACTTCCTGTATCTCAGGATTTGTAAATTCACTGGGTGTGGTTAAAAAAATTAAAAAAAAATCTTGTAAAATCTGTAACAAAAAGTTAACTTAAAATTTGTAACAAAAACCGTTGATAATTTAAAAATCTATAGCACACTTACAGCACAGGAAGTCCGCCAAGCCGTAGACCGGCGTTGATCTGTGAAGCGGGTCCTGCCATCACTCACCTCTGGCCCTGCCCACCAGTTCCAGGCAGGAGTCTTGGTTTAGATACAGAAGACCCCTGCCCAGAACCTGGGATCTGTCTGGAAGGGAACTCTGTCTAGTCCTCAGCACCCCAGCTGCTGTTAGAGTACCTGGTGTGGTCCCCGAGAAAGGCCACCGAGGCTGACAACAGTTGCACTGTCAGTCAGAACTTGAGCCCCTCACAGATAAGTTTGCTAACCGAGGATACACAGTCCTCATCAGTTCCAAGCAGGGACTTAGAATCAAGAAAAACTAGAGATGGGAAACCTTCATGCAGACCGCTGTTCTCGTATGTCCCTTCCAGGGGTAGATCAACGTGGTCTAGGGCAGAGAGAGGAGTCAGTAGATCAGGTTGTCGAAAAGTAGCTAGAAAAAGGCCTTCGCAGATTCTAATTTTTGGCACACCCTGCCAAGGACAAGGTATCTGCCTGTTACACAAAGTAACATCCTAGCTCCTCTCATCTTCTCCCCTACCCTAAACTCCCTCCAGCTCACAGGCTTCCCTCCCTGATGATCCTGCTGTTCTCTCTCTTCTCTCAATGTTCAGTTCCTGCTTCTCCCACTAGGTTTTCTCTATTCTCTATCTTCTGCTGTTCTCCCCTGTCTCACAAGAGCTCTGGGCATGTCCTGTCTACTGGCTATGTTCAGTCTACTTCTTTCTCTATACACTCCAGACCTCTGGCTGTTCTCTCTCTCTCTCTCTCTCTCTCTCTCTCTCTCTCTCTCTCTCTCTCTCTCTCTCTCTCTCTCTTTCTCTCATCTATAGTAAGAAAACTTCCCCTTAACCATGCCATGAAGTAGGCATGTCTTCAGTTTATACACAAACTGCTTGTGCCTTGGCTTTAAAGCTGAGTTCCAGATCAGCGCTGCCACCAAACAGCTGTACTATCTCTGCGGTGTTTAAGCTCTCTGAACTTCATTTCCACTTGTAAAAGCGAGCAGAGGCTGGGCAGAGGTGGTCTTCCTCCCTTCTCTGCTGCCGTGAAAACCGATTTCAGATCATTGTACTTCGGAGTTTTTAGGGTCCCAATAAGACAGTTTGTCTAAACTCAGAACAGGGTGAGCCCCTCCCCCCGTCCCAGGTAGAATCCCTTTGATTGGCCATGATCAAGCTAGCTCCTCTGAGCCCCTAGGGGACTCTTCTGGATTGGAGAAGGACCGTAGGGTTCTTATTTCTGTGCCTGCTGCAGACACCAGGCTGAGACCCAGAGCCCAAGGGTTACCGGGACAAACTTGCCGTGGAGCGCTAGCAAAATGCAAGTGAGAGAAGAAACAGGGCAAAACAACAACATAAAAATAGCCAGTAGTCCAGTCACCCTCAGTTTCACACGTGAATTCCCGGAAGGGAAGAAAATTGGTTTGCTTGTTTTTTCCGTGTTGTCACAAGAACGTAAACAAATCTTCAGAGACGTATTAGGTTTATTAATCCAAAGTAACTTCCTTAAAGTTACTTTCTTAAAGTTACTTTCAGAAATGGTGCCTTCTGACTCCTGGGTTGTAACCACAGCCCAGAGTCGACTCACTTTCCCGTTTGAACCAATTGTCAGAAGTGCCAAGTCCACTCGTGCCACACAGGCTCGGGGGGAACCCCTCTCCGGCCACAACATGGATCTCTGCCTGGGCATATCTCTCGGCCCGAGTCCCTCTCCAGCCATGCCAAAGCCATTGAAGACTCGGCCAGCACCAAGCTCTGGTCGTACCCCACCCATACTCTTGCCAGAAAAAAAAAAGCGCTCGAGCTGTAGGGTCTGAGCCCAGGATTCAGCACTGAGCCAAGAAAGAAAGCAGCTCCCCTGCCTTTCTGAACATCTGGACGGAACGGGGTGGCCGTCATGCCATGCTAGCCCCATCTGGATTTCGGCGCGGTGGTCCACAATGGGCAGCGTCCCACATCCCAAGCGTCCCGAAGCTTACCAGAGAGAGGACAGCCCAGATCCATAGCATTTCTGTGCCTGTGAGGGAAAGCCAGCCTAAGTCTCCACCTCTCAGCAGGGTTGAGTCACTTACGCGGGCAGTCCCCACCCCCTCTGTCTCTGGGACTGTACTTTGCCTGGGCCCCGCCCCTGGCGTGCCTGAATGTAGTTCTCAAACGGCTTCCCTGAGCTCTCCGCAGAAATCGCTTTGAACACCTGTATGTCAGTTTTCTGAGGGACCAGACACAACCTATGTAAAGCCCCTGAGTTTGGAAGGAAGTCTTCTGGGGTCGGGGAAAATCCACTGATTCATCGACTCACTGGGGCGGGGAGGGAGTGAGGAGTAGTTAGAGAAGGGGTTGATTGCACAACCGGGCATTCCCCCATCCTGGGTGCTTCCACAGACACGGCCTCAGTTCAAGTGAGAGCCTTTTGCTCCTTTTGCCGTTGAACCCTGGAAAGAACTCCTGAGGGAATTGGACCTTGAATAACTGCTGGAGACGAAGACCAACCTGCCCTCCCTCAGCCTTCGGTACTTTGTCAGTGACTGGACTGTTGAGGCTCCTGGACCAGTTGGAGAGTGGACAGAACGGTAATAACCATAGCAGAGGTGCAGACACTGGAATCCTGATGAGGCAGGGTCCTTCCACAGAGTCCATGATTAGTGCCTGGAGTGACAATCACCAAATAGAAGGTAGAGATACTGGGCTGTGGGATCATGAGGGAAAGCCCATCTTGGTTGCATTTCCCAAGTGGAGAACAAACCTAGATGACTGATGGTCAATCACACAGCTGTGATTAAGACAATGATAACCAAACTAGAAGCCGTAGAGCCGCAGAGGTTAGGTATAGAGTGAGGGACTGGAGGCCAGGGGAGGGAGGATAGATCTTATCAGGAAAGAGAAATAGAACAGATAGTTATAGCTGGGCGGAGAGGGATCAAATTGGGAGGGGAGAGAAGGAGAATTGAGGAAATAGAGAGGGAGACAGCTAAAATGAACTGCTATTTGGGAAGTGATATGAAAACTGGTAACAGAGGAAGCATCCTAACTATATATGCATATATAGATATAGCTATATAGACATACAAAATGGTGTTCTGCCTGCAAGATATACTAGTGGTACAAAGTTTGTGAGATTAACTAACCACTACCTTATTCAACTTTCGGCCCCTTCCACAAAATGAAACACGTATCTGACATTGCTTGGGTGACCAAGAGTCAGAGGCTAGACAGCCCAAGGACCTAGGGTAAAACCAAATACACAAATACACTGCTCTAAAAAAAGAAAGAAACGCTTCAATAAAATGACTCCCAACGCTATTCTGCTACACTCGTAGATCAGGGCCTTACTCAGTCATCATCAGAGAAGCTTCCTCCTGCAGCAGATGGAAGCAAATACAGAGCCCCACAGCCACAAATGAAAGACCCAGGAACACTCAGCTCTACATGAGCTCTCTCCACCAAGTCCCTCTCCTCAGAGCTCAGGGAACCCAGTGGAAGGGGAGGAAGAAGAGCCAGAAGGGATGGAGGACACAAAGAAAAGAAGATTCTTAATCAGAATTAAGAGGGAAAAAACCTCACACAGCTAGTTGTAGTATGCATTGCTATTACTTCCTCATTTTGTCATTGATTATTTCCTGACCAATTTTCTTTGAAAAAAATCAATTCTTGCCATTCTTTATTGTTCTAGTTAATTAACACAGCTCAAAGTCACTATTATTTTGGAAACATAGATAGCACTTTAGTGTTGTGTGAATGTTCTAGAACAGTAGTTCTCAAACTTCCTAATGCTTCTAGACCTTGTAATACAGTTCCTCACCTTGTGGTGACTCCCAATCATCAAATTATTTTACTGTTACTTCATAACTGTAATTTTGCTACTGTTACATATTGTAATGTAAATGCCTGATATGCAGGATATCTGCTATGTGACCCCACGGGGTCTCGACCCACAGTTATAAAGTAAGTTTGTTCAAGGGCAGCACGCAAAGGTCCTGGTCAGGAAGTGGTTCCTGGACCCCACTTCTACTGGTCAGAATGTTTGCAAAATCCCCTGAGTGCTCACCTCATATTTCCACCTCTTCTCTGGAGGATTCATTTAATTAAGAACACACACACACACAAACGCACACGCACGCACGCACACACACACGTATATACGCACACGCAGACACACATGCATGTACGTACGCATGCACACACACACACACACACGCATGCACACAAGCATACATTGAGAGGAGGTGGGGGAAAACATCCTGCGGCATTTTCTTCTTAATTTGTTTTAGTGCTCTGAATCTGGGTTGCCACCCTCCTTCCTGTCTGTGTTCCTTCATTCTGTTTAGCAGGTGTCTCAGCATTCATACCCACACCCTACCCCTCCTCCCCCATCTTGCATCATCTTCCTGGAGTAACCCTGAAGATGCCTTAGGCTGTGCCCGCCTACCACTATTCTGAAAATGGAAGGAAGGAGAGAGCATTTGAAATAAAGCATTCCCTGCAAAAACAAACGGGAAAGAGGAAGGAAGGGGAAGGGGAGAGGAAGGAGGAGAAGTAGAGGGGGTAACAGGGACGGGGTGGGTGGGGGTACAGCACGCTTTGTAAAATGGCACTTGATAAAACCAACAGCCCTTGAGTATCAGTCAGCAACTTTCACTTTCGATTCCGTTTTTCTTAATACTTTACAGCTGGGCAGGGTGAGCGATTATAGAATTACTTTAAAGGTGCTGGCCAGAAAGGGCAGACAACCTGAGGTTTATCCTCAGAACCCACACCTGAAGGTGAAAACTAACTCTCAAAGGGTGTCATCAGACCTCCACATGTGGGAACCCTGACACTCAGATCATGCAAACACACAAAATAATAGTAAGGTAAAAAGGTGTTTAGAGTTTCTTAATCTATGATTTCTCATAGTCTTTAATATTTTAATATATATCGTTATTGTCTAAGGAGTGATCATACCTGCTGCGCCCCAAGTTCTTCCTTATGGAACTTTTGAGGAGTATACATTAAATGAGTAACTCTTGAATGATGATGTTCTGGGTGGAGTACTTTGGATATTTGCACTGGTTAATTTTTGTCAACTTGACACAAATAGAGTAACCTGGGAAGAGAGAGTCTCCTTTGAGGAACTGTTTCCATTAGATATCCTGTGGGCATGTCTGTGGGAGCACCTTCTTCATTGCTGACTGACATGGAGGGCCCAGCCCACTGTGGGCAGTGCCACCCCTAGGCAGATGGCTCTGAGTTGTATAAGAAAGCAAACTAAGAAAGCCAGTAAGAAGTGCTCTTTCCTGGCCTCCCAGGTTCCTGAACCAACTTACCCCACTGATTGTGATTTGTGAGCGCAATATATAAGATGAAGTAAACCCTATTCTCCCTAAATTGCTGTTGATCAACGTTTTATTTCAGCAACCAAAAGCAAGCTAAGACAGTCTTTCTAAAGGTTATTTCTATTCTGCCAGTACATTTTGGAGAGTCACCATGCCTTCAAGTGAAAAAAAAAAAGGAATAAATAAATGATTTTGTGTATCCAAATGTTACCCATGCATGTCACCGTGTCCTCTTTTACTCTCTGCCTTATTCCCCGAGACAGGTTGTCTCATTGATCCCGGAGCCTGATGTTCTATCACCTAGCCTGACTGGAGGCTCAGAAATCCCAAGAAATCTTATTTCTGTCCCCACCTCACCAAATCTGGAGTTACAGGAGGATGGCTATACCTGACTTTTCTGGTGGATGCTGGCGATCTAAACTCAGGGATTCATGCTTGCATCGCAAGCAATCTTACCCACTGAACTTTGTCCACACCTCTAACAAATGCACTCTGTAATAAGGTTTCAGGCACTCCAGTGGATGTGAGGAGCGTTTTGTACACTCACACTGTCTTACTTGAGCCATGCCATGCAAGTTAAAGTACATTTTTACTGTAAGAATAACTGCTTCTAAATATTTTACCTATCACTCACATATACGTCTGCCTCCATAAAAAAAAACTTAATAGGATAAAAACCCATCAGCTTTTACTGTGGGAAATATTTTTGTTCTCTCTTCAATGGAGGAAGTTTTAAATCTTGTTGTTAGCCAAACTGCTTTGACTAATTAGCAATACATTGATTTAATAGTTTCCAACCATAGTGAACATCCTTGCCTATTTTTTTTCTTTTTTCACCCTACATCTCTTCTCCTCATTCCTAGTAACAGGATTTCCAAGGTGGTTCTGGAAAAGCTGCCCATCTCCCCTCTCTATGACTATCTAATAGGAGTAGTTGTTTCAGTTAGAGTCAGTGCTTTCCAGGGAGTGAGAAACAGAATCAACAGAATAGAGAATGGATGCATGGATGGATGGGTGCATGGATGGATGGGTGCATGGATGGATGGATGGGTGCATGGATGGATGGATGGATGGATGCATGGATGCATGGATGGATGGATGCATGGATGGATGGATGGGTGCATGGATGGATGGATGGGTGCATGGATGGATGGATGCATGCATGCATGCATGGATGGATGGATGCATGGATGGATGCATGGATGGATGGATGCATGGATGGATGGATGCATGGATGGATGGATGCATGGATGGATGGATGCATGGATGGATGGATGCATGGATGGATGGATGGGTGCATGGATGGATGGATGGGTGCATGGATGGATGGATGGGTGCATGGATGGATGCATGGATGCATGGATGGATGGATGCATGGATGGATGGATGGATGGATGCATGGATGGATGGGTGCATGGATGGATGGATGGATGGATGGATGGATGGATGGATGGATGCATGGATGGATGCATGGATGGATGGATGGATGCATGGATGGATGGATGGATGGATGGATGCATGGATGGATGGATGCATGGATGGATGGATGCATGGATGGATGGATGGGTGCATGGATGGATGGATGGGTGCATGGATGGATGGATGGATGCATGGATAGATGCATGGATGGATGGGTGCATGGATGGATGGATGCATGGATGGATGGATGCATGGATGGATGGATGGGTGCATGGATGGATGGATGCATGGATGGATGGATGCATGGATGGATGGATGCATGGATGGATGGATGCATGAATGCATGGACAGGTGAATAGACAGGTGATAAACGTATGATAGATCTTTAGAAATTGGTTCACATGATTGCAGGATCTGGTATGTCTAGAGTCTATAGTATATGTCAGCCAGATTGAGACCCATGAAAGAGTTGTAGTTCAAATCCAAAGGCAGCCTGCTGGTGGGCTTCCCACCTTTTCAAACATGATCAATCTTTTTCATAAAACATTGAGCTTCTTGGCTAAGGCCTAGTCACATTGTAAAGGGCTATAATTTTATTTTTTAAAAAAAACCTATAGATTTTGATTTGAATTTCATCCAAAATAGAGTGTCTCAAAACATAAATATTATTTGACTAAATATATGGGTACCACAGTCTAGTCAGCAAAACAAAAAATATCAACCATCAAAGAAAAGCTGTCACCGGCTCTGGAATCAGGGTACATATGTGTGTTAGGAACTCCACTTGGCCAAAGAAAACACTGTATCATATTCAGTTGGAGTAAACCTTGGGGTCATTGGCTGGAAACAACTGAGCCACAAACTCTTTCTCACTGGCTTTGAAATGAAAATGAAGACATCTGTGAGATGTGCTATTGGTATAGTTGGTTGTGGGAAAAAACCGTTCATAGTTTGACAGAACTAAAAGCAGAGTGCTCACACTGAAAGGAAGCCCTGTGGAAAGATGGGGTCTGGGGTTCCCCTGACTCCTGGATGACTTATCCTTAGGACTGAAACTTGGTTTCCCCACAACTGCTACCCTGTCAATTCTCAATTTAAATGTATGCCAAATTCTTGCAACTCTCAGGTTCTTCAGGTACCATTAAAGCTTAAAGTCAATATAAGAAATCCTTTCTTACCGATAATAATTGCTCAACATTAGCTATTCTGTTTTCAAACTTTAATGAGAAAGATTACCTCCACACTCCCTTAGAGACTGCCTGACATCAAGGGAGATGCTTCCTCTACTTCCTGTCACTAGAGGGCATCAGAACTTACACTTACCAAATAACTGATCAAATTTTCTATCAACCAATAAAAATGTATTTCGCTTCGTAGACAGGGAAAAGGAAGAACTTTTAAGTTCACAAGTAACATGCAGTGCTGGTCATACAGATATTTTCACGCCCCTAAACTATTTCTTACGGGTCGAGACTATGTTTACAAAATGCTTAGCACTCACAGAAGGCAGCTCCAAAGTACACATCGCTAGTCCCGAGGTAGTTTCATTGGAGTCACAGACAAGATGAAAAGGAAGATTAATTATCTGGTTTCTATTGTCCTTTCCTGAACTACATCCTGTACAAGCACGGTCACATGCCTGAAGGAACAGCACTAAGAAAAGAGCTCCAGAGCCTAACTGATGAGTCAACCATGCCTAGCCCCTGAGATGTGGAAGAAACTGTATAATCTTCAAAGTCTCCCACCATGAAAACTGGTACACCACCAACATCCCTCTTGACCAATCACATGGGGATGATGATGTATTGAAGAGTATCCAGAAACTGTTAAGTTTTTTTGGCCTAATAAGCCTCTCCGCCAATGCAATAATCCAAATCAGACCAAATTAGAAAAAGGCCAGGTTTAATGGACGCCAGTGCTCCCGGGTGGCCCTTCAAATACCACTCCCCTTCCCCAAGAAAGACAGGGAAACCAGGAAGAGGGGAACGGAGAAACAGAAGACCACATGTTTGTTCTTTGGGGGGGCAGTTTAAATAGCCTGTGGGAGTGATCTTGACCCTCTCTGGGGAGGGGTCACCATTTGTCAGGTTTTCTCAGAGGTGAAGTTTGAACTGAGGCAACTCCCAGGGGAGGGGGCATGAAATGGAGCTTTCCACCCAACATTCCAAAATGGATGCCAGGGACTGGGGTGAAGCCCCCAGCCAAACATTCCATACTTTTTTGGTTAAAGATGTTAGGGGCTGAAGGGATGCCTTCAACCAAACACTGAGATGCATTTATGTGGACCGGGATGGGGGTGGGGAGTGGGGACACTGGCAGGTAGGTAGGTGGGGAAAATAGCTGATCAACAAACCCAGACATCAACACCCAAGTGAGCGTCCTTCCGCTGCCATTTCTGCATGTAGGGCTGCACCAAATAGAGCCATTCCAGGACTGCAAGCATGACAAGCGCACTTACAGCCAGGTTCTCAGAACTGACACACAGAGGGAACTTGTCTTCGGAAGTGTCGGAAGTGCTGACCTGGTGTTGATGGGGTTTAGACTCAAGTGGGCTCCACTGAAGACAGTATTAGACATGATGAACTTGCGCCATCTCTACACGGGGAAAGATGAGTAAGGGGCTGTAAATTACTCAGCATATCTCATCCTACTTCTGGGTGTGCCCGTCTGACAAGTGTGTCATTTTTCTATAATCAACAGGACACCTGGCTAAAACCGACCTCTGTGTTTGGGTGGAAGCATCACCCCAGCCCCTGGCATCTATATGTCCAAAGTGTTTGGAATGTTCGGGTGGATGCTCCACCCCAAGCCCCCTCCCCTGGAGTTGCCTCAGTCCTGACTCAGCGCCTGAGGAAGTTCACAATTAGTGACTTCACCCCCCACCCCTGCAGTGTATTAAAAGCCCCCATCTCATGGTTTCCTCTCGTGGTCTTCTCAACTTTCCCTGGGGCCACCCAGGAATGTTGTGCTCAGAATAAACCTGAATTTATTTTCTCAGTTTGATTGGCTTATTGCATTAGCGGTGACGGACTCCCATTAACGAGGAATTTAAACTTAGCAATCTGCCCAACTCATGGCCAAATCAAAAATTCAACATCACTTAGCTGATTATTATCACAGTGTGTTAGTCATTTCTTTCTTTTTTCTTTTTAGATTTGCTTTTTTTTTTAAGTGTATGAGTGTTTTGTCTGAATATATATTCTGCATGTGGTTGCTGGGAACTGAACTCAGGACCTTAGGAAGACCGCTAAACCATCTCTCCAGCCCCCTTCTGGATGTATATTCACCACGTGAGTGATATATATATATATATATATATATATATATATATATATATATATATATATACATACACACACATATATATATACGTGTGTGTGTTTAAGCAAAATGTATTTTTAAAAATCAACTTACTTTGTTTCTTCAATCATTTTATTTTTAAAACAAGACATTACATGATAGTCAAAAATGGAAAATCAACATTCCTTACCAGAAATAGAAAATATCTATAAAAATAAATATCAAGTAAAATATTTGCCTGCATGCCACTAAAATTATTTCCCAGGTCATTACCAGTTAGAACCTTATAGCTCTGGAAGAGTTGGGATCAGGCAGGGTAGTGCCTACTCTCGGCCTTGTCCTGAGACCTGCCCCCCAAATGACAAACTAAGACTCTCAAACATGGCCTTCGGTCCTGGCAGAGAGATGATGTGAAAGAAAATACTGGGTCAGTGGGGTGCCAGTGGGTGGGGGTGGGTGAAGGACTTTATCTCTGAAGGCCCATCTAGTTCTAGTGGAGTGGGATCAGAACCTCTGCTTGCAAGGCCCTTCCCTGTCGGCAGATGCTTTGGGGCAGTTAGAGGGAGACTATGTATAGGAAGACAGGAAGACCACAGTGAGCCCTGTGGAGCTAGAGAAAAATCATGAAGCTGAAGTTGAGAGAGAGAGGACAAGAGAACCCAGGCTTCATTTAGAGTCTAGGGTGCTTGAGTCAAAGCAGCGCTAGGTGCACGCATGATTTCCTGGAAATGGGAGCTTTAGTCATTTATAGAGTAGAACTGCTGGCTGATACACTGCCAGCAAGGAAAAAGAATCTAGAAGGGCTGGTTTGTTAGACTGTGTCCCTGCTCAGGGAAGCTTTTCCTTTCTTGGGAAACTCCCCACTCGAGCAACTTACTGTGAAGAGCAGATGCCAGGGACTCATGCGTGCTCCAGTTCAGTTACTTCACCAGCTAAGCAGAATTTGACTCTTTCTCAGCCTGTTTTCTTGCTCAGTAAACAGAAGCCTACTAATAAAACTGACTTGCATGAGAATTTTCCTTATGTTCTGCCATTTAATTATCATTTAACAAATGACTTTCTCAGGACCTAGCCCTTTCTAGGTTACCTATAGTTACCAACACTGATACTAGCATTTAAATTTGTAGTTCAATTTTTTCCCAGTGCATGATCTTGGGGGACACATTCAAAACCCAAGCAAGAAGTGAAAAGAATCATTGGGTCAGGGTCTTCATTCCCATGAGAATCTGTTGTTGCCTCTTATTACATCTCAAGATGAAATAAATCTCAATATCTTTCTTCCTCTTCTCCTCTCTCTCTCTCTCTCTCTCTCTCTCTCTCTCTCTCTCTCTCTCTCTCTCTCTCTCATTACTTTGGCATTTAGCCAAGCAAAAATGACTGAACACAAGAACAAGATTTTTTTTTTTAGGTTGAGAGAATTTGGGCCACGTGGACTTTTGAAGTTCTTAGTATATTAAAGAACAACTATCAATAAAATTACTGAAATGGGATATCTTTAATGCTTCCATATGGCCCACTGATGCTTTTAATACTTAAAACTTAAATTCAGAATTTCATCTGTGTCACAATGCCATCTGACATTTAACATGTCAATATCCTGGTATCACTTGAGACTCTTTCTGACCTATGTAGTCAGAAAGTTGGAGAGAGCTGGTGGGTGGAGAAACTTGGAATCACGAAATTAATATTCAGCATTTCAAACCTGATTCTCCTTCCTATACTTCTGGGACCTGAGCGCCACTCTTGACTTAAGTTTCCTCGCTAATAGAGGACCTTCCAGTGTTTAGAAATCTGCCTTGATTCTGTAACTTACTGTAGGTTGACAAAGTTTTGCTTGACATTCACAGTGCAAAGAGCAATACTTGTAAGCAAAGCTAAAATTGTTCCATATTAAAAATTGGTGATAGGGGAGTGGCAAGGAGGCTCAGCAGGTAAAGGCACAAGCCTGACAATCTGAGTAAAGCCACAGGACCCAGGTGGTGGGAGAGAAATGTAAGTCTGATATTCCCCGACATACACACATGCACTCACACATACGTGCGCACACACACACGCACACACATACACACGAGCAAGAGAGAGGGAGCTCCCTTTAACATGCCCAATCCTGCACCTTAAGAATTTTTCATCCAGGCAAAAAGAACAACGAGGCAGCCTGACTTTCTAATTATAGTAAACTGGGGATAGCGGGAGCAATGGATATTCTTATAGCAGCTTCCACACTGAGTAAAGACCCTGCGACAGTATTCCTCAAGCTGGCAAGTCAACCAATGGATTTGAGTAGTTGGATTATATGTTGCGGAAGGGTAGTTTAAGGTGTTACTTTTATTCATGGCATGTGACACTGACCTTGGCTTGACTGTGTGTGGAAGCTTTCCACAGTATCAGTCCTCTTAAGTTTCTCCTTTCCCTGGGAGGTCAGTCCTTGCCCAGGGTAATTCAGTGACTAGATGGGCTATAGCCGTGAACTTGTAAAGCCCAATTCCTTACAGCCCTGTTGTTCTGGTGTCCCCATGACCACGGAACTGCAAAACCTGGTTGTTTTGTTGTTTAGTCACATACTTGGCTTCCTGCTGATTCATAGCATACCTTTGCCATATTCTTTTCTTAAATCTTCAACTTGCTTGGACTGCAAAGATGGCTCAGTGGTTAAGAGCACTGGCTGCTCTTTCAGAGGTCCTGAGTTCAATTCCCAGCACCCATGTGGTGAGTGCATCTGCAGCTGTAGTCTCATGGAGTCAGACGACCGCTTCTACTGTGCAGAAAAATGTACACACAGACAAAACATCCACATATGTAAAATAAATCAAGCTTTCAAAAAGTCCTAGGCTTTCTTGACTAACATCGTAATATAGTGAACTAAGAACCTCTTCATTGCATTGAGTAAGACCTAGAGAAGGAAATTAGCTGTTTGTAACGATTCTTCTCTGTAAGAATGATAGCTTACAAAGCCACACAAACTAGATGGAAATACAGAATAATTAAGATGGTATGACCATAACTTCACGCTCGAACTTCCTGATTTTCAAGTCTCAGCATAGAATAAACCACTTATAGCATTATTAAATGCAATCATATCTAGTGGTGCAGGCCTGGAATTCCAGCTACATAGAAGCTGAGGCAGGGGAACCACACCCAGCTTCTTAGGAGACTGAGCCCAGGGATCCCAAGTTCAAGGCTTTTTTGAGAAAATTGACAAGATGCCATTTCAAATTCAAAAGTGTACAGAAGGCAGGAGATATAGCTCAGTGGTAGAGTGTGTATTTAGGGCGTGTCGTGAGACCCTGAATTCCTTCCCCAGTACCACAAACATCATTGTTAAAGTTGAAGCCTACTCCATTAAAGTCTGAGAAGGATAAGTGGCTGGAGTCGCCCAGGCAGAAAGGATATAATGACCTGAAAGGACCCAAGATGTGGCAAGAGTGTAGCCAATTCAGTCCATCAGCACGTGAGAACAAAGCCGCCTTTTTCTGCCTGGAACATTTTCTCTGTTGTATTAATTGACCGTCTTCACAGTTGTGTTAGGGGAGAGGTGCAGGAAAGTTAGTGAACTCGATAGCCTCCTGCCAGGCCTGTTACTTAATTCTATTTACGATGGCTCCATATCGTAAAATGTGTCTCTGCTCCAGACACAAGTTTGCCTTGAATGCATAAACACATATTTTTCCTATCAAGAAAAAAAAAAGACCTTAGTTCCTTTCAAGCACACTGAGCTTTTCTGTGAACCGAAGAAAAATTGGCTGGATATCTGCTGTGTCCCTCGGCCAATCAGGAGAATGTGACCATAAATGTCCATGAATTGCCCCTTCTGGGAATCTCTGCTTTTTTTATTTCTGTCCTGGGGACTTGTATCTTACAGTTCTGAGCCACACCCTCTGCCTTTTAGTTCTGACTTTTTTTTTTTCGCTTCTGAAAAGATGTTTAAGTTCAGTGTGATTGCTCATTGAAAAATCCACTGCTTCTTACATGAAAAGTCCTTAACTTACTTGTGCACTGGCATTGCTGCTGCTGCTGCTGCTGCTTCTTCTTCTTCTTCTTCTTCTTCTTCTTCTTCTTCTTCTTCTTCTTCTTCTTCTTCTTCTTCTTCTTCTTCTTCTTCTTCTTCTTCTTCTTCTTCTTTATAATCATAACTAACCCAATAGGATCACTCAGTATGAAACAGGCACAATTGTAAGTGTTTTGTAAATATGGTTATTTTTCAGGGTCACAGAAGTTCCCATAATACCCTGCTGCACAGGGAAAGTAGCAAAACAACCCAGTAGGAAGGCTCATGCATCCATCACAGAGAGTAAGTTACAGAGCTGGGATTTGAACAAAGGCAGTTGTTCCCAGAATTCTGCACTATGCTACTTTTATACGTCTTAGTTAATAATTGAGAATTCAAAAATATTCCAGACCCTTTCAGATATATATTTTTTCAATTCTCAGGCTCATCTGATTCATATAAATGGGACAAATTCACATTCAGGTACATCTGAATAGGTACATCTACATAAACTCTGTGGTTTATACAACAGCAGTGCATCTCTTGTCTTATGGTGAATGAGACCATTTGCCTCAGGTTTTGTTTTCCTTTTTTTTTTAAATAAAAAGTTGATCTTAAACTTTCCAATAACCCATGCTCAGGCTAAAATACATAGTACTGGGGCCTGAGACACTTTTTCTGGGATGATCATTGCCTAGCATCCTCTCCACCTCTTTCTCATCTCTACTTCTCTATTTTCCTACTGATCTCAACACTCTCTCTTTATAGGGCATCATCCACCCATCTAGCTCTTTGTAACACTATTAGCAAAGTAGATATCAGAGGGCTGGGGGAAGGGCCGTAGTCAACCTTATCTTCACCCTTCCTTATGTCTTAGGAACAGATTTCTCCATTTTGCATTCCTACGCTTGAATACTAGTATAGTTCTCACTCAGTTCAGAATTTATTCCCTGATTCTCACGTCGTGAACACAGCTAAAACACGAAACGCCATAGCCCACCAGTGTTGGAGCGTAAGACACCCGCCAGTCCCCTTACAAGTAGGCATTCCTCTGTCTGCCCTGTGATTAATATGGGGTGAATACTTATCAAGAGCTTGATTGCACCAAACAACTGATATATACACAGCCTTATCTCATCTTAACGTTTGGTGTCTCTTCTTATTCTTGTTCTTCATATGGAGAAACCAAAGTCTGTAGAATGAAAGTAAAATGGACATGGCTGGTTTGTACTAAAGCCTCCTCAGTTCACATTATCAAATGAGTCACTTTCTCTTTGATGTTACCATTCCCTAATTCTGAATTCCTAGCAGCTGGCCTCCCTGGGTTCTGTCCCCACCCTGTCACCCAAATATCTCTGCTAAAAGGACCCTCGTTGAGCCTCACTCACTTCCCATATAAGGCAACCTTAAAGATTTGTAGCCTCTCCTGACTCACATTACCCAATCCTGACCTTTCCCAACTTAGAGCTTCCTTGGCGTGATTGAGGAACAAGTGAGAAGGTACCAATGAGGACTACAACTGTAGCTTCCTGTCTTTTAAAATGAATACTTGAAATCAATCTAGATTCCCCTGGAATTGCATTATTGTTCTTTTATTTATCAGTAGCTACTCGATCTTTCATGGCGCGTGACATGCTCCTCATTAGAATACAAATACCTGAGAAGATGTGTTTTTGCCCTGTTTCTTTTCTAAAAATATTTTTCATTTTTGAGATTATACTATAATTATATCATTTCTACCTTCTCTTTCCTCCCTCAAGCCTTCCTGTTTCTTTCCATGGAGACTTTGAGCTTAAATTTGGATCCCCAAGTCTTTCCCTAATTCTACAATTTCTAATAAGGGCCAACCGACTGTGGAGGTCCCACAGAACTTCAGGAGGCAGGCAGGATAAGGATGGTCCCAGGTTCCTTTCACAGTCCTGCTCTATAAGAATGGAGGAGGATGACACATTCGAGGACATGTCAGAGTCATCCGTGGCCTCTCTGCACCTGTTTAGGGTAGATAGGACGCTTCAGTTCTCATCCTGCTCTGGATGTTGCTTTTCCTCTCACTGATATTGAGTTATGGCATCCTTCTGCAGCCTCTGGTACCTTCAGTTCTTATGTGAAACACCAACAGTCTCCTCTCTTTAGGATGTGCAAATCTATACCCAGCACTCCGGCTTCTTAACTTTATATTTCAAGTGTATTTATTATGCGCCATTTCCACTTATTTTTCTGCCCATTCTCTCACATTCTTCCTGTGCCTAAACTACACTCTTTCATTTACACCTAGGCCAGGAAACCAGAAGATTGTACACAGTAAAGCAAATAACTAAATCAACAATAAAATTCCCAAAGCAAAGAAGTTCGTTGACAGGTCTTCCAAAACACAATTTTCTCTGATAGACTTTGGCTTCCTTTGTCTGTTGGCATCCAAAATTAGCTTGGTAGGGTCTTGACAACAGGCTATGTAGCCTAGGCTGGCTTTGAATTCACTCTATAGCTCAGACTGGCCTTTTGCACGCCAGGATAACTGGCGTGCACCATCACACCTGACCTCACAAAGCCTGCTTTATGATAATGGTGTTAATGCTGCTTCTGATTTATTGATTACTAGCCACAGAGGAAAACACAACATGGCTCTGTGACTACACATCAACACCATCGAATCAAAAGATGAAAGAGGAGCCACTGTGAAGCCCAGAACCTTCTGTACTTTCCTTTTTCTTTCGGAGATTTTAGTTTTCTGATCTATGAACTGAATGACAACAGAATGAACTTCCATTTACTATGAAGGCTAAAGGGGATGTTTCACATAAGTTATGTTTCACAGTGCCAGCTGTGCAGTAAGCCCTTAGGTAAAATTCTAGACATTAGAAAGGAGGGAGGGAGGGAGTGGGGCTGTGGTGATGCACGCCTTTAATCCCAGCACTCAGGAGGCAGAGGCAGGCGGATCTCTGTGAGTAGTTTGTGTTCAGTCTGGTCTACAGAGCAAGTTCCAGGTCAGTCTGAGCTACACAGAGAGACCCTGCCTCGACAAACAACAAACAAAACAAAAATAAAAAAAGGAAGGGTCATATCTATCTTTGGGCATTACAGGAAACCTTTAAAGTAATCTTGCTTAGCTCTAACATGGGTTAGCAGCAGAGAAGATTGAGTTTAATACCCCCCTCCCCCCCGCTCTTGGTATGTTGCCACAAAGAACCTCCCTTCCTTGGCAGGACCATGTATTGAGGATCTGGTGTCAATGGAGTGTCTTCTCTTGCATGGGCCTGCCTGATTGGCCTTTCTTCCTTTTCTTGAGATTGAGTTCACATTGAGTAGAGCATCTTCCCACTCTTACCCTTTTCTTGAGAGGGAAGAGTAGGTGTGGTGGTGGTAGACTTTTGTGCTCAAAACAGGTAGGTTAGTGTGTGGCTGACACCCCATTGCAGAAGCCAGCAAACTCATGCGGAGATGCAGAGATGTTTCCTGCATTTTCTATGCTTGTGTGAAAGAGGTAGCCAAGAGCTTATCCTGGCTTTTAAAATATTTGAACAGTTCTTGACAAGAGCAATAATTCATTAGGTACCAGAAGGGCAACCAACCAACCAATCAATCAGCTTCTATAACAGATCTCCAAGAGTTTTCTTTGCTGGTTACACAAAGAAATATGGAGTGCACAGGCAAAAATCCCCTTATCCAGATGGAAGCATTTCAAGCCCAGTGAAACTCCACTATAGGTATTGATTTGGGGTTAAGGCTCTGTGACAATTCAGTTACATTCAAGGAAGGAATTATTGAATTCCATTTGCAAACCTCATCTCTACCCAAACCCATACATTCATGCTTTGGTTTACTTAATGAAAAAACTTCCAACCCTCTTTGTTCGGCATTTTATTTCTTTCATGGCTTCAGATTGCTTAGACGTGCCATCGCTCTCAATACTCAGTGTGGTTTTCTTTTTTTTTTCTGAATCAATACTATCATTAGAGATCTACTCATATTCAAGACATATAACTGACATGTTAGTCATTTTCAAGTCACTGATGGGGAAGGAGGTTTAAATTCAAGAAATTTGAGATCAAATTATTTAAACTAGGTCAATGCAATATAATGGCTATTTAAATATGATGAATGTCTTTCTCCATTTTACATGATATTTATGAAGGACCAACATATTGTCCTTCATTCTCTCAGTCTGTGTATTTGTGAATACATATTGTCTCTTGCTTTTACTGTCCTATGTGGCAGTGTAATTTGTTAATACATTATACATTATATATTATATAAGTGTAGATGAAGATTTTTCTCTGTCCTGGTTTCTCTCCACCCACCTGGTCCCCACAGTTGCTTATAAAATAAGCAATCTGAGGCTTAATATCAGTTACAATTGTTTGACAAATGGCCTCGACTTCTTACGGCTAGCTCTTTCTTCTAAATTAACCCATTTCTATTACTCTATGTATCATCACATGTTAGTGGCTTATGCATGATGCCCTGGTATCTTGCTTCCCTGGTGGTTACATGGCATCTCCTTGACTTCACCTTCTCTTTCTCCCTATCTTTGTTTCAATTTCCCAGCTATGTCTATATTCTGCCTGGCCATTGGCTGAAGTAGCTTTATTCATCAACCAATAAGAGAAACATATAGTCACAGCATACAGAAGGACATACCACATCATTTAATTGTTATAACTAATTAAGGATGACAGTCTGTAGTATGATACTCATATAAAAGGAAATGTAAGATTCAGTGGTGGGACAATTGAATAAGGACCTTAAGTCTGAGGGGGAATTTGGATTTGGGTGGTAACTGATTGGGGAGTCTTATGAAGTGGCTCCTGCTGAGACCTACATCATAACATGCAAAATTAAACCCCCAACTCCAGTTGTGTGACCCTGTGATTCAGACCGGCAGTCCTGGTCCAACATGCTAATTCTGCACTGAACACACCTCAAGGCTAAGGGAAAATGACAACTCCCACGTACTTGAGGCTCCAAAGTTGTGAACTTCCAAGGAATTACCCAGTCTTTTTCTACTCGGAGAGGACATTGGACCAGATTTTGACCATTCTTTGTTTGAGAATATTTATCAAGCGCCCGTTACATAGTGGCCCATCATGAGACTACAGCAATGAAGAAAAAAAAAAGAGAGAGAGAAAAGTGTGTGAGATGGCTCAGCCGACAAAGAACTTGCCAGCCACTTGAGTTCAATCCCAGGGTCTTACAAGGTGCTAGGAAAAAATGGAACCCTGCATGTTCTTCACACATGTGCTGTAGAATTCACATTGCTACACACACACACACACACACACACACACACACACACACGTGTGTTGGGTTTTGTTTTGTTTTGCTTTAATTTCTTACCCCCATAGAATTTATAGTTTAGGAGAAAATCAGTCCAGGCCTGATTGGCTCATTCCAGAGTTCAAAGATATGTTTACTGGAAGTTCCTTCTGTCTGTCTCTAGATCCCTTCTTTTCTGGGCTTTTTTTCTTTGCATATGAGATTTCTGACCTATTAAGACACAGAGAATGGAGAAAGGGCAGAGATGTTATTTCTTCTGTCTGTTCTACAACAAACACAACATAAATTCTTCTGGCAGTGTGTGTGTGTTTGTGTGTGTGTGTGTGTGTGTGTGTGTGTGTGTGTGTGTGTGTGTGTGACAAAGAGAAAGAGAGCAAGCTTTTAAAAGATAATGGCTTCTGGGGGCAGAGACTCAGTTTTCTCCAAGGATGTGGCCCATGATGCAGTGAGTGGCCCTTCAACCTCAGCCCTCCAGCTGTGCTACAGTGGGGTCCAGTGAAAAAGAAGATATGAGTTGGGAAGCAAATAACGGAGTCTGAGAGAAGTTGGACATGGAAAGGGGTGGCGTGATAAAAATACATTGCACACAGGTATGCAATTCTCAGAATAAATAAATAAAATAATTCGGAAAACAGCAACATATTTCCTACTCTTTAGATTCCTAGCCTTTAATAGTTCCTGTTTTCGGTCCAGTGGAATGCCCTTTACCTGTTTCTGTCAATAACTGCAAACATTACTTAAACAGGGGACCACATGCCACAGATTTCCTGACCCCAGAACATTAGTACACTTGTTAAGTTCCAAAAACTGCTTCCTAATTAGGAGAAAAGAGATTTATTTTTACCAAACAAAGCTTAAAGTGACTTTGCCAAGGTCAATGGTCAGATGGAATTCGCAGAAATATTTTTATTACTTACTAACCATCAGCTGATCTATCTAGGTACTCAAGAAGAATGGCCCTTAATAAATTGTGTTCTGTGATGGGACTGCTTCACCCAAAATTTTCAACCCAATGGATAGGGCTTTGGTTTTGTTCTTCCCTTTAAAGCATGAAGCATGAATTTAAGGCGCAAGCCCTCCAAACATCTCTCTATGGGGAACTAGAATGGTCTTCTGTTTGCATTGGTTTCCTAGCAAAGGCTTAAGAACTTAATTGAATTACCAGGTGACTAATTAAGCCCTGAGAACTTACTCCTTCATCAAGTAGCCAAGCTGCCTTTTATCATTTTTTAAAAAAAATCATTTATGAGTCATCTCAACGTTTCAGCTCTAATTTTAAAGTTTAATAGCTTAAGGCTCTGGGGCTGGTGATATGGGCCAGTGGTAAGAGCTTTTGCCTAGGAAGCCTAGGGTCCTGGGTTCAATCCCTGGGACCCTCTCAGCATTTTCAGGGTAAGATGGGAGGCAGAGACAGGACACAATCTCCACATCTTGCCAGCCAGCCGCATGCAGTATGCATTAAGGCAGAAACAAGGTCCTTTCTTAACAAGCTGCAAAGGGAGAGGTGACTTCTCAACATGGCCCTCTGATCTCCACACACATGCCATGGCACATGTGCAATGGTATTTACACACACACACACACACACACACACACACACACACACACACACCATACACATCATACAAATATCCCACATGCGATGATAATGATTAAAAATGAATGCTCTGAAGCCATATATGCAACTCTGCAACTGGCATCCACAGAGCAGCGTTTTGAGGGCCTTGCTCCCCAGCATCTTGTGTGATTTTGATGGCATCAGAGCCTCTAGGAGGTGAGACTTGGTGACAGAATAAGGGGAGGTCTTTGAAGCTTATGCTTGCCTCTGGTCTTGGATTTTTGTTTCAGGTCTACTGTATGGGAAGCATCTCCACCACAAGCTCCTATTGCTGGAAACTCCACCATGCCTTCTGGGCCATGAGAGACTGTGCTCTCTAAAACCGTGGGCGAGAAATGATGGCTCAGCAGTTGAGAATGCATACTGTTCTTGCAGAGGACCTAAGTTTGCTTCCCAGGACCCGCCCTTGAGGATCTGACACCCTCTTCGGTTTACGTGGGCATCTGCATGTGTATGCAGTCAGCCACACACAGACAGCAAGCACTTACATAATTCAGTGTTTTTAATTTTAAAATACATGAGCCGAACTGTTTCTCCTCCCTCGGGCTGTGTCTGCTAGATGATCTGCCATTGTGATGCAAACGTTAGGAGTTCAGTACCCCATCCAGGGCTCCCTGTCAGTGCCTGGTGTTGATAAACTAATTGACTGCTGAGAATGATGCAATTTAGCAAGGGGAAGGAAGGGACCATGACTAGTGAATTGTTTTCTTCATTGTGAATTGCATAGAACGGTTTCACAGTTGTTGCCCTGGAAACTTCTGGGATTGCCCAATCACTTTCTCCATTAGTTCCTGCTTCTCTTCAAGACTTTCAGACAGGGGCTGAAGACAGGGCTCAGCACTTAAGAGAGCTGGCTGCTCTTGCAGAGAACCCTGCCGTAGTCCCTAGCACCCATACGGCAGCTCAGAACTGTTTGTAATTCCAGTTATGGTTCTCGAGGTTCCACATGTGAAAGGAGGGGAGGCACCCTGACATGCCATGAGCGCCATGGCAAAATGGCAGTAGAGAAATCAAACATAGAAATTAAAATCACTTTTAGAAAGACTAAGGATTTATGAGTTTGGGTTTTTAAATTTCATATCAGTTCAACTTTGATTTTATATTATTCAATGTTTTTTACCCCTAGGAACCCAATCCTGTATATAAACATATGCACCTTCAGGCTCACAATCTTTAGACTGTTTCAGAACTGCTTTTAGGATTCTCAGTTAGACAGCCCTTGAATAACCAAATCAGAAACTCATTAAAGGGTAAATGTGCTTGCTTAGATGGTGTAGATGCAATATTGGAACCAATGGAGAGAATACTAAAGGAAAAGCCATGTCACTGTGTGGGCTTGCTAGCGGTTTCTACATGAAGGAACACGTAGGCTAGGCTTTCAAGGGTTTTAATTATTCCTATCAGTAGGTAGTATTAACTCCAACCGGATGGTTACTGTTTAAACATGTATATTACAATCCTCTTAATAACTCCTTCAAAAATACAGAAGACACACGTAACATGGTGATTCACAAATTAGTAAATATAGAAAATATTCAAGTGCTATAAATGATGGTGGGGAGGAGAGAACAAAATAACAAAGGCAGCATATATGAGCTTGTCATAAAATGGCTGAGCTAATTTGATCATTTCAAATATTTTATTATTTGTTAATAGGCTAATTATAACAGAATATCAATCAGTTTCCTAAGCTTCTTTTGGGACATGTCATTACTGTACAAACAATAACTCCTCTCTCACATTTTTGCAGTCCAAAGCCCAGACAACAACTAATTTTAAACTGATCTGTTCTTTTATTGGTGAGGACTTGGAGATTTTGTTTCATCTCATTTAAGATGGTCAATTAACAAGCATCCCCACGAGCTAGCAGTATTAAGGTTTTCTACCCTTTTCATGCATATGCTGCCAAGAAACCAGGTGTGTATGTGAACGCTCTATCAGAGCCCCATCCTGTGACCATTGGTTCTTGGCTGCTTTCTCAAGGAGAAGATGCCGCTGACGCACATTATACAAATCACCGTGGTCACCCTCTCCTCATTCATATTCTAGATCTGCGTTTTCAAATGGCATATCCTACTATCTTTGGAAATAAAAAGCAACTGTTCAAGTGATTGGCATTCATTTCTGGCAAACTAATAAGGAGGGAAAACCAAATTCAAATATTGAGAGAGGAGTTAGATGAGTAATTCTTGGGTCTAGTCTTCATCAAGTGGTGTCTGAGAAATACAACTGCCACCATTCTTAGTTTATTTTATTTAATACTTCACACTTGGATCCTGACATGAATTTAAGTGTGTCGTGTAGACCAGGAGTGAGACAGCATCAGTTGGCTCCCTCCCACTGACACGTCTCACCAAACATCTTGCATGGACGTTGGGCATTGAAATTTATTTTAATTAATTAATTCTACATCTATTATTAGTACTGTTGTTATATATTGTGATGTGTGTGTGTGAGTGTAAGCACGCACATACTACAGGGCACACACTAGAATACAACACTGAAGTCAAATCTCTTCCACAGTGGATTCCACAGGTCAAAGTCAAACCAGGCTTGCATGAGAAGCACTTTTACCTAATATAACATGTCCCTGGCTTGTGATTTGCCTGTTCTGTGATTATATTTTTCCTTAGCTGTATTTATTTCATGAAGTTATGCTTTTGAAAATGGAGAATAAATACATTATCTATTATCATACCCGCTTGGTGTTGAGACACCCATTAAGTAGTGGAAATGTTGAACATCTGAAAAAGAAAAGCCAATGATATGCTCCCTCTTGTCCAGTTCAGAAAAAATGCTTTCCAGTTCAAATCCACAACTGACTAAACAAGGCTTGAAGATTGGATTCTATTATTGAAGATGTCTCTTCGGCATGTTTCTTGTGGATTAAGGAAGAGGGGACAAACTGTTGCTGAGTGGTAGAATCCTAATGTCAGACAAGAGCACAGATGTATCTTTTTGCCATATTTTAGATGCATAACTATCAAGATGGGAATTTTATAGTTATGCTGACTGATTTCTGGACTTTCCCGACGTAACAGTAACACTCCGGTTTTTCCCATTCCTTGGCACTAACATGAACTGTGCTTAACTGGGCAAAGACTCCTTAAATGGTTCCAGGACTTCCCCACAGGTGCTCTCACCGGTGTTGCTCACCTGAGGAGCAGCAAGGGTGGATGGAGATTGAGCTGGAAGTTGGAAAAAGGCTGAGCCCTTTTTACACTCAACGAGAAGCAACAAAAAGGAAAGTTAGCTCAATCACACTGCCTGCTCATTTCCTGAGGGAGGAAACTAATACTGGGGAGAGTTTTCTTGAAGAAACAAAGTCACATGAACGTGGCAAAGACGTTCCCCTTGGGTAAAGAATGAATAGGTAGGTGCTTTGATGTGGGAACATAAAAACGAGCCGTTCCTAAGTATCAAAGCGCGAATTTCAGCATTAACCACAGGTTATATAGTGTCTGGATATCGAAAAGTATTATATTCTAGAAGCTTGTAAATTCGTGTTTCCTTCCAGTTTCAATCCAACTGTATATGAAGCTAATATCAGCACACTTTCCAAAGAGCACCTGTTTGTCACTCACTCATCATTAAAAGTCCAGGTAGAGTTTATAATTAAACAACATCTATGTGACCAATATTTGCTGGGGACCTCCTATGCCAACACTGTGATAGACACTGGCATCTTACGCAGAATTAACATCTGTCAGAGTCCTTGATATGGCTCAGGTAGGAAGGTGGATATTAATGAAGTCACATCATGCATAGATCTGCTATTAGACTATAGTAAGTACACGAGGAAAAGACAGTATACTGTTAAGCCTATAAGAAGACCTAAACTGGGTATGGCAGCATATATTGGAAATCCCAGCTAGTCGGGAAACTGAGGCAGGAGGATATCCTTGAGACTAGGCATATCCTTAGAATGTCGCCTCAACAGCATTCTAAGATCAACTGTTTCTCAAAAACTAAAAGTGAAAAGATCTTATTGAGAGGGTGAAAGGGATCACACACACACACACACACACACACACACACACACACACACCCCTGTAACTGGAAGTTTCTCTTTTGCCTGCCAGTCCCCAATTAACCACTCTAAGGCTTAATATTAACTACAAATTGTTGGGCCTATTAGCCAAGGCTTATTATTAACTAGATCCCAACTTAAATGGACCCATTTTTATCATTCTATATTTTACCACAAGACTTGTGGCTTGTTACCTAATATCTTGCTTCCCCGGTGGCCCCTGGTGTCTCTCAGACTCTGTCTTCTTTCTCCTTGTATCTCTATTTGGATTTCCAACCTGGCTCTATTTTTCCTGGCTTTTGGCTGAATCATCATCTTTATTAACCAATGGTAATAAAACATATTCACAGCATGCAGAGGGACATCCAACATCATACATCCTGCATCCCTCACACATATATACAAACACACTCGTTCACACAAACACATATATACACACACACATAAAATAAAACAAAATATTTATGAAATGTATTCAAAATAGATCATCTGAGACCAAAGCTCCAAAACTCTTCTTGTGTCATGCAGGACATTCATGCTTTTTCTATGATTTTCAGGCTCTTTCAAAGAGAGATATCAAAGCTGAACAACTCATAGGTCTTATGAACATAGGTTTGGGCACATCTGATACCCAAGGCATAGCAGCAAGTGGAAATACTAATTTCTTTCAAATAAGTTTGTATGTGGACTATTAATATCAAAATTATTTTTGAGAAATAAGACAAATAGCATTAGCTAGGCAGTAGAAGAATCAAGGCTAGCCATAGAGAAAGGAATCTGGATCCCCAATGCCCATCATTTAAGTAATGATCAATATCTTTGGTTCACCAATAAATATCTTATTTATAAAGATTCTTGTCCTGAGTAGTATTTAAAATAGAAGAGGAGAAAAATGAAAAAGTTCTCTTACAACCCGGAACAAAGCTTTCTACACATTCTACCCCCTACATCTTCCCAAGAACCTTTCCCTCAGGAAGGTTTACTTTCCAGGTGTATTTCTCATCTCTAGTCTGGAGCATCAGAATCAAAGCAGGCAATACTAAAACTCAGAATTCCAGCAGAAAGTTCTAATTCTGGGAACTCCCCACCTAAATCTACTTTCCAAGACCCGCAGAAGGGTGAGTGAGTTCTAAGGAACCTGGAGCATTCTTTCGGCACACACACATATAAGTTAGTAGAAAAGAAGAGAGAAATGTCTAAGTCAACAGTTGCCTGGGACATTTTTAGCAGAGGCTCATTCCAGGCCAGCCAGTGAGAACGGAGCAGCAAAGGCCTGTGACTCAGAAGCTGCCTTCCCTTATAAGGTCAAGGTTCTCCCGGGTGGTATTTTGACTACTTAGGGAGGAGGCATTCGCTTCTCTGAAGAAGCCAGAAATTTCTGTTCCTCTCTACCAAAAAAGTATGCCACTGACAAATCTGTGTTAAAATTGCAAAGCGTGCCTGCATTCTTTCAGGTTGGGGCAGTGCCCTTACTACCAACATTCACGGCAGAGTTTGGGGCTAAGTTATTGTTGTCATGGCTTCAGGAAAACAAACAGTTTTCAGTTGTTCCATCGTGAGTTTTAAATTCAAAACTGAACAAAAGCTGAAAGAAGATTCATCAGGATTTTATCACTGAAGGAATATTTTTATGACAAATCTTTGCTGTGAAGCAAGAGCATGAGCTGAGGGCATAGCTAGGACTACTTAGAAATATCGTACACGTTCTGATTAGTCAAATATTCTCATTAAATGAGAGCAGCTACACATAATTTGAAGGACTTCAATCCACATTAGTGTACAAAAATGCAAGATAAGTACAGATAATTATAACACAGTTATTCCTGAATTAGCTTACTTCTGAAAAAAAAGGTACGCTCATGACGTACCTAAGCTCACAAGAAAAATTATTGTTGTCACAACTCCAATTATTGTTGCATGCAATAGCAAAAAAATTTTTTTATCTGAATAATATTGTTTGAATTATAGATAAAATATAACTGTAAAGCATGAATATCATACTAGTACTCTCCAAAGATTTTATTCATGTGAAGGTTTAGATTTGTGAGAGATGACAGGGTGTTTTGTCTTGGTGTTTGACCATGCCTGGCAGTTTGCAGTTTCTTCACTTTCTTAACAGCTCAAAATGCTGATTTTCATGAAGACTCTGACTGGCAAGCACATCACCCAGAGGTGAGCCCAATGACATCTCCAGAATGTGAAAGCTAAGATCTAGGATGCAGAAGGACGACAATCCCCAGACCAACTGAGGATCATCGTTGCAGCAGCTAGAGCATGGCCACATGTTTCTAATTATAATACCCAGAAAGAGTCAACCCTGCACCTGGATCTCCATCCGAGGGGGGTGGATAATTATTCTTCAGTCTGCATCCCTAGTGGGCCATGATGGCATTGCCCTGCATTGTAGTCCTTTCACCAGATTTAAGTTTAAAAATCCTAAGTTTCAGTAATAACTGTCTCTCTGTTAAAAACATTAATAAAAGTTTCGTTAAATGGGTAAAAAATAATAATAGATTTCTGCTTATTCCAGCTTGCATCCTCAGAGGCGGGGAAAGGTAATGACTTCATTATCCACTCTCAAGTGAAACAGATTCCTGGGTGTGAACCATCATTGCTCCTGAACTGATGGAAGCCGCAAGTCTCAGCCTGCTTTTTGATTTTAATTGACCTTTTCAGGATTCAAATTCCAGAAAGAAAGAAAATCATAAAGCAAAATGTGGTGCTTCATCTGCTCATTCTTCATCTCAGGTGGCTTAGGAAACAACGGCCCTAGTTCTGAGCCTTGCTGCTGTTGGAAAGTTGTTGCCAGGTGTGCTCAAGTTAGCCGTGTGGACCGTCACAAAATACACGCAAGAGTGGAACAGTCCCAAGGATCATAATATTGTTACCAGAACCCAGCATTTCACCACTCTCTTCGTCTTCCTGGCCTTCTGCAAGAGGAAGAGCTGGGCCATTTCTGTTCCGCAGACAACAAAGCCAAGAAGGTAAGATTCGAGGCCCGCAGGTTTGAAAGACTGATGAACCAATGATGCTTGATTCTAACCTAATTCCAAAGGCCCCACTTCTGCCTCTGTCATTTCTCATAGATAATAAGCATCTTGCCTGGCTCTAGCTATCTTAGTTTCCAGTCAGACGTTCAAAGCAGGAGGGAGCTTGGCAGTATGGAATTACCCTATAGGGTCTCAAAGCTGTAGGCAAGGAAGGAAGATGTCTCAGATTTCAAGTTACAGCTTCTGACATTCTTGAAGCATCCAGAGATAGCTCACAGGGTCTTAACTGGCTGCTTTCTTTTCTGGGCCATGAAGTGTGTCTGATGCAGAGTTGCGTGAACTCCCAGAACGATCTTGGCTCAAAGCCATCTCTGTACTATTCAGGCCACTTTGCTCTTCCGGGAATGATCAAGTCTCAAGGTCCTCCGATGGAAACTTAAGTGTCTGCCTCTTCCTACATTACTCAACAACAAATACTTAGGTACCACCCAACACCAAATCCTAAGCTTGAACAGCTTAGGTGACAACAGACAAAAGACTCCACAAATTGACATTCTACATTTTCCACAGTTCTTGACCAGGACTGACAGTAGAGCTCAGTGGTCAAGGCTCTTATTTGGATTCCTCATGTGTGAAGTTTGAGGATAGTCCCCAGTACTGCAGACTTCACCAAAGCCACTTAGGCGTGCGTGGCTATGGTGAAAACTGGCCAGGAGGTGAGTTGCTGCTCTGCTGAGAAGGGACAGCCTCTGCCCGCTAGTGATCGTATAGTGATGGTATCTGAGTTCCACTTCCCTTTTACGACGGTATCAGCTTCACTGGTAGATGTCACGGATAAATAGAAGAATCCACACTTTCTCTTTAGCTTTTTCAAATTCGAAATTCGGATCAAAGATTATTAGAGGCAGAAATAGCAAAATAGCAGCAAGCAGTATAGCAGTAAGCATGAGACCAAAAGGCCTGAGCGTTCTATGAACTGTTCAAAACCATACAGACAACTATCAGTTGCAAAACCTGACAGGAAATATTAGCTACTCATCTCCTTTCTGCTGTGTTTCTGCTTGTGCCTGCGGTATGGCAGTCTCACAGGAGACTCTGACAGTACTGATATTATCATTATTTTTGTGTGCTTTTTTGTTTTGTTTTGGTTTGATTTGGTTTTTCGAGACAAGGTTTCTCTGTAGCTTTGGAGTTTACACTGGAACTCACTTCATAGACCAAATTGATGTCAAGCTCACAGTGATCCAGCTGTGTCTGCCTCCCCAGTGCTGGGGTTAAAGGCATGCGCCACCACCTTCTGACTGTATGCTTTGGCATCACACCCTCCTCCTGTTCTATGTCTCCGGCCTATTGAGTGGCTCTTGCCTTAATGCAGATCTGCATAAAAGACTCCACGTCAGAGAACCTGGCTCAAAGGGGGCCTAGGATGAAGATGATAGGACAATATATGATATATCTTAACCTGCTGCCCAGTGGTTTTGTTGATTATGGTTCTGGAAGTTTAGGCCATACTTTAGAAAATTTTGCTCACAGAGTTCGCAGGGACCCGGGTGGAAAAAATGATGGCAAATTATATTTAATAAGCAATTTGCTTTTTGGAAGGGCTGTCCCCAAATGAGCCATAATGATCAGTTAACAGCAAATGTATCGCCGAGCTGATCCTTGAGGAAGGGTTTGTCTGAAGCTAAGGGATCTTGGGGAAAATCTGTGCCGTGTAGAAGAGGTACAGAAGAGGTCTGACAGCCAGTGTTGGCCACTTTGCCTAATGACCTGATAGGCTAGTCTCTGTTCTGTGTGTGAGCTTTTGGTTATTCGATAATACTATTGTACCCAATGTTCTTAAACTCCTGAGCAAGAATGCTGGGCAGACACACCTTACATGTGGAAAACAGGGCCAAGCTCTCAGGTTGTAATAAATATGAAATTATACAAAAAAAAAAGCCTAGAACCACAGAACTCCTCTTATCTTATACACCTTATCTACTCTTTTCTTTAAATGAATTAGGAGGTTACTGAAGATAAGTGTCTGAGATGTTCAGTATAGCTCTTTGAAAGCTGTGGAAAACAGGAAGTTGTGTAACTGCATTCCTGAGCAGGCTGGCCCAAGGGAATAACCAGCACACTGGTTCTCTTCAAATGTTTGCAACCCAATGGTTGAGTGTAGAAAAATGTGTCGAAAAGGTAAGAGTTGACAGAAGTTAATTATGTTGAGTGTGTCACTGCAATAATGGGAGCATTATATGAAGCTGTGGGGACAGGGTCCAGTTAGAGGAAGTAGGTCCTTGGAGGCACGCCTTTGGGGCTGTGTCTGGCCCAGACTCCTTGAGTTTCTGTCTCTACTTCCCAACCACCTGCTGGACTGTAACTGCTCTGCCCTTCCCTTCCCATGGTGGTGGACTGACGTCTTTAAACTGCATGCCAAAGTAAACCTGTGTCCCTTTAAGCTGTCTGTGTCCTATTTTGTCATGGTGGTGAGGACAGAAAATACCATACGTCAGTACCAGGAAGGACAAGGATTGATTACCAGAGATGATCGCAGTCACCTGCCTGAAGGCTGACATGGAGGCAGCTAGGAAATAATTTACTACCAGCGCCTGTTTGCCTTCTAATTGTTACACACTTTTACTTTTCCACCATTTGACACCGCTAGGGACACAAAGACATTTTTTATGTCTTTAAACCTCCAAACATTATTATTTAGAGTATTCATTTCTTGGTTGTTTCCCATGTGGACATAGAGTGTGTTTCTTAATAAACTTCCATGAGCCTATGTATTATTCAGCTCTTTTGTTGCAGTGATTTGAGACCGGCACTCAGAAGGAAAGAGAGATTATTCTTTTTCTGCTGTATGATGCAAAAGTATATGTGTCTGTGGTGTATGAGTCCCGGAATGGGGCCTAGGCAATATAATGAGAATCAGAAATAGTTTGGTTAAATGAGCCATTTAGGGTGAGCTAGAAGGTAACTAGAAATTGTAGCATTGTAATAAAGTATGGATATGCAGAGAAGGGAGAATAAGGCGGAGCCTGCAAAAAGCTGGGGGCGGTGCTTCACACTTACAACCCTGCGCTTAGAGGCTAAGGCCAGAAAATCACCATGAAATTAAAGCCAACCTGGTCCTCGAAAAGTTCCAGGGAAGTCTCAGAAAGAAAGAAACAGAGAGAGAAGGGCAGAGGGAGATGGTGAGAGGAAGGAAAGAATGAAGGAAGAAAAGGAAGGGTTAAAAAAAAGAAAGCAAATTTGTGCAAATGTTTAGTTAAGAGTGTTTGCACAATTTAGTTCTCTACAAACTGGGTGGGGATATCAGTCTAACTGCTCTAGAATCACCTTCCCTTTTTATCTAGAATATCATTCTCCAAGTTAACCCTGTCACCTTCTTTACTGGCCTTTGATTAAAAAAAATAGTGTTTCACTTCAGGTAGGTGATTTGCCAACACTGAAGAAATCCAAAAGAATTTGCTGTTGTCTTAATCCATAGGTCCAGAGGACATGGAAAAGAAAATTCTAGAAATTCTAGAAGAATTTCTAGAGCGAGGTAACAGTAACTTGGCTATCTAAAGTCAGTTGACTGTAAAAAAATTAAAATCCTTGGGTACTAATCATAATCCTCTAAGAATGTCAGAGGTGCTGTTTAAATCATTTACTGCCAAATAAAGAAACTCATTCACCACACAACCCACACAGTAAGCACTATCCTTGGAGACATATTCAAGTCTTTCTCTTTTGTGAATTATTGGAAATGAAGACAGAACATTTAGAACATTACCAAGCTTTTGTTACAAATGTTGCATTCCTCAAAGGCTGATCAGATAGGTCTATGACAATAAAAGCTGTTTGAAGAACTGGAGGCACGCTGAGTGGTTAGGAGAGCCTGGTGTTCTTCTAGAAGACCTGATTTGGATCATGTTCTCTCTCTCTCTCTCTCTCTCTCTCTCTCTCTCTCTCTCTCTGACACACACACACACACACACACACACACAAACGTGCACACATTCACATGCACTAAAAATATTAAAAATAAAAGTACTTTCGTTTTGGGAAGCTAGCTTCAGAAGCAGTCGACGGTATTCAGTAGCAACAAATGAGTACCCTTTGTACCATAAGCTCCGAGAAGTTGATCATGATGATAGTTGCCCCTTCTACTTCCTTACCTATACTTTTTCTCTAAAGTCAGTGACTTAGGGGTGGTATCCTTTCCTACATTGCACAGCATGAGCTGGGTGCTTCTTTTCTGTTTCATACAGCGTGCATCCTTCGGATATTGTTGGTAATGAACCACTCTTCTGTGAATTCAGCCAGCCTTTTTCTTTTCTTCAGCTATTTGTCCTCCAAATTGTAAAGAACCAGGTCTAGCTCCTGTGCCTAGCTCATTGTGACTAAGTGTGATTAGGAAGAAGGTCCTCCAACACTGTCAGTCTTGGGTATCTACTTTATAAACTGGATCTACAGAAATTATGCTCAGTGCTGAGTGTAGGGTGTCCGTTTCACACTAACTGCATAGCTTGCCAATGTTGTGAATTATAACATGTGGCTCTTCTGTGCTGTGCACTATGTGCTATGAACCGCTCATGGCTGTGGAGGTCCTCTGCACACTCTCTTATTTGCAGATATTCTCGGATCCTTCCCTTGGTCACATACCCTTTTCATCAGCTGAAACTTAACTCTTCTTCACGTTTCTTCCAAGGTTCAAAGTTCTCTTTCTTTCTCCGTCTGTCTGCCTCTCTCTGTCTCTCTTTCTCTGTATGTGTGTGTGTGTGTCTGTCTGTCTCTCTGTCTCTGTCTATCTCTCCCCTTGGTATGCTTCCTTTCTTCTAGGGACCTAACTGCAAAACACACAATGATGAAAACATCAACAATTCTGTTTTTGTTTGCTGTTTGGTGTCTATAAGAGCCATTTAGTCTGTGGACTAAACTGACTATTAACTAGTCCTGTTAAAACACACCCATCTGAGTGTCAGCCACACTCAGAGAATCAGAATCAGCTGGAAGAAGCCCCAGGATTTCATATGGTTTTTACCCTTTCAGCCATTTGTATGAACAATTCTTAAGGTTGAAGATGTTTACAAAAACAAATTTCTGTCTGGATACTCTATCCTAAGGAGGTAGAGTGTAGCCCTCCGTTCTTTAAGCATGGTTTCTTATAATGGAGCCCATGCAAAAAGTACTGTTAAGAGTGGCTTAATGACAGGGTACCTTTGCAGCAGAGAAGCCTATCAGATGCCAAGCAGGTGAAGAGATCAACACCAATAGTGCCAATCCATCTTGACATGAAGTAACAAGGGTACTTTGTCTAACTATCCTTCTAATATACAACCTGACTTAATCAGGAAAAAGATGAGACAAATCTTAAGTGGTATTTTACAAAGCATCTTTGTTGTCTTCAAAGCTATCAAGGTCGAAAAACAAAAAAAATAAATAAATAAAAAATAAAAAAATAAAGTTGTTTCTTAGACTGTGGCATCTGAAAGGATCTTCAGATAACAGAACCAACTGCACTGTGAAGCATGGATGCAATGGGATGTATGGCATGGGTTCCTAAAGCAGAAAGGTGGGCAATGAACCAAGTCTTCCTTTGCTTTCTATTGCTATGATGAACACCATGACCAAAGGCAATCTGGAAGGAAAGAGTTTATTTCAATTTATTGCAGTCCTTTATGAAGGAAGTTAGAGCAGGAGCTCAAGGCAGGAACCTGGAGGCAGGAACTGAAGGCTACAGAGTAATGCTGCTTACTGGCTTGCTCCCCATGACTTGCTCAGCCTGCTTTTCAATACAATCCCAAACCACTCAGCCAGGGATGGTACTGCCTGCAGTGGGCTGGTTCCTCTCACATTAATCAGTATTTAAGAATGCCCCTTGAGTTTGCCGTCAGTTCAATCTGATGGAGTTATTTTCTCAGTTGAGGTTCCTTCTTTCCCTAAGTTGACAAAGAAACCTAATAAGCACAGGTAAGAGCTAAAGAAATGATAGTGAAGGGTGGCCTTAGTTAATACTCCTGTGTCGACACTGGTTCACCAATGTGATGAACGTACAAAAGCGCTGAAAGATGTCAATAGTGGAGACCACTTATAGGACAGACAGGAAAACTCTTCATTATTCTCTAAATCACAAAAGATATAGTATTTTCAACTGAAAAGTTTAAGAACGTTGAGGCCAGGGATTATGGTTCAGGAGGTGATTGGGGTGAGGGGCTCCAGTTTTGTAAATCACTAACATGGTGTCCCGTGGACTCTGATAAAGACAGGCCATGGGGTTTCCTCAGAGGAACCTTGGCTACTGTGAACATTCTCATCCTTGGCGATGGATTAGAACATGGGTCCTTGGATAAACCTTCTCTTTTACCCAATCTAGAAGTAGCCCAGACACTGGAATTTTCTAAGGCTTTTGCGCAGCTTAGTGGTAAACTCATTATATCTGGGAATTCTAATATGGCAGTCTATGTGAACAGAAATTTAGCTAAGATTAAATGAAATAAGAGCAAGAGAGATGCTCCAAATGAGTAAAATGAATGCTGTACAAACATCAGGACTGGAATCCTGATCCCCAGCACCCATGTAAAATCCTGGTGGGTATGGGCTACCTAGAGCAAGCCAGCCAGTGAGTCAAGTGGGGTCAGCAAGTTCTGGGTTCAAGTTAGAGAGCCTGTCTAATAAATCATGTGGAAACAATCAAGGAATACATACACTATCAACCTCTGACTTTCACAGACACACAAATGCACAGACATGTGCCCACTCACATGGAAATATGTATACACAAAAGCATGCACACCCTATACACACACACCAAAACAAAGATTAAATGAAATAAAAAAAAATGTCAGTTCTACACACTTCAGTGGTCAATAGTTGCATGTGGTTAGTGACTATTGCATCAGCATTGTTGATACTAAACATTCTCCTCAATGTTAGTGAGTACCATGCTAACTCAGCTCTGGATTGGTTCCCAGTGAGGAGGAATATGGTCTCCCACTCTCAAGAGTTGTACAGTAAATCATCACTAGGTCACATTACCAAGATGCCATGTGATGTCTGTAGAGTAATACAGCTAGAGACAACTCTTGGGTGTGTGCCTATAGCTTGGATATATTTTATAGTTTCCCTGAACCGCATCCAAGTGGCCAGATGTTACTCTTTCCCTAAGAAGTCCATAACTCCCAGAATTCATGGCTGTCAACCCTGGGAGTTATCTAAGCACTCTAGTGGAACTCCTCTTGTATACAGCTCACACACTGGTCCAGGGAGCTTTTTCTCATGTTAGAGGCTTGAGTTGGATATAAAATCTCAAACTCACCCAGTGAGACCATCGATTGCTTGCTCAGAAATTGATTTCCAGTTCCAGATCCTTTTTGGTTACTTCATATTGTGTGTGTGTTTTTTAAAATTTTTAAAAATAAAGCTAAACCTTGAGTTATATTATAATTTCTCTTTTTTATGTCATAATATTCTGATTACTGACAAATACAACCACCATAAACAAAAAAATATAAGATTATCAAAGCTTTTTTTTCTTCGCATTTAAAGGAGTGGCTGTCTCATAAAGTAATCAAGACACCATTCACTCATGAAACTAAACATCATCACAGACATCCATGTCAGGGAGTAAACTAGAGAAAATGTAGAAAATGTAAGCTTTCTGTGATGCCTGTGATGAAAGCCATCGGATTGATCCTAAGTGTCCCATGCCGAGTCACATGATACGGTCTCTATACTTGAGCAGTCTGACAATTGTATTCCCTAGTTGATAGGGACAAGAAACAGGGTAGAAATATCTCAAGCAACACAGAGGCATCCCATCATTATCTAGCAACTATGCAAACTCTTCTAAGGATCAGCAGCGCAGTTTCTCAAAGACAAATATGCATGCATGCATGTGGACAGCATAAATCAAACACACGAGACTTGGTTGTCTGAGAGGACAGTCGCTGTCATTCACCCTGGAGATTTCCTAATATGTGAACAGTTCGGAAGCACCCATGGAATCCATAAAAAATATTTTTATCATGAATGGAATTAGAATTTTGGCTTGAGGGGGGCGGGATACAGAAATGTAAAATGATTGACCCTGTCCATTGAAGCCCAAGAGCTGATGTCCCTGAAGAATGGAAGGGTCACCTGATCTCTACTTCTGTCCAATGGGCTCAGAGGCAGGGAGGAAGATCAGCAGGCTTCATTTCAACGTTTCAACTTTCTTTTACAAGTGATTTTGTATGACAGGGTGACAGGCCACCTCCACAGCCAAAGGACAGTTCTTATTCAGGCAGTCAAGGGCCAGTGACAAAGCAGCAGCCTGGACTGCACCTGAGGGCTAAAGCAGTTTGAGTGATGCTGACTTCTCAGCTCCTCTTTAGGCAACACAGACAGGCTCATCCTGTCTACATCCTGTCTTCACCTCCTCTTTTCCTTAGTGCTACACGCAGCTTCGATGGATAAACAGTGTGACTACCATAAAATGATCGCCCCTCTCCATATTTAGGAGTGTCCACTGTGTCTTTTGTGAGAGTGTTGCTGTAAACTCCCAGCTAGTCAGAGGCAGGCCCTTCCTGATCTCAGTTCCTTAGCAAATGGTCCAGAAAGGCCAGCTTAACAGTAGGCTGGTTTTTTCTGAGGAATGTGCAAACCATGCCTGCATCTGCCCTAGGACACTAACCCACTGTCTGGGCGGTTCAGCAGTTGTTCTGAGGGCTCAGGATGCTTATCTCCCCCCCCCCCCCAAGAGCAGCTGAACTGCCTCCTGTCGCAGGAGCAGAGCAGAGGAATGCTGTGGAAGAGACCCAGGCCTCTGGCCACCCAGATTAGAGAGTTTTGTGCTGAGGTCCCTATATGGTTGTGTTAGAGTGAACGGCCAGCTCCAGCCTGTCTCTGCTCCTTGTTTGGGAAGCAAGTGGGAGGGGATCGGACTAAGGGGCTATATAACCCTTCAGCATCCAGCTTCCCCAGACACCACCCACCCAGAGTGGAGAAGCCCAGCCAGTCACTATCAGGGTAAGTGGCACCAGCCCAGGGGTGTGACTGAGAGATTTCGTGGACTCTTAAGGCTCAGTGTAACCAGACAGTGTCTGTGCCCCTCTGGATGATTCTCACATTCTGCAGTTTTTGAATGAACATTTATACTATTAAAGTGGGTGTAGCTTTTGAGCTTGCATGAGTTTACATTCGAATTGAGCTAAAATGAAATTTGATTTAGTGGAGGAGTTGATGGAGAGAACTGAAATTTTGTTTATGCATGTCACCTGAAAAACCTGTTTATACTAAACCGATTGACTGTCCAGGTACTGCTGCCTACTCTAGGGGTGAAGTCTAGCTGAATATGGCAAATTATGTGTTTATTTCTGCTGGGATTGGAAACTTGGATTTGTCTATGCTTCCTATTTAGAGGGGAGACTGTATTTTTAGTGCAACTCGGGTAACTGGAAGTGGTTGTCAGGAGTGAACTGGGGGGTCCAGCCCTCTGATTTCTGCTGAACGTATTCACTGCTTCTGGGTCTCCATGGCTCTAACGTGGCGTCGTGTGTTGGAAATGTGTATCTTGTGAGTGTGCTGGTGTCCTTGCTGTTCAGACCTGTGTCATTGCTCATTTGTAGCCTAGCACAGCTTCTGTACTCTCTGCAAAGAAAGGAGGAAGTGTCTCCTCCAGGGGAGGACTGCTTTGCATTTCTCTTCCCCAAGGGTCCCTCTGCCTTGGCAAGCAGCACCTCTGTGGAGTCAGCCTTGCCACCCGAGGCGAACCCCTGTAACTCGGGGTTTGATAGCTAGGGCCGGGAATGCAGTTTTCTCAATAAGATTTTCCTCCCATTTTGTGATTCATGACTAAATATGGTTTGTGTCTTGAGACCCACCAGCCGGGAATGGTACTGTCCTTGCCTCCTCCCCTCCCCACCCCTCCCTGACAATTCAGTTTTGGCACGAGATGCACTCCACTGTGCTGCACCGAACTCCCTGACCCGGGTGCAGTTCCAAAAGCAGTCGCTGAAGCCTGTGTGTTTTACCTAATTAGGAAATGCTCAGCTTTGCCCTGAGCCACTCATTCAGGTTAGATAAGAGCTGTAAACCACTGCAGCAGTTTCTCTGGGAACGCGCAGACTTCTTTTCTAGTGACTGTGCTCCTTTCAGGATTTATTAAGAAAGATTTTCTGCACATTTTTGGGTGAAACAAAAATACATCTTTCCTGAATTTATGTAGTATTTTTTTTTCCATTTTTTTGGGGGAGGTGGCAAGCAACTTATTTTTCTGATTATATTAAAGTCATCTCTATCCGACAAAAAGTTTAGGTGGTTTATCCTTCCTCATTTTGAGAGAGCTTCCTAATTCTAAGTGGTTTATCCTATTTGTAGACCAGCTGCTCCGTGGGGAAAACAGGCTTAGTATATGCACAGACCCCCTGCTGGTCCTTGCTGGTGGCTGCCTCTGATAGTCAAGGCACTTGGACCTGGGTCTCTTTGTATTTACAAACTGTCTTCCAACTCCTCATGGACTACCGAAAAGGTAGCGTCTGAAAGAAAAGGAGAAAGCGAGAAAGAAATCATGAACAAGTCCTGTTTTCCATTCTCACGGGGCGGGGGGGTGGGATCCACGCTGAGGATCTCATTCCAATCCTGAGGGCAGTGTTAAGGAAGACAAGATGACAAACAACACTTCTGGATAATGGCAATAATCCCATAATGGTATCCATCTGCAAAATTCTGAATATCCTTCCAAGCTTTCAAAAACCCAAGCTTAAATGCCAGTTACTTAACATTTTGTTTTAAAACCAAGGGAGTATATTCTCAATTGATCAAAGTTAGAAGATAGGCCAGAACTCAGGGAAGAAAATAAAGACTTCTATAAAACTACAAAATCCACTTCAAAAGAACCCCAGTAAACACCTTGGTGAGAATAAGTAAGCTTTCTGCAAACAAACAAACAAAACCCCACATCTTATTGTGGTCATATTATGCTACTTTCCCTAGCTTGTTATTCTTACGTAAAATTAGCTGTTAGCATACTGTTAAATTTTCAACTTAACAATGACTTTAATTAAGGAAGAAATGCTGTAACTCCTAAAATTTCAAACACCCTCTTGGTGTTTCTATATCAAAGTTTCTAAATTCAGATTTCTATATTAGAGCAGTTCCTGTTGGCCTCAAATGTGTGATCCACCTTCCTCAGCTCCCAAGTGCATCGCCTTACACAGCTTGTTCATGTTTAATGTCTCCCCAAAATGTGCAAAGCTTCAGAGCCAAAAGAACTGTCTTTTAAACATTTAAAATGAGCAAATAGTTTAACATTTTCAAATTGACAAATATTGTCTCCTTTCTGTAAAAATCTACCTTTTTTAAAAAAAAATAGCATATTTAGAAAAAACTGTGAGTTTGGTTTGATATAGACAAATAAAACTGGCTAGTTTTCCAGCACGTGCTAAACCCCCGGGGAACCCTGTTCTCTTACTCTGGAGCTCTATCTGTGCAGTTTGTCCTCTCTTTATGTGTCCTGGCCAGCTTGAGAGTGTTAGAGGAGCCTGTGACACGCCAATCCTTGTGCTGAGGGCCTGTACTGTTAACCTGGAAGTCAGAGTTGGAGCTCATCAAAGGCTTTACAGCCTAGTGAAAGCATTTCAAGATAAAGGGTGTGTTAGCTGAGATTTGGGGAGAGCTTCCAGCTAGAATAACACAAAAGGGCCAAGAACCCTGTCTGAGGGCCGGAGTGATGGTGAGCTCCGAGTGATTGCCCGGGTACACCAAGGGCTGCTTCCTCCCTGTCTCTGTAGAACCCCGTGAAGCTGCTCCAGCTATGTGTGAAGAGGAGGACAGCACCGCTCTGGTGTGTGACAATGGCTCTGGGCTCTGCAAAGCTGGCTTTGCTGGTGACGACGCTCCCAGGGCTGTTTTCCCGTCCATCGTGGGACGTCCCAGGCATCAGGTGAGACAAATTCTCATTGAATAGGGAGAGAACAGGACTATAGATAGGCTCGATCTCTGTTTCTACATGTATCCAACAGTTGTCAGACCTGTCTGTGTCTACATGTATCCATTGATTCCCAGGTGCTTTCTGTCCAGAGTTTACACCAGCTTGTGAAAAGACTGGGATATAACCTAGTGGTGTAAGGCTCTCTCTCTCTCTCTCTCTCTCTCTTTCTCTCTCTCTCTCTCTCTCTCTCTCTCTCTCTCTC
This sequence comes from Microtus pennsylvanicus, assembly GCF_037038515.1. Classification (NCBI taxonomy): domain Eukaryota; kingdom Metazoa; phylum Chordata; class Mammalia; order Rodentia; family Cricetidae; genus Microtus; species Microtus pennsylvanicus. The sequence continues at coordinate 113,440,811 of NC_134583.1, read as the reverse complement.
TCTCTCTCTCTCGTCCCTGCCCCTGTCCCTGTACTGGTGATGATTGATGTCCAGGAATAGATGTCAACTTCACATATCAAGCCGAAAGATTATCTGCCATATTATATATATTTTTATTATATATATTATACATATAATACCTATGACATGTATAATATATAATGGCCAGTTATCTGTTGTATGTTATATATAATATATAATTATAATATAGTTTTAAAAGTCTTTTATTTTCTCATGTACACTATCGAAATACAGCCACTGTGACCATTGTCCTTTCTGCAGTAGCGGCAGCAGCAGAAATCGCTATTAGATGAAAGGGAACACTGTTACTAAGTGTAACTTTATATCCTGTTCACTGTCAGAGAAATCGTCAGGTTACACGCTTCGGGAAGGCACTGACTTGTGATGTGTTAAACCGTTTTAGGGAGTGATGGTGGGAATGGGACAGAAAGACAGCTACGTGGGCGATGAAGCACAGAGCAAAAGAGGGATCCTGACCTTGAAGTACCCGATAGAGCACGGAATCATCACCAACTGGGATGACATGGAAAAGGTACCGAAACCTTTCTGCAGGCTGCCGCATGGGGCTGCTGTGGAAGACAGCTGGCTGGCATAGCTCGGCTGCGATGCTGTTTGCTATTGTTTAACTTGGATTATTAGTCATTGAAAAGAATCTTGATGTACTTCATTCTGAAAATGAATTTCTTGGCTATTGCTGTTCAAAAACTGGTGGGAGACGGTTCTGTAGGTGGGAGCAGCCCTTTGCTAACGTGGGACTGATTTTCTTCTATACTCTTTGGGCGGCCTGTGAGGACAGGTGTCCCCAGAGCAACAGGTGTCTAGAGCTAGAATTCTGGGAAGACCCTTAGGCAGCCCATTCTTGAAAGTTTATTGTTAACTGTCCCTAGGCAGTTTTTTTTTTAATTTTCAAAATTGAAAACAGGAGACAGAGTACATTTGGTACATTCCTGAATTTCCCTGAACATATTTAAGTGCAATCGTGACAGAAAATTTTTTAAATGAATATTTTAAAGTTCTTATTCTGTGTCACATTGAGCAAGACCTTTGCTCCCAGACCATTGTGAAAGTGAATGGGAAGTCAAATACAAGGATTATAAAGATTGTTATTAGACATTTTAGAAATACTAGTAGCAAAAAAAGCAAAAGGAACAATAAGAAGCGAACATAATTTTTAAAATACAGCAGAACATATTAGAACTGCAATTTCTGCTTCTTACTTATGTATTTATTAGCTTCTCGAACCCCCAAACACATATACTCACGCACACATGCTCACATGTATCATTTAAAAATAAATCCTACACATAATGCTGCTAAAATGTCTTGCTTATTATGTGTACACCTTCCTTTCTCTGCAAGGGCGGCATCCTTAGCTTTTCTCTTGATTGTGGACTTGGTGCAATTGCAGTTTGTACCATGCAGGCGGCGGTGTCACCAGTGGAAAAGGGTCCTTCAGGCATCTCTCCATGGAGCCAAGAGCAAGGCAGCAGGGATGACCTGGGAAAGAGAGTATTGGAATGGGAAAACAAAAACAAAACAAACAAACAAACAAAACCCAAATCTCTGCATTCCTGGCATTTAAAGTCAGAGCTTTCTCTGGAGAAAGGGAGTGAGAAAGGATGGGTTTTTTTTACAACCAGTTTAACCATGGTGTGTTATAGAAGACCAAGATTCTTGAGCACTCTGTTTTTCCTTTCATTTTCAATTGATTATCAATTGGGTAGAATGAAGTGAAGGGAATAAGGAATAGTCACACACTGATCTTTACTGTACTGATGAATTACGAAGATGGTTTTCCAAACTTACTCAGCCCTGCCCTTTCTTCCTTTCATGCCCCCTTACCCCACCCCGCCAAGGGACAGGACTTGCCAGAGTCCCTTTCTTCACTGGAAACCACAAAACCAAAAGCAGGAAACTTGAATCGTGACAAGGTCTTTCAAGTTGGTTTTACTTTCGTTGGTCTGCAAACTGTCATCAGCGATGCTTGTTTACCCTTGGGTAAATCTTATGTTCCCAACGCTGGTGGACAGCAACCCTTTCTTAAAAGGCAAATTATTTTAGCCCTTTCCATAATAATGCATTCTTTCTAAATTCCGGGGATTTGCTTAACTATAAAGCCAATGAACTTTTGTCTAAAATACATTCATGCGAAAACACTACATACAGGTTGGTGTAGGGTCTTTTGGAAATGCCTAAGGCTTTTGTCTGCCCCTGGAAAGGAAAGTCTAGACTGTTCCTGCAGAGGCTGCTTTACCTGTCCCTGGAAGGTGAAGATGCTGAGGGAAACAGAGGTGAAGCCCTTTTCTCTACCTGCACACACCTGCACACACCTACACACAACTGCACACACACACACACACACACACACACACACACACACACACGGCCAAGAACAGTCTCTAAAAGCATTAGAGATGGTAACTGGGTTTTCAGGTGAGCCGCCTTCATCTATATGCACAGTCATTTGCCCTTTTCTTTATTATCCTAAATCAATTCCCCATGAATAAACTAAAGGAAGTCATGGGTAAAGACAATGTAGCTGAATAATGAATGAACCTGTTTACTCGTGTTATCTTATGTAGCTCACAACAGAACCAGTGAAGTACATGCTGTTTATTTTCTCCTTCACTTACCAGTGGAGCTGGGAACTTGCTAGTTCACACAAACAGGAAGTGGCCCAGCTGTGGTCTGAATCTTCCCTTGACTACAGAGCCTATGTCCTTGACCACAACACCCTCCTGTCACACACACACACACACACACACACACACACACACACACACACACACACACCTGGTTTGGAGTAGTCCCTTAATTGGTGTGCAGCCTTGTGCATTCGGTTCATACCGTCTGGGCCTCCGAGTCTTCACAGATAGATGAGGCCTTGCTCATTTCACCCGATGCTAGTTTTGGTCTGCACATTCCGCTTCCTTTCGAGGAAGGCCTTCAGTGGCCCACTACAGCCCCCCACTCTTTATCCTACCCCTCCTCTCTAGATCTGGCACCACTCCTTCTATAATGAACTTCGTGTGGCCCCTGAGGAGCACCCCACCCTGCTGACGGAGGCACCACTGAACCCCAAGGCCAACCGCGAGAAAATGACCCAGGTAATATTTGTTCCAGAACACAACACTGTTGGATTGGGGATAAGGCTAACTAGAATAAAACTTGAGCATGGCAGATACAAGGCCCTAGCTGGCAGCTCACAGACTGACCACCTGGAGACCCCCCCCAAAGGCCAGGGGTCATGACAGTGCTTACATCCTTACTGCACAAAATCTAGACCATTTTGTCTCAAATGGCAAGAAAAAAAAGTTTAAAGGTTTAATTAAGAAGGGAACATATTGGGCTGGAGAGATGGCTCAGTGGTTAAGAGCATTGCCTGCTCTTCCAAAGGTCCTGAGTTCAATTTCCGGCAACCGCATGGTGGCTCACAACCATCTGTAATTGAGGTCTGCTGCCCTCTTCTGGTTTGCAGACACACACAGACAGAATATTGTATACTGTATACATAATAAATAAATAAATGAATGAATGAATAAATAAATATTAAAAAAAAAGAAGGGAACATATTTAGGGTTAGAATCTTCTGAAAAGCCATTTCAAAATGCAATATAATATAGTAGGAACTGAATCTGCCACTGAAAGTAATTTCTGAGAGCCCCAGCTTCTTTGTTTGTTGGGAATATTCATTATTTTTCAAGGGATAGATATGCAGACTAATGATGCAAAAAGATACGTATTATGGTGGGTGGCATGATAAACATTCAACAGGTAGCGGCAGTTATTGTCGCTATTGACTGTGTGACACTTGAGAGCCTACAGCAGGAGACTGCCCAGGGAACTAGCTCTGGAGAGTTCCGGTGTGGATGCGCTGTAAAATGAGAGCATCTAATGTCTGTTCCACCCAGGCCCTGGTCAAGCACGGGGGTGTTTCACATGCGCTCTAACCCCTAATGTTGTGAAGCAGGAGCTTTCATCCCAATAACTTCAATGACGAAATTAAGGCAAGAGGTGCACTGAGTGATTTTCCTAACGTCGCCATGTTAGGAGCGGCAATGTCTGGAGTTGACCCATGGCTTTTCCTGCTGAGAAATCATAAGCCCATACAGCCTAGGGCCTCCCTTCTTGTAAGAGCACTTGGTGTGCACACCAGGACATCAGCTGCTCTGAGAATCACACTACCTGTCCAGAAGTTTTAGCAAAGTTATCATCTTGTGAATTGTGTTGAGGCACAGAAATGACTGAAAACTATAGGTTTCTAGAAACTTCGGACATTCCTTCAGGTTCATGCACTAGAGAGTGTTACTAAAATGGAGGCTGAGGACTTCTGAACAGGAGGTGCCTAGGGAGTTCTGATTTTAATTTTGACCCCAAACCGCATGGACTAATGAGTAGCCAAGATCATGGCATCTCCTATTCTATCCATGGGGTCTCATTTCCAGGGCTGGCATTGACCCACAGTTGCATAAAAATTAAAGTCTCTCTCAGCGCTCAGCTATTCCACAACCCTCCTCCCTTTATGTTTGAGAAATAAGGAAAGAGTGAACACTTAGTAAATCCTGTCCCATCTGATTCAGGACCAAGACTAGAGCCCGCCACTCCCCACCATGCCTGGTCTTGTGTTCATGCTGCTGGATCTCTCATTGGGTCACTAGTGTGATGGTCCTGTCTATTCCCACCTTCATTTTTCTTACTTGTGGAACCAGCTCTGCCTTGGCCTTTTTTCTTTCGGTCTTATGTGTCTAGAGGATCTGTATCAGGCAAGGGGGTATGCCCTGACGTGCTCTTTGTAAGACTAATGGCATCATCTACTTAACTGTTTGGATTCCTTTGCAGATTATGTTTGAGACCTTCAATGTCCCTGCCATGTATGTGGCTATTCAGGCTGTGCTGTCCCTCTACGCCTCTGGACGTACAACTGGTAGGTAGCCAGGGGAATGGGAACCTTAGTCCAGTGAATCCACCAGAAAAGGCGAGATTTGATGGTTACAACCTCCGGGTTGTGATGGATGAGAAGTAAATAAACATGGACAGAGATGGTCCCTGCTCTAAAATCAAAAAAAAAAAAAAAACAACAACAAGAAAAAACACTTTGTTTTTTTCAAAATCAGCCCTAGGCCCCACTTCTTTACCAGGAAGTGTTTAGGGGCTTCCTCCTTCCTCTTCCCATCTTCCCCAAGCACTCTCTTATCTTACCTCACCATCACCACGTTCTTTCTTCCTCTCATATAAGAGGCTAAGGAATTACTGCTTCTTGTAGTCTTCTGTATAGTAGAACAGCACGTAACAGCACCCCAGCTGCAGCAGTGACTTACAGCACCATCAATGATCCCCTAGGTATTGTGCTGGACTCTGGAGATGGTGTTACTCACAACGTCCCCATCTATGAGGGCTATGCTCTGCCCCATGCCATCATGCGTTTGGACTTGGCTGGCCGAGATCTCACTGACTACCTCATGAAGATCCTGACCGAACGTGGCTATTCCTTTGTGACTACTGGTGAGGCCCAGGGGACATCAAGGAAAGAGGGTGGGAGGCAGCATGCTGCTCACAGTCACTTAGTGGAACAAGTGCTGTCACTCAAAAGGGGTCATAGAGCTAGAAAGATGGCTCAGCTGGTAAGACCGCTTGTTGTGCCAACGTGACAACCTAAGGACAATTCCTGGAGCCACAGGGAAAGGAGATAGCTGGTCAGTAAGAGTTACTTACCTTCTGCCATCCACACAGGTACACCTGAATGCACAGACTTCTTACCCTCTAGCCGTGTGACCTTGAACACTAATCAGCTTTGCCAAGTTGTTGTCCTCTTATCTGTAAAATGTCAGAGATTCTGCCTCCAGTGACTGCTAAGGACACGAAATTCTGCGATGCCCGCAGAACGCTCTGCCAAGAGTCAGGGCTCAATAATTATTCGCTATTTTTAGCACAGACCTAGCAGGCAGTGAGTGTATGTGTGTGTTGCACAAAAGCCGGTGCTGCACACTCCCTTCACAAGAGGCCAGAGCTGGGGCTGCAAGAACTACTAGCATGCTCCAAGTGACCATGTCTCTCTAATTGCCTGAGTCCTTACAAATTGGGACCTGTCCAAATTTAAGGTTTCTGGACTACTTGCAGCCAATTCTAGGCTCCATGTTTGAACCCTGACAGACGTTGTAATCTTCTTTTCCAATGTGATGTTGAATTCAGTCTATTCTTGTCCCCCAAAACACCACTCAGACTCCCAGGAAACAGGTGGAACTGGGGCCTTGGAAGCTTAAGGCACTGGAGCCTGAGTAGTAGGCAGCCTCCTTTTCCATATTTCTCTCCGTACGTCCCACCGGAACTAGAGCTGGCTTGAGCTACCATCCACTTCATTTTTGTTTGTTTGTTTGTTTGTTTGTTTGTTTGTTTTTTGAGACAGGGTTTCTCTGTAGCTTTGGAGCCTGTCCTGGAACTAGCTCTTGTAGACCAGGCTGGCCTTGAACTCATAGAGATCTGCCTGCCTCTGCCTCCCGTGTGCTGGGATTAAAGATATCCACCACCACCGCCCGGCTCTGCTTCATTTTCAAAAGTGAAGAATGTGTCAAAGATTGAGCCATTACAGAACTGGGCAGGGAAGCAAAGATCTTTGAGGCATTTTGAAAACCCTGAGTCTTCTGAGGAGCTGGTTCAGCAAAGAGTGACATGGGGTGGGTAGGTTTTAGCCCCCGTGCAAACCCTAACATGTACAGTGTTTGTGTGTGTTTCTCAGCTGAGCGTGAGATTGTCCGTGACATCAAGGAGAAGTTGTGCTATGTAGCTCTGGACTTTGAAAACGAGATGGCCACTGCCGCCTCCTCTTCTTCCCTGGAGAAGAGCTACGAACTGCCTGATGGGCAGGTCATCACCATTGGGAATGAACGCTTCCGTTGCCCGGAGACCCTCTTCCAGCCATCTTTCATTGGTAGGCACTGGGGCGTCGAGCCTTCCTGTTCTGTACTCAGCCAGCCCTGGCTACCAGTACCCATTTGCAGCTAGAAATGAATCAATCAGGGCTTCAGAAACAGAAGCAGTCCTACAGGAAGGAAAGTGCCGCATTTCCAAAATGAAAAGACCACAGGGTCCAAGAAAGCACTTGACTGCCTCGGAAAGCTCTCTTAAGTCACGGTTCCCACAAACATGCTCTCCGCATGCAGTGTAAAAGATGAACGGTATCTGTGTTTAGGATGTAGTGGAGCACAGGGATGGTTGGGGCTCTGAGTTTGGGAATGCTGGGGTGGGGCAGAACAATTAGAGGGAACCTATTCCATACAGGCAAGACACAGTCACCAGAGGGTTTTGCAGAGGCATCCTCTTTGGAGGCTGGGGGCCAGGTGTTTGAGACTAGGCTCTATTTTCAGGATTTTGAGAATGTCGCTTAACCTCTCTGAGACTCAGTTTCCTCCTAGTAGGGTAGCTGGAATTTTTATAGCAGAGTTGGATAGGACCCTCTTCCCAGTGCCTGTTCCAAACAAGCCTTCAACAATGAGCTACAGTCAGTAAGGAATAATTAATTAGGTCGTGTTGCTACTTTTGTAACCAGATGACAGTGCTAAGAAGGATGAGGGGGCCACCTAGAGGTTTATTATAAAAAAGCACGCATCAGAAGTCAACAAGACAATCAGCCCTCTCTCAAAACAGATCTAAACAAAGATTACCATAAAAAGCATCTTGGTAGCTGGGCATGGAAGTACTACCTTTAATCCCAGTATTAGAGAGGAAAAAGCAAATGGATCTCTATGGGTTTGAGGCCAACTTGTTCTATAGCAAGTTCTGGACCAGTTAAGGACACCTAGGAAGACCAGGTTTTTTTTTTTTTCAAAAGACAAAACAAAAAAAATATCTAAGTAGGAGAAATACTTTTCCAGTTGAATGATCCCACCATTCACCATTCAATCTTGGGTGTTAGAGGTGCAAAATAACAGCCGGGGAGGGATGGGGCTGCTCTGATCAATGGCTCTGGCCCTCCCTTTTACGGAACATCTGAAGGCCTAACCCCTTGTTCAAGCCATGTGTAGCAGAATCCCTGCAGAGACACTGAGGTTAGCATGTTGTAACCTCACCCTTGAAGTGCTGCAGCTGAGCCTCCTCTTGAGAGGAGGCAGGAGGGCGTGGAGCATAGCAAGGTCTCTTGGATGGTAGTTTCTAGTTCCTGATGCCAGCCAGCCTCATCCAAGAGAAGATTAGTCAGTTGTGCCAACCCGGTTTTCCATGTTCAACCCAAGTTTTTCTCAGAACCCAAGGACCATGACCTGTGTCTCTTTTCCAGGGATGGAGTCGGCTGGTATCCATGAAACAACCTATAACAGCATCATGAAGTGTGATATCGACATCAGGAAGGACCTCTATGCTAACAACGTCCTTTCAGGGGGCACCACCATGTACCCGGGCATTGCCGACCGGATGCAGAAGGAGATCACGGCTCTCGCACCCAGCACCATGAAGATCAAGGTACCACACTAAGACCCTCTGACTTGGGAGGCAGGGGGAGAAAAAGTTCTAGAGCAGCCACCAGCTTGTGAGGCAGCCTAACAAGTTCTTTGTTGTTTCCAAGGGTGATGAGGCTGAGCTGGGAGTGATTTAGATTTAAACACATGCCCCTTAAAACAGGCTCCGAGAAAGCCTTTCTGGAGGTCAGCATGGTGAGAGGGAGCCACTGCTTCCTGGGGCTTGTGCTTCTTGGATGTCTGTCTGACCAGCTAGAATCCCCCCACCCTCCGATGGCTGAGCGGCTGAGTGTGCTGCAGAAACTACTTAGTTGGGGTTTGAGACTAGGCAGGCTGCATGCAACAGGACTTGAGACAAGCCTCAATTCTCTAACCTTAAAATGGAAATGGATGTGAAACTTGGGGGCCTCGTATGGTCAGAGGCAATATAATTGGGGACACCAAGATGATGAGTTCACGGAATGAGCCTGAGTAATGTCAGGAAGTCCCTGTACCATCTGCGTAACTTCCTGGAAATCTTAAATTATCACCAAATCCCCCCACCATGGGGAAGAAAATCTGTAGCTTCAAAACAAAACTCCTGTTGGGGCCGATTTTAAAAATAAACCTGATACTGACCCAGCCACTTGTGGCCGTTACCAGCAGTCCCTGAGCCTATTTCTTTGTATGTAACGTGAGAATCACTGGATACCTAAACCTTCAGAATCGCTATAGGAATCAAATAAGCTAATTCCTGTAAAACACTTAGCATGGGGCTGTCAGTGAGAGCTCAGTGAATAAGAAAAAAACAAATGGATGTTGAAGCGGAGCTTATGGGCAAACATAAAGAAAACCCACACCCAGACTTTCAGGACACTTCTTTCACCAGTGCCCCTGCTGCTGGCCAAGCAGCTAAGACCAGAGTGCAGCTCTGGGTTTGAGTTGCTGTGGCCTATCACACCCTGGCCTGAAACCCTGAATAAAGCCAGCCCCTGCAGGAAGCACTCAGAAGGGGGACTTGGAGCCCTCTCTGTGTTGGTGCCTTTGGTAGGGATTTCATAAAGCGGTGGTCAATTTAATCAGGTGAAGACCACTTGCATGAAAGTTCTGGAACATTTGCAAGGTCCCTGCACACAGCACTAGGACTTCTACAGTAAGTGCAGGTTCTGCTGAGCTCTTAGGCGCAGCCCCCTCCCCGCAACCTCCCCTGGAGACTGTCAGGGCTTTTATGCAGAGGCCTCACTTGATCTAAGGCCAGTTCGCATTTACCCTATGAAAGGATAAAGGAATTAGGTTAGGCATAGGTTGCATGAAAACAAAACAAACAAACAAAAATCAATGATTCTCACCGGGGAATCACTCTCCCTAGCTGGAGAAGAATGCCCCTATTTTGATGGAAGGGCCAGCCCAAGGCACTAGCTCCTGGCACTGACCCTCTCCTTTTCTTATCCTGACAGATCATTGCCCCTCCAGAACGCAAGTACTCCGTCTGGATC